>NC_091337.1:12782486-12874986 GCF_038502225.1 Cherax quadricarinatus | reverse complement strand
GCTAACACTGCAACAGTTACGTAAGCAGTTCCATATAATTGGTTAAGTTGCAGACTTTTTCACCGAGGAGGACCCTGACAAATCTAGAAGCAGTGCTTTGAAATGGGCTCTAAACCAGCTGATGATGCCTTACTGTCAGCTGTATAATGTACTGCAGGGTAAAAGAGCCCAGAGATCCATTACACAATTTATGCACACACCAATACAACCATTGATTTCAGTACCATAACCACTACCATTCACTTCTGCCAATAACCAACAACAATCCACCTCAGCCCAATAGGGGCCACACCATCCATATCCACTCTCTTCATAATCATCCACAAACACCATCACCCACAATTTAACCCTTTGACTGTCGAGGTCGTATATATACGTCTTACGAGGTATCGTGTTTGATGTTTATATACTCATAAATTCTAGCGGTTTCAAATAAAGCAGGAGAAAGCTGGTAGGCCCACATGTGAGAGAATGGGTGTGTGTGGTCAGTGTGCACCACATAAAAAAATCCTGGAGCATGCAGTGCATAATGAGAAAAAAAAACTCCGACCGTTTTTTTTAATTAAAATGTTGACTTTGTGGTCTATTTTCGTATAGTATTATGGTTGTATTCTTGGTTTCTTGGTCTCATTTGATAGAATTGAAAACATATTATAGAAATAGAGGTGATTTTTACTGATTTTACTATAAAAAGAACCTGGAAATGGAGCTCAAAGTAGGGGAAATGTTTGATTTTTGCTGATGTTCAAAAGTAAACAAATGATGTCATTGTCCAATAAATGTCCAACTAGCCATTCTAATATGCAGTCATGAATGGGTTCATGTTATTTATACAGTTATTACAGTAGTCTGCCTAACAGTAAATCTTCTATTTTTTGTTTGAATAAAAATTCAAAATAGAAAGCAAGAGTAATATCAGAGGGGCCTGGAGACGTGACTGATGAACAAAGAAAATGTTATTTTAGAGCCAGGAATGTCTGCATTGTTCATTCTGGACCTTATTTTGAAATTGCCATATTTTTTAATTTTCGTGAAATTGGCCAAATTGCAAATTTCTGACCACGTTATTGGGTAGTTGAAATTGGTAAATGTGCAGTTTCTTGTACTCAATCGATAAAAAAAATGGAGTTCTAAAGAAATAGCTATGAGTTTGGTCGACTGCAACAACGGAATTAACCGAAAATAAGACTAAAAGTGGGCGAAATTGCCGATTTGTAAATATCGCCGAGGTCGCTAACTTTTCGAGAGCGTAATTCCGTCACTTTTCCATCAAATTTCGTGTTTATGGTGTCATTACAATCGGGAAAAGATTATCTATCATTTCATAAGAAAAAATAATTTTTTTTTTTAAATTTTGCGACACCAGGAGACACTTCAGGATTGGGGGTTGCGACAGTCAAGGGGTTAAGGTAAGAAATACTATTATTTCTATTGCATTTGTAGCCTTAAGCAGTAATATATCACGACAATGTACTACAATTACATATTCACTTTTATTTTCTAAGATCTGAAGGTCTAAAAAAATAAAGTTGTTTGGCTTTTTGGGGACTTCCAGAAACTTAACCCTATTTTTCCTATAAGTTCTTCAATTTGTCTAACACGGAGTTTTCAGGAATGTAACTACCGTGTTAAATGACGGTCTACTGTATCACACTGGAGGGAGGGGGTATTGAAGAAGTGAACGTGTTCAGAGATTTGGGAGAGGACTTGTCAGTTGATGGGTTTATGAAGGATGAGGTTAACCATAAAACTGATGAAGAAAAAAAAAAAGAGTGGTGTGTTGAGGTACGTATCTGTAGAGATAAAAAAATGTTATCCATGGAGGCAAAGAAGAGAATGAAAAAGAGTCTAGTGGTACCAACATTCTTAAATGGGTGTGAAGCATGGGTTGTAAATGCTGCAGTGAGGAGGAGGCTGGAGACAGTGGAGATGTCATGTCTAAGGGCAATGTGCGGTGTAAATATTATGTAGAGAATTCAGAGTGTAGAAATTAGGTGGTGTTGAGTTATTAAAAGTATTAGTCAGAGGGCTGCAGAGGGGTTGTTGATGTGGTTTGGTCATTCAGAGAGAATGGAACACAGTAGAATGACTTGGAGAGCATATAAATCTGTAGGGAAAGGAAGGTAGGGTAGGGGTCATCCTTTAAAATTTTTGAGGGAGGGGGTAAAGGAGGCTTTGTAGGTGAGGGGTTTGGATTTCCAGCAAATGTGCATGAGCGTGTTAGATAGGAGTAAATGGAGATGAATGGTTTTTGGGACCTGACGGGCTGTTGGAGTGTGAGCAGGGATGTGATGGGATTCGGAGAAACAAGTTAGCCGGATTTGAGTCCTGGAAATGAGTAGTACGATGCCTGAACTTGGAAGGAGGGGTTTGGGATACTGGCAGCTTAGAGGGACATCTAAACTGTCGTATCTGAGCACCTCTGCAAAGACAATGATTATGTATGAGTGATGGTGAAAGCGTTGAATGATGATGAAAGTTTTTCTTTCTTTTTGGGTCACCCTGCCTCGGTGGGGAATAGCCGATGTGTTAAAAAAAAAAAAAAAAAAAAAAAAAAAAGTTTACCGAGTATACCAAGTAGTGTATGGCAGGGTTGTTATTGTGAGAATTAGAGACAGAGAGCAGGATTGCAGATGAACATGGAAGCTTTACAATGGATAGGGAATGTGTAGACTAGGTGTTTTCACTGAAGCATGTAAGTGAACAACATTTAGGTAAAGGTACGGAAGTTTTTGTTGCATTTATGGATTTAGGAAAGGCAAATGATAGGATGGATAGGGGAGCAATGTGGCAGATGTGAGGTGGGATACAGCCAGTTTGTTGACAAAAAAAAATTATTTCTCAATGATTTTTGAAGAATTAGACACATATGCAACATCTGGGCATCTTTATTTGTAAATGTTTTGCCATTCAGTGGTTTCATCAATACAAATTCAAGGACATAATGGGAAGACTGTGGCTTAAATTAAATGCACTGAAAGTTTGCATTTATGAAGTTCTTGTTTGGCAGAGATTTGTCAGGAACTGTACATAATATAAAGCAATTATATGATTTTTTTGGCTGAATTACAAATATTTTTTTCTACATTAGCTTTTTACCAATGCAAAGCCTGAAAGGATGATCCTAAACAATCTCATTCATAGAATCAAAACATCTTTATTCCCCTGTTTACATGGATTTAAACATACAAGGAGAGTGCCTTATTTCATAACTACTTTCCTCATCCCACACACCAACAACTTTTACACCACATTCTTTCCTATTAAAGCTATCTTTTACACTGTTAAAAAAGGGTATATGTGTAACTAGACACCCAGTAGGAAGGAGTCCCCAGGGTGCAAATATAAACTATGTAACCTACATAATAAGGAAAGCATGAAATCTAAACTTTTTTTTTTTTTTTTTAAGTTGGCCGTCTCCCAACGAGGCAGGGTGACTCAAAAAGAAAGAAAATCCCCAAAAAGAAAATACTTTCATCATCATTCAACACATTCACCTCACTCATACATAATCACTGTTTTTGCAGAGGTGCC
Organism: Cherax quadricarinatus; assembly: GCF_038502225.1. Lineage (NCBI taxonomy): Eukaryota > Metazoa > Arthropoda > Malacostraca > Decapoda > Parastacidae > Cherax > Cherax quadricarinatus. The sequence goes on along the minus strand of NC_091337.1, from coordinate 12,871,452 downwards.
AAGAAGCATATACATATAAAGATACACAACATATCCCTCAAAACTGCCAATATCCCAAACCCCTCCTTTACAGTGCAGGCATTGTACTTCCCATTTCCAGTACTCAAGTCCGACAATATAAAAATAACCAGTTTTCATTGAATTATTTATTATTTTTTATTATCCCACTGGCCGATTCCCACCAAGGCAGGGTGGCCTGAAAAAGAAAAACTTTCACCATCATTAGCTCCTTCACTGTCTTGCCAGAAGGGTGCTTTACACTACAGTTTTTAAACTGCAACATTAACACCCCTCCTTCAGAGTGCAGGCACTGTATTTCCCATCTCCAGGACTCAGTCCAGCCTGCCGGTTTCCCTGAACCCCTTCATAAATGTTACTTTGCTCACACTCCAACAGCACGTCAAGTAATAAAAACCATTTTTGTCTCCATTCACTCCTATCAAACACACTCACGCATGCCTGCTGGAAGTCCAAGCCCCTCGCACACAAAACCTCCTTTACTCCCTCCCTCCAACCTTTCCTAGGCCGACCCCTACCCCGCCTTCCTTCCACTACAGACTGATACACTCTTGAAGTCACTCTGTTTCGCTCCATTCTCTCTACATGTCCGAACCACCTCAACAACCCTTCCTCAGCCCTCTGAACAACAGTTTTGGTAATCCCGCACCTCCTCCTAACTTCCAAACTACGAATTCTCTGCATTATATTCACACCACACATTGCCCTTAGACATGACATCTCCACTGCCTCCAGCCTTCTCCTCGCTGCAACATTAATCACCCATGCTTCACACCCATATAAGAGCGTTGGTAAAACTATACTCTCATACATTCCCCTCTTTGCCTCCGAGGACAAAGTTCTTTGTCTCATTGAATCCCTTCACTAAATATTACCCTGCTCACACTCCAACAGCTCGTCAGGTCCCAAATACCATTCGTCTCCATTCACTCCTACCTAATACACTCACACATGCTTGCTGGAATTCTAAGCCCCTTGCCCACAAAACCACCTTTACCCCCTCCCTCCAACCTTTTCGACGACAACCCCTACTCCGGCTTCCTTCCCCTATGGATTTATACACTTTCCATGTTATTCTTTGATCCATTCTCTCTAAATGACCAAACCACCTCAACAACCCCTCTTCAGCCCTCTGACTAATACTTTTATTAACTCCACACCTTCTCCTAATTTCCACACACTAAATTCTCTGCATAATATTTACACCACACATTGCCCTTAGACAGAACATCTCCACATCCTCCACCCACCTCCTCGCTGCAGCATTTACAACCCAAGCATCACACCCATATAAGTGTTGGTACCGCTATACTTTCATACATTCCCTTCTTTGCCTCCATAGATAATGTTTTTTGTCTCCACATATACCTCAATGCACAATCACCTTTTTCCTTCATCAATTCTATGGTTAACCTCATCCTTCATACATCCATCCACTGACACGTCAACTCCCAAATATCTGAAAACATTCACTTCTTCCATACTCCTCCTCTCCAATTTAATATCCAATTTTTCTTTATCTAAATCATCTGATACCCTCATCGCCTTACTCTTTTCTATGTTCACTTTCAACTTTCTACCTTTACACACTCTCCCAAACTCGTCCACTAACCTTTGAAACTTTTCTTTAGAATTTCCCAGCAAAAAGTAACTGTGTTAATTCCCATTTTGTATTTGATTCCCCATACTTTAATCCCACCTCTTTCCCCAACACCCTAACATTTACTTCTTTTACAACCCCATCTATAAATATATTAAACAATCATGGTGACATTACACATCCCTGTCTAAGACCTACTGTTACCGGGAAGTAGTCTACCTCTCTTCTACACACAGTAACCTGAGGCTCACTATCCTCATAAAAACTTTTTACAGCATTTAGTAACTTACTACCTATTCCATATACAGTGGACCCTCGACCAGCGATGCCATCGATTAACGATAAATCTGACTAGTGATACATTTTATTGCAAAAATTTTGCCTCGATTAGCGCTACAAAACTCGACCAACACTATTCGTTCCGTCTGAGACGCGTCCACTTCTGGCCAGTGTTTACAAGCCAGCCAGCCACCGCGGTCGCTTCCAAGCATACAATCAGAACATTTCATATTATCACAGTCTTTTTAGTGATTGCACCTGCAAAATAAGTCACCATGGGCCCCAAGAAAGCTTCTAGTGCCAACCCTACAGCAAAAAGGGTGAGAATTACTATGGATATGAAGAAAGAGATCATTGCTAAGTATGAAAGTGGAGTGCGTGTCTCCGAGCTGGCCAGGCTGTACACAAAACCCCAATCAACCATCGCTACTATTGTGGCCAAGAAAACGGCAGTCAAGGAAGCTGTTCTTGCCAAAGGTGCAACTATGTTTTCGAAGCTGAGATCGAAGGGGATAGAAGATGTTGAGAGACTGTTATTGGTATGGATAAACGAAAAACAGATAGCAGGAGATATCATCTCTCAAGTGATCATATGTGAAAAGGCTAGGAAGTTGCATGACGATTTAATTAGAAAAATGCCAGCAACTAGTGGTGATGTGAGTGAACTTAAGGCCAGCAAAGGTTGGTTCGAGAGACTTAAGAATCGTAGTGGCATACATAGTGTGATAAGGCATGGTGAGGCTGCCAGTTTGGACCAAAAAGCAGCTGAAAAATATGTGCAGGAATTCAAGGAGAACATAGACAGTGAAGGACTGAAACCTGAACAAGTGTTTAATGGTGACACTGACAATGTTGTGAACCACTTTAGGAAAGTCATAAAGGAACGAGAGGTACAGGTAACTATGGACAGATATGTTGTGCGACAGAAGTCCAGTGACTCTGAAGCTGGTCCTAGTGGCATTAAAAGAACAAGGGAAGTAACCCCAGAAAAAGACTTGCTGCCTCAAGTGCTAATGGAAGGGGATTCCCCTTCTAAACACTAACAACTCTCCCCTCCTCCCATCCCATCAATCATCACCAGATCTTCAATAAAGGCAAGTGTCATGTAACTGTACATGTAATCTTCAGTTTGTGTGTATTAAAATTAATATTTCATGTGGTAAAATTTTTTTTTTTCAATACTTTTGGGTGTCTTGCACAGATTAATTTGATTTCCATTATTTCTTATGGGGAAAATTAACTTGACTAACGATAATTTTGACTAACGATGAGCTCTCAGGAACGGATTAATATCGCTGTTTGAGGGTCCACTGTACTTGCAACATCTGCCACATTGCTCCCCTATCCACTCTGTCACATCTTCTTTCAACACACCAGCCGTATCCCACCAAGGCGGGGTGGCACGAAAGGAAAAACGAAAGTTTCTCCTTTTACATTTAGTAATGTATACAGGAGAAGGGGTTACTAGCCCCTTGCTCCCGGCATTTTAGTCACCTTTTACAACACTCATGGCTTACGGAGGAAGAATTCTGTTCCACTTCCCCATGGAGGTAAGAGGAAATAAACAAGAACAAGAACTAGAAAGAAAATAGAAGAAAACCCAAAGGGGTGTGTATATATATGCTTGTACATGTATGTGTAGTGTGACCCAAGTGTAAGTAGAAGTAGCAAGACATACCTGAAATCTTGCACGTGTATGAGACAGAAAAAAAGGACACCAGCAATCCTACCATCATGTAAAACAATTACAGGCTTTTGTTTTACACTCACTTGGCAGGACGGTAGTACCTCCCTGGGAGGTTGCTGTCTACCAACCTACTACCTACAACTCTGTCACATGCCTTTTCTAAATCCATAAATGCAATGAAAAATTCCCTACTTTTATTTAAATATTGTTCACATATATGTTTCAATAGAAACACTTGATCTACACGTCCCCTACCCACTCTAAAACCTCCTTCCTCATCCACAATCCTGCATTCTGTCTTGCCTCTAATTCTTTCAATAATAAACCTACCATACACTTTTCCTGGTATACTCAGTAAAGTTATTCCACTATAATTTTTACAATCTCTTCTGTCCCCCTTTCTCTTTATATAAAGGAATTATACATGCTCTCTCCCAATCCCTAGGTACTTTCCCCTCTTTCATACATTTATTGAACAAAAATACCAACCGCTCCAACACTATATCCCCCTTGCTTTTAACATTTCTGTCATGATCCCATCAGTTCCAGCTGCTTTACCCCCTTTCATTCTACGTAATGCCTTACGCACTTCCTCCACACTCACATCCTGCTCTTCTTCACTCCTAAAAGATGGTATACATCCCTGGCCAGTGCATGAAATTACCGGCTCCCTTTCTTCGTTGACGTTTAAAAGTTCCTCAAAATATTCCCGCCATTTACGCAATACCTCCATCTTCCCCCTACTCTCTTTTTAACTGACAAATCCATTCATTCCCTAGGCTTTCTTAACTTGTTGATCTCGCTCCAAATTTTTTTCTTATTTTTATCAAAATTTCTTGACAGTGCCTCTCCCAGTATCATCTGCTCTCCTTTTACACTCTCTCACCACTCTCTTCCCCTTTCTTTTACTCTCCATATAATCTGCTCTTCTTATAACCTGCTTCGTAAAAACCTCTCATAAGCTACCTTTTTCTCTTTTATCACACCCTTTACTTCATCATTCCACCAATCACTCCTCTTTCCTCCTGCACTCACCCTCCTAGCCACAAACTTCTGCCCCACATTCTAATACTGCATTTTTAAAACTATTCCAACCTTCTTCAACCCCCCCACTACTCATACTTGCACTACTAACCCACCTTTCTGCCAATAGCTGCTTATATCTCACCACCCTAACTTCCTCCTCCCTTAGTTTATACACTTTCACCTCTCTCTTACTTGTTGTTGACATTTTCCTTTTGTCCCATCTACCTCTTACTCTAGCTGTAGCTGCAACTAAATAATGATCCGATATATCAGTTGCCCCTCTATAAACATGTACACCTGAAGCCTACCCATCAACCTTTTATCCACCAATACATAATCAAACAAACTACTTTCATTACGTGCTATATCATACCTTGTATATTTATTTATCCTCTTTTTCATAAAATATGTATTACTTATTACCAAACCTCTTTCTACACATAGGTCAATTAAAGGCTCCCTATATTCATTTACCCCTGGCACCCCAAATTTACCTACTACTCCCTCCACAACATTTTTACCCACTTTAGTATTGAAATCCCCAACCACAAGTACTCTCACACTTGGTTCAAAACTCCCCACACATGCTCAACAATTCCCAAAACCTCTCTCTCTCTCTCCTCTACACTTCCCTCTTCTCCAGGTGCATATTGGCTTACTATAACCCACTTTTCACATCCAACGTTTATTTTACTCCACATAATCCTTGAATTAATACTTTTATACTCCCTCTTTTCCTGCCATAGCTTATCCTTCAACATTATTGCTACTCCTTCTTTAGCTCTAACTCTATTTGAAACCCCTGACCTTATCCTATTAACTTCTCTCCACTGAAACTCTCCCACTCCCTTCAGCTTAATTCATTTAAAGCCAGGACATCCAGCTTCTTCTCATTCATAGCATCCACAATCATCTCTTTCTTATCATTTGCACAACATCCACACACATTCAGACATCCCACTTTGACAATTTTCTTCTTCTTTTTAGTAATCTGTACAGGAAAAGGGGTTACTAGCCCAATGTTCCTGGCATTTTAATTGACTTTTACAACACGCATGGCTAATGGAGGAAAGATTCTTATTCCACTTCCCCATGGATATAAAAGGAACAGTAATAAGAACAAGAACTATTAAGTTAAAATCAAAGAAAACTCAGATGAGTGTGTATAAATAAATGTGTACAAGTATAAAATAATAATAAACAAGAAGGTAATCTGATTTTTAACACATTTATTTAAAAATTCATGCATGAAAAATAAAGTTTCTATTTGGTCTCTCAGTACATACCTAATAATAAGAGATGCTAAAACCTTCTGACCTGCAGAGCACCTGCCCCGCATGTCCATTTCTACATCATTTTTCACCATAACAACTCGATAATGATACGTTCTTCGTTTATCTGCACCTGAAACAATTAACCGACTTTCAACAATTGTAGATGCATAATCTACCTATTGGTCACTGTGAGTTCTGACTTGCACTGAAACATTTCTATAGGTTTACATGGACAACCTAAAATCTAATTATTCACTCACTGTCATAAGTCCCGGCGTTCCATCCAACCACTCTTTTACCTACAATATTAAAAAATGCAGACATAACAACAATATAGGATAGGGGTGCACATACATGCAGTACAAGGTATGTTAGATCGGCATGCAACAATTAACTTGGGCTAGTGAGAGAATGGGTAATGAGGAGGTTCAAGAGGTACGGGGCAGATTTAAGAATACGGTGTTAGAGTGTGCAGCAGAAATTTGTGACTGCAGGAGGGAAGAAAAGTATCTGATGGAATGATGAAGTAAAGGGAGTGGGAAGGGGAGAAAAGTTAGCACATGAGAGGTTTTTACAAAGCATAAGTGATGTAAGAAGGGTGGCATATATGGAGAGTTAGAGAGAGGTTAAGAGAGGGGTGAGGGAGTGTTAAAGGAGAGCAAATGAAAATGTGTGAGAGGTTCCGTCAACAAAATTTGTTGAGAATAAGAAAGTTTTAAAGTAAGATTAACAGGCTGAGAAAGCCTAAGAAACAAATAGATTTTCAGTTAAAAACAGAAGAGGGAGTTAGTACATGGAAAACTGGAGGTACAGGTAAGACGGCAGGAATATTTTAGTAAACTTAAATGTTGATGAAGAAAGGGAGATAATGATTTCATGCATTGACCAGGAAGGAATAACACCCTTTAGGAGTGAGGTAGAGCCAGATGTGAGTGGTGAAGTTGCATGACAATGTTTAAAATGCAAGGGTCTTGACAAGCTGCTGGAGTGAAAACAAGGTAACATTATGTGAAGAGATTCAGGGAAACCAGTTAGCTGGAGGTAGGAAGTGCAGTGCCTGCACTCTAGGGAAGGGGTGAGGATATTTATGGTTTGGAGGGACATTTGAAATGTAGTATTGGCATGCCTCTGGCAAGACAGTGATAAGAGTGAGTGATGGTGAAATTTTCTTCTTTTGGATCACCTTACTTTGGGAGATGGCTGGTGTGTTAAAAAGAAAAGAAAACTGACCAGTGCGGGTTATTTGTGTAAAAAAAAAAACTGATACTGGTGCTAAATGATCAACACAACTATTGTTTAAACAAGCTTTCATACTAACCCTGAGATTCTGATTCATCAGTTTTTATCTCTATATAATCAATATCATTGCCTTTGTAAGTGGTACGCCAGAGTTCCCTTATGATTCCGTTGATTGTCTTCATCTTATCATTGTGGAAGCGCATGATAGCTGTGTCTAAAGCTTTGTAGTATTTATTCATATCATTTGCTGCCATATCTGTGCACTGAGGAATAAAAAATATACTTAAATCAATTAGCTTCCCAAGTTACAATTTAAAAACTATTTCATATGCCTGTAATATCAAGATCAAAAGCATTGTAATACTAAACAACTGCCTTTTAAAACTCTGGATCTGTAGGTTCCCACTGGATGATAGAGGAAACAGAAGAAATATAACTGGTTGACAGAGGGAAAAGAAGATACATAATTACCACCTAACAAGATTACACAAGCATCCAAAAATACTGATGAGAGATTTCTTAGCACTATCAACAGTGACAATAAGATGCCACAGAAGATGTATGAAAAGAATACAAAAAAGTCCTTCATAAAAAAGTAATAAAACAATGGACTGAGTTACAACAGGAGGTAGCAAGAGCTGCAACCACAGAAAACTATATATAAGAACATAAGAATGGAGGACCTAGGTAGTAGGTTGGTAGACAGCAACCGCCCAGGGAGGTACTACCGTCCTGCCAAGTGAGTGTAAAACTGAAGCCTGTAACTGTTTTACACGATGGTAGGATTGCTGGTGTCTTTTTTTTTTCTGTCTCATACACATGCAAGATTTCAGGTATGTCTTGCTACTTCTACTTACACTTAGGTCACACTACACATACATGTACAAGCATATATATATACACACCCCTTTGGGTTTTCTTCTATTTTCTTTCTAGTTCTTGTTCTTGTTTATTTCCTCTTACCTCCATGGGGAAGTGGAACAGAATTCTTCCTCCGTAAGCCATGCGTGTTGTAAGAGGCAACTAAAATGCCGGGAGCAAGGGGCTAGTAACCCCTTTTCCTGTATATATTACTAAATGTAAAAGGAGAAACTTTTGTTTTTCCTTTTGGGCCACCCTGCCTCGGTGGGATACGGCCGGTGTGTTGAAAGAAAGAAGAAGAATGGAGGAACACTGCAGAAGGCCTACTGGTCCATGCGAGGCAGGTCCTTATCAAAACAACCTCTACCTAAAGAATGCAGAGAATCCATAGCATTGAGATTAGAAGGTGGTGGGAGGTTTCTAAAAGTACAGTGGACCCCCGGTTTACGATATTATTTCATTGCAGAAGTATGTTCAGGTGCCAGTACTGACCGAATTTGTTCCCATAAGGAATATTGTGCATTAGATTAGTCCATTTCAGACCCCCAAACATACACATACAAACGCACTTACATAAATATACTTACATAATTGGTCGCATTGGGAGCTGATCGTAAACCGGGGGTCCACTGTATTACCCAGAGGGCAGGGAAAGGGTTTGGACATTCAGAGAGGATGGAACAAAACAGAATGACCTGGAGGGCATATAAATCTGTAGTGGAAGGAAGACTGGGTAGGGGTTGTCCTATGAGAGGTTGGAGGGAGGGAGTAAAGGAAATTTTGTGTGCGAGGGGCATGGACTTCCAGCAAGCGTGCGTGAGATAGGAAAGATGAATGGTTTTGAGTAGCTTTGGGTAGCAGTGGTTTTCATAAGGACTTTCCTTTTATGGGCCAGTAGGCTTTCTGCAGTGTTCCTCCATTCTAATGGTCTTAACTTGACATGCTGTTGGAATGTGAGCAAACTAACATTTATGAAGGGATTCAGGGAAACCAGTTAGCTGGACTTGAGTCCTGGAGGTGGGAAGTACAGTGCCTGCACTCTGAAGGAGGGGTGTTGATATGCTGCATTTCTTTTTTAACTGTTATGTAAGCATGCCTCTGGCAAGACAGTGATAGAATGAATGATGATGAAAGTGTTTCTTCTTTTTTTGGGTCACCCTGCCTTGGTGAGAAATGGTTGTGTTAATAACAAAAAAATTACATTTTGTAACTCATAGCTATTAAATAATAAAGAATAAGAACTTTTTTTTTTTTTTTTTTTTTCAACAAGTCGGCCGTCTCCCACCGAGGCAGGGTGACCCAAAAAAGAAAGAAAATCCCCAAAAAGAAAATACTTTCATCATCATTCAACACTTTCACCACACTCGCACATTATCACTGTTTTTGCAGAGGTGCTCAGAATACAACAGTCTAGAAGCATAAACATATAAAGATACACAACATATCCCTCCAAACTGCCAATATCCCAAACCCCTCCTTTAAAGTGCAGGCATTGTACTTCCCATTTCCAGGACTCAAGTCCGACTATATGAAAATAACCGGTTTCCCTGAATCCCTTCACTAAATATTACCCTGCTCACACTCCACTCACTTAACACTATTAATTTCTCGCATATTCACTGCACATTATGTGCACAACATCGTAAGGTAATGGTTGGAAAGGACAAATTTAACACTGGCTTGTACATACCTTCATTTCCACAAATTTATCCCTGTAATTCTTCTCTGCATCTCGAATATCCTTTCGTTTAAGGTCACTTTCTAAATCTTGAATAACCCTTTTAACTTCCAACAGACGACCATCTAATGCTGCTCTCTGGTGTTTGTTATGAAAGTATAAATTCAGATAAATGTAACAATGATACTGTATTAAGATGTGTTCCATTAGTATGTGGTGAAAATTCTTAACAAAAGAATGTAATAATTCAAATAGTGACAGTTCAAACACCATCAGTCAATTTTTTAAGCCTAAAGTCAATGCTTTCATAGTAAATTGTATTTTTTTTTTTTTAGTTCCACTCAGTTTTGAAAAAGTTTAGAAAATAAGCACTATAGTAGTGGTACCTAGGGATACGAACTTAATTCGTTCCAGAAGGCTGTTCGAGTGCCAATACCGAACAAATTTGTTCCCATAAGGTATAATGTAAATTAGATTAATCCATTTCAGACCCCCAAAATACACTTACAAAACACTTACATAATTGTTCGAGTTTTGAGCTGTTCATATCCCGAGGTACCACTGTATATTCATATTTCCATAAAAATATTCATATTACTGTTCTTTAAACAAATAAAAAATATGATCTGCTAAATGCTACAAAATATAATGAACACTGTTCAATGGCAGACCTATTGAGTTCACTGGTACCAAAGTCAATTTATAAATACTGTCCAGAAGTTGCAATTAAATTAAATCTACAGTTAGAAGGATGAATGATACCCACTTTGTTTTGCAATGTGTGCCATTTTTCATTCAGGTGATTCTTTTCATCAATGAGAGTCTTATAGTCAAATCCTGTAATGCGTTCTTCTAAAACTGTAATACTCTGCTCTAGTTGCTTTGCCTGAATTTCTTTGTCACGAATCTTTTTTTCATCATCTAGACCTCTTTTTCTTTCCTGTAAACAAGATAAAAATATTTTTTGTTACAAAAGAAAATTATTATTATTTTTTACCACAGTGGCTGTATCCCAACAAGGTAGGGTGACTATCATTCAAGAGCTGTATTGCCAGAAGAGTACAGACATCACAATTAAATGGCCCACTGAGCTGCATTATTTCTATCCCTTCAGAGTACAGGCATTGTACTTTCCATCTCTACAACTTCTTTCCCTAATCCCTTTATAAATACTATCTTGCTCACACTCTAACAGCATTCCAAACCCCCACTCACTCCAATGTAACATGCTTATACTGTACATGCTTTCTGGATGCTCAAGCTCTTACTTTTTAAAGCCACAATCATACTGCCCCTCAAACTCTTCCTAGGAAAACCCCTGCCCTCCTTCCCTTCACCCTGGACATATGTATACAGTGAACCCCCGGTTTTCGTAATTAATCCATTCCACAGAATGAGTAAACCCGAATCTGACGATTTCCGAATTAATTATCTCATAAGAAATAATGTACATGTAAATCCAATTAATCTGTTCCAGACACCCGAAAGTATTAAAAAAAATTATTTTTTTATAGATTAAACATAGATTTACATACAGAAAAGAATGAGAAATCGAGTATAAAACAATAATATCACACTTACCTTTATTGAAGACTCTTGTTGGTGTATGGAAGTTGGGAGGAGGGGAGAGGGTAGGGTGATGTTCCTCCACAAATGTTTGCACCTCACTCCACTTTGTACAAATGTCCTTAATTTTTGAAGAAGGCACCTTCTTCCCTCTCTCTCTCTCTCTCTCTCGCTCCTCCTCTGAAGCAATTTCCTCAGCTGCTATACATAAGAATATAAAAAAGCAGGAACACTACCGCAGGCCTGTTGGCCCATACTAGGCAGGTCCTTCACAAACCATCCCACTAACAGAATCGTATTTGCCCAACCCAATTTTCAATGCTTCCCTAACAATAAGTGGGTAGGGGATGTGTAGATCAAGTGTTTACATTGAGGCATATATGTGAACAGTATTTAGATAAAGGTAGGGAAGTTTTTATTGCATTTATGGATTTAGAAAAGGCATATGATAGAGTGGATAGGGGAGCAATGTGGCAGATGTTGCAAGTATATGGAATAGGTGGTAAGTTACTAAATGCTGTAAAGAGTTTTTATGAGGATAGTGAGGCTCAGGTTAGGGTGTGTAGAAGAGAGGGAGACTACTTCCCAGTAAAAGTAGGTCTTAGACAGGGATGTATAATGTCACCATGGTTGTTTAATATATTTATAGATGGGGTTGTAAAAGAAGTAAATGCTAGGGTGTTCGGGAAAGGGGTGGGATTAAATTATGGGGAATCAAATACAAAATGGGAATTGACACAGTTGCTTTTTGCTTATGATACTGTGCTCATGGGAGATTCTAAAGAAAAATTGCAAAGGCTAGTGGATGAGTTTGGGAGTGTGTGTAAAGGTAGAAAGTTGAAAGTGAGCATAGAAAAGAGTAAGGTGATGAGGGTATCAAATGATTTAGATAAAGAAAAATTGGATATCAAATTGGGGAGGAGGAGTATGGAAGAAGTGAATGTTTTCAGATAGTACTTGGGAGTTGACATGTTGGCAGATGGATTTATGAAGGATGAGGTTAATCATGGAATTGATGAGGGAAAAAAGGTGAGTGGTGTGTTGAGGTATATTTGGAGACAAAAAACGTTATTTATGGAGGCAAAGAAGGGAATGTATGAAAGTATAGTAGTACCAACACTCTTATATGGGTAGGAAGCTTGGGTTGTGAATGCAGCAGCGAGGAGGCAGTTGGAGGCAGTGGAGATGTCCTGTCTAAGGGCAATGTGTGGTGTAAATATTATGCAGAAAATTCGGAGTGTGGAAATTAGGAGGTGTGGAGTTAATAAAAGTATTAGTCAGAGGGCTGAAGAGGGGTTGTTGAGGTGGTTTGGTCATTTAGAGAGAATGGATCAAAGTAGAATGACATGGAGAGCGTATAAATCTGTAGGGGAAGGAAGGTGGGGTAGGGGTCGTCCTGGAAAAGGTTGGATGGGGGGGGGGGAAAGGAGGTTTTGTGGGTGAGGGACTTGGACTTCCAGCAAGCGTGCGTGAGCGTGTTAGATAGGAATGAATGGAGATGAATGGTATTTGGGACCTGACGATCTGTTGGAGTGTGAGCAGGGTAATATTTAGTGAAGGGATTCAGGGAAACCGGTTATTTTTATATAGCCGGACTTGAGTCCTGGAAATGGGAAGTACAATGCCTGCACTCTAAAGGAGGGGTTCGGGATATTAGCAGTTTGGAGGGATATGTTGTGTATCTTTATAGGTATCTGCTTCTAAACTGTTGTGTTCTGAGCACCTCTCCAAAAACAGTGATTGTGTGTGAGTGAGGTGAAAGTGTTGAATGATGATTTAAGTATTTTCTTTTTTGGGATTTTCTTTCTTTTTTGGTTCACCCTGCCTCGGTGGGAGACGGCCGACTTGTTAAAAAAAAAAAATTCTATTCACTCATGCGCAAGTACCACTCACATTAAATCGTGTGTGTGGGGAAGTACCCTGTCTGGTGTGTGGGGAAGTACCCTGGTTGGTGTGTGGAGAAGTGCCCTGGCTGGTGTGTGAGGAAGTGCCCTGGCTGGTGTGTGTGTGTGAGTGAGTGTGTATGTGGGGGGGAAATACCGGAACTCGTTCGTAAGTTGGATGGTACCTGTATTTGTCTAACTTATTTTTGTTATTCAAGTAATAGCGTGTATATCCTTTTACTCATGTGCAAATTAACTGTTCTACCACATTGTATTACTACTACAACTTATATCACTACCACTACTACTACCACTAGTATTACACCTCACTCTTAGCCTATATAGTATACCCTCTGTGTCCATGTACTGTTTGTAACGGCTTGACAAAGCTCCTGGAGTGAAACGTTGCCACAATAAAATGTCACATTAGTTGCACTTGTGTCCTTTTACTTTACATATTGTTGGTAATTCTACCAACATATATACAACCATGATATTTGTTATCAGTGACCTAAAATTAGTTGGAAATTGCTACTGTGGCCTTGGAAGCATTTTGGTTGTTGACCAGTGTTTAATAATTTTGAACATACTCTCTTGATTTTACTTGTAAGGCCCTAGTGTGCAGAGGCCTGTGTATTGACGAGTGCAGATGATAATGTTTTGCTGGCAGGCTAAAAGGCCAGCACAAAGGTTATGAGGGAGGGGGGTGCCAGAGCCCCACAGTTTTATACGTATATGTTATTAGTACCACTGTACTAGAGGGTTTATGTAATATGTAGAGAGTCTACCTACCTACCTGGTGGGCATTCCAGGGTAGGTTGAATGTTGTGTATGTAAATTTATTATTAATATAGTTATATTTTTATAAAAGTGAATTTAATTGCCCTTCTTAACCCTTAAACTGTCCAAATGTAGATCTACGTTTGCTCGTGTAGCGCTCTGAACGTAGATCTAAGTTTTTTTTTTTTTTTACATTGTTTCTTATGGAGAAAATCAAGGTTGGAGCACTACGCATGCAAATGTAGATCTACATTTGGACAGTTTAAGGGCTAATAATAGTATAAATATTGACCATTTACTTACTGCTTTTTGTGAAGAAACATGCTTGGAACTAGGTTGGTGTATGTGCTTTAAATATTTTAAATGCCCCTAGAAAGACTGTTATCCTTAGGCACAAGTACATATTTTTAGGTAACTTAATAAACTACATTACAATAGATTATACCAAGAAAAGAATTTAACATCAACAGAGCAATGATGATGGTAATGTACAAACTAGACACATGTAGGCAGCCTGTACTGTCTGCACAGACAGCCTATTCTGTTTGCCAGCTTAGTTCATATTTTCCAGCACTCTGGTGCTGCCCTCTCTAGGCCTGCCCAGGTCAGTGGGACGCTGGTCCCACTCGCTCACTCTCTCAGCAGCCTAGACTCAGACAACAAGCATACTCCTCTCTCCCTAGTGGGCATAAACACACAAGCCTGTGTACCCACCACGACTTTATTTGCAAAGTAAGAAGCCTCCGAAGACGTTTATCATTGAACCCCGATCTGCCACCAAACAAACTGGTTATACACATGTGCAACATTAATTTACTAACATTACACATTGTTTATTTTATACCTTTGTCACATTATTTTATACCTTTGTCTTGTGAGATACAGCAATAATTATCACTAAAAAAATGATGAGGAAGCAAGCCAGGCCAGACTCTTGATCTAGAAAATTTTAAATACTAGGCAAGAAACTGGAATAACTGAAACCCCCATGAACTCTCAGAAATTGACAAGTAAAACACACGTGCAACAGTTTGGTATCAGATGTTTGAGAGTGGAAGTGTCAGCAGATGGGTCTATGAAAGATGAGGTGAATCAAAGAATTGATGAGGAGAAAAGGGTAAGCAGTGCACTTGGGAGTTTGTGGAGACAAAGAATTTTGTCCCTGGAAGCAAAGAGGGGAATGTATGAGAATGTAGTTTTACCAACGCTTCTATGTGGGTGTGAAGCATGGGTGATGAATGTTGCAGTGAGAAGGCTGGAGGCAGTGGAGATGTCATGTCTGAGGGCTATGTGTAGTGTGAATATAATGCAGAGAATTTGGAAGTTACGAGGAGGTGCAGGATTGCCAAAACTGTTGTCCAGAGGGCTGAGGAAGGGTTGTTGAGGTGGTTCAGACATGTAGAGAGAATGGAACAAAACAGAATGACTTCGAGTGTATAAATCTGTAGTGGAGGGAAGGCGGGTTAGGAGTCGGCCTAGGAAAGGTTGGAGGGAGGGGGTAAAGGAGGTTTTGTGCACAGGGAGCTTGGACTTCCAGCAAGCTCGCATGAGCGTATTTGATAGAAGTGAATGGAGACAAATGGTTTTTTAATACTTGACGTGCTGTTGGAGTGTGAGCAAAGTAACATTTATGAAGGGATTCAGGGAAACCGGCAATGCCGGACTTGAGTCCTGGAGACGAGAAGTACAGTGTCTGCACTTTGAAGGAGGGGTGTTAATGTTGCAGTTTTATAAACTGTAGTGTAAAGCACCCCTCTGGCAAGACAGTGATGGAGTGAATAATAATGAAAGTTTTTCTTTTTTGGGCCACCCTGCCTTGGTGGGAATCGGCCGATGTGTTAATAATAATAAAAAAAAAATTGATGAGACATTTCACCTGTTCAGCAGGCTTCTTCAGTCGAAATACATAGACAACAGTAGTATGGGGGATGTTGATGAGAGGTAATCAGTCCCTCAGCATTGATGAGGGATTGAGCACCCATATTCTGAATGAAGAAGCCCGATGAGCAGGTTGTGCACGTCTCTCTTACTCATCTACTTGTAAGTATTGCATACCATTAATATAATTGAATTATTTGAATCTCAGAAATTTAAATATGGATGATTGTAACCATGACCAAAAGAAGCTGGTTAGTTAGTAAGGCTAAACTTAGTATTATCTTCCAGTGACTAATAGACTACACATTCCCACTAGAAGTGAACTACCACAGAGTGGATCATACAGCCAACAAATGAAAGTGATACATGGAAATAGGCATAAAAATGAAGGGTCAAGAGTTCAATATTCAAGAAAGATGTCAACACAAGAATGAGAATGTTCTTAATAGAGGTACAACCGGATACAAAGAGGCAATCATTATGATGATTAACACAAAAATTACTTACTCTCTGATTGGTTATTTCCTTGTGGATATTACGATTTTGCTCTTCAAGTGACCTTTTGCTTGATTCTAGAGAGGCCACTTTTGCCTGGATGGATGTTACTTGTTGACGACTCTCCATTAGCTGTTTTTCTTCACCTCCAGTCACATAGGAAGCTATGCTTTTTTGTAGTTCATTCACAGATCTATGCTTTTCAGAAATCATAATAACCTGCAAGGAAAAATAGAAACCTACATAATAAAGAAAACTACTGATGCAGTACCTTCTTTTTTTTACCAAGGACTAGTAAATAGAAGATTGGATTATGTAGTGTTTCAGTTGAATTCTTTTCCTTCTGCACTAAAGCAATATTTCTTATGTCTTATTACCAATGACACTTTTTCATTCCCAATGTAAACATACCTGTCTAGAATTGTATAGCAAACAATGAAGTTATAAAAACTTACCTTAGTGTAAAAAATTCCTATTACATACTTTATACTTTTTGAAAAACAAAGGCATCAACCATACAAAATAAATTTAAGATCATTTGTGATATTTTTTTATAACTGACAAATCTTTACCCAACAAATCCTTTCAGTAAGCATTATTAAGCATTTTTCTAAGTCTTCAAAGTAGCATCTTAGCCCTTACATATCTTTTAATCTATCAATTTGATAAAAATATACTGTGACACTGCTACACACCTTCTGATTTTGTGTTTCAATCCAGGCTTCCTTTCCTTGAATAACCTTGGTTTTCTCTCCTAATTTACTGGTAATCTGATATTTGAATGGGGCCACCTCTGCCTGTGCTGCATCACGCTCTTCCATCAGACGCTTCCGGTCCTCCTCTAATCTTGACACCTCTTCCTTTAATTTTTCCGTTTCCTGCAGTTTGGTCTTCATCTACACAAGAAGAATATTTAACTTTAGGAAAGAAAAAATAAGCACTGAATCATAAATCCAAAACAAAAATACCCAATGTATACAAATAAAGATAAACACGACTACTCACATTTAATTCTTGACTACAAAGTCTTAATTTACGATCCTTAAGGACCTGCACTTTTTCCTTATGCTCCTGTAGCTGGTCTTGAAGGTCTTCAACTTTAGTCTGGGACTTACGAAGTTCATCTTCTAAATGACTTTGTTGGCTCATGGCCTCTTCCATGCCAATCCCACCATCTTGTAAACAAATGAATTATTAGGCATTATTCAAACTGATGTACTGTATTAGTACTACAGGGAAACAGAAAAAGTACTACACTTGTACAGAACAATCAGTTGATACTGGTGTAGATATAGATACCATAGGAGAGGAAAAACTCATATGGAGACAAAAACATTTAAAACTATTACAGATCTCAACCTCCAACTGAGGTCCTTTTCAGTAGATACAAAGAAATAAGTGAACAGGTAGGGAGAGAGGGGGGAGGTAGGTAGGTATGTAGTGTGTGTGTGTGTGTGTGTGTGTGTGTGTGTGTGTGTGTGTGTGTGTGTGTGTGTACTCACCTAATTGTACTCACCTAATTGTGGTTGCAGGGGTCGAGACTCAGCTCCTGGCCCCGCCTCTTCACTGATCGCTACTGGATCCTCTCTCTCTCTGCTTCCTGAGCTTTGTCATACCTCTTCTTAAAACTATGTATGGTTCCTGCCTCCACTACTTCACTTGCTAGGCTATTCCACTTGCTGACAACTCTATGACTGAAGAAATACTTCCTAACGTCCCTGTGACTCGTCTGAGTCTTCAGCTTCCAGTTGTGACCCCTTGTCCCTGTGTCCCCTCTCTGGAACATCCTATCTCTGTCCACCTTGTCTATTCCCCGCAGTATCTTGTATGTCGTTATCATGTCTCCCCTGACCCTTCTGTCCTCCAGTGTCGTCAGTCCGATTTCCTTTAACCTTTCCTCGTACGACATTCCCTTGAGCTCTGGGACTAGCCTTGTTGCAAACCTTTGTACTTTCTCTAACTTCTTGACGTGCTTGACCAGGTGTGGGTTCCAGACTGGTGCTGCATACTCCAGTATGGGCCTAACATACACAGTGTACAGTGTCTTGAACGATTCCTTATTAAGGTATCGGAACGCTATTCTCAGGTTTGCCAGGCGCCCGTATGCTGCAGCGGTTATTTGGTTGATGTGTGCCTCCGGTGATGTGCTCGGTGTTATGGTCACCCCAAGGTCTTTCTCCCTGAGTGAGGTCTGTAGTCTTTGTCCACCTAGCCTATACTCTGTCTGCGGTCTTCTTTGCCCCTCCCCAATCTTCATGACTTTGCATTTGGCTGGATTGAATTCGAGAAGCCAGTTACTGGACCACATGTCCAGCCTCTCCAGGTCTCTTTGCAGTCTTGCCTCATCCTCGTCCGATTTAATTCTTCTCATCAACTTCACGTCATCTGCGAACAGGGACACTTCAGAGTCTATTCCTTCCATCATGTCGTTCACATATATCAAAAATAGCACTGGTCCTAGAACTGACCCCTGTGGGACCCCGCTCGTAACAGGCGCCCACTGTGATACCTCTTCACGTACCATGACTCGTTGCTGCCTCCCTGTCAGGTATTCCCTTATCCATTGCAGTGCCCTTCCTTTTACGTGTGCCTGATCCTCCAGCTTCTGCACTAATCTCTTGTGGGGAACTGTGTCAAAGGCCTTCCTGCCGTCTAGGAAAACGCAATCTACCCAACCCTCTCTCTCGTGTCTTACTTCTGTTACCTTGTCATAAAATTCCAGGAGGTTTGTGATACAAGATTTGCCTTCCATGAACCCATGCTGGTTTTCATTTATAATCTTGTTCCTTTCCAGGTGTTCGACCACTCTCCTCCTGATAATCTTCTCCATGACTTTGCACACGATACATGTCAGAGACACAGGTCTGTAGTTTAGTGCCTCGTTTCTGTTTCCTTTCTTAAATATGAGGACTACATTAGCTGTCTTCCATTTCTCAGGTAGTTGCCCAGTTTCAAGGGATGTGTTGAAGATTGTGGTTAGAGGCACACACAGCATCTCTGCTCCTTCTCTAAGGACCCATGGGGAGATGTTGTCCGGTCCCATCGCCTTTGAGGTGTCAAGGTCACTTAAGAGCTTCTTCACCTCCTCCTCAGTTGTTCGTATGTCATCCAACACTTGTTGGTATATTCCCTCTTGATGTTCCCTTCTGTTCTGTCTTCCCACAGCCCTTCCTGTCTCTACTGTAAAAACTTCCTTAAATCTCCTGTTCAGCTCCTCACATACCTCCTGATCATTTCTTGTGAGTTCTCCACCTTCTGTCCTTAATCTGATCACCTGGTCTTTGACTGTTGTCTTCCTCCTGATGTGGCTATACAACAGTTTCGGGTCAGTCTTGATTCTCGATGCTATGTCATTTTCATACTGTCTCTGGGCCTCCCTCCTTACTTCCTAACTTCCCTGTGACTCGTATGAGTCTTCAGCTTCCAATTGTGACCCCTTGTTTCTGTGTCCCCTCTCTGGAACATCCTGTCTCTGTCCACCTTGTCTATTCCCCGCAGTATCTTGTATGTCGTTATCATGTCTCCCCTGACCCTTTTGTCCTCCAGTGTTGTCAGTCCAATTTTCCTCAACCTTTCCTCGTACGACATTCCCCTGAGCTCTGGAACTAGCCTTGTTGCAAACCTTTGTACTTTCTCTAACTTCTTGACGTGCTTGACCAGGTGTGGCTCCAGGTTTTCCCAGTCAATCTCCCTGTGGTTGAAATCACCCATAACCAGCAACTTTGCTCTGCTGGAGTGAGCTCTTCCTGCCACCTCAGCAAGTGTGTCCACCATTGCTCTGTTGCTCTCTTCATATTCCTCTCTTGGCCTCCTGCAGTTCTATGGTGGATTATACATCACTGCAATGACCACCTTGTGCTCCTCAGACTGAAGTGTACCTACTATATAGTCCCTTTCTCCTGTCTCGTCTATGCCTCCCATTTTCTCAAAATACCATTGGTTTTTTTACGAGCAGAGCAACTCCTCCTCCCCCTCTGCTCCTATCTTTCCTCATGATCTGGTATCCTGGTGGGAAGATTGCATCAGTTATTGTCTCCATGAGTTTTGTTTCTGTAACTGCTATGATGTCTGGGAACTTCTCATTGACTCTTTCTTGCCATTCCTCATATTTATTCGTTAATCCATCCACATTTGTGTACCAAACCTTCAACTTCTGTTCTAATACTGTAACTGTGGTCCTGGGGGAATACTGGGGTTGGGAGAGCAGGAGCCCTGGTGGGGGCCTGTGGGGGTTGCAGTGGAGGTGGAGGAAGAGCTCCCATAGGGGGTTGCTGTAGGAGTAGGGTTCGTGGTGCGGGGGGTGGGAAAAGAGGGATCGGTGTGTGATGGTTGGTTTAGATTGTTCAGTTGCCTTCGGGGTGCTGTGGTTGGAGTCCTTCTGTAGGTGTTTTGGGGGGTGTGCTTGTCCTTCCACCTGTGCCTGGGTTATTCTGCTCTTCTTTGTCATTTCCTCCCATTCCTCCTTTCGTTTTTGCACTCTCTCTTTCAGTATCCTCCTTTCCTCCTGTGTTCTGTCTCGATCGAGGTACACACTCTTGAACTCCTGTTTGTCTCTCAGCCGTGCTTTCTCCTGCAAGATCATGGTTCAAGTTGATTCTGCCTTGAAAATTACTTTGAGAGGCCGTTTCCTTCTCTCTCTGAACCACCCGATTCTCTGAAAATTTGTCACCTGGGTCATGTCTCCCTCGCCTATCACCTTCATGATACCTTCAATCGCTTTTTTCTCCTGTTTTCTTTCATCATAAGTTTCCCCTTCAGCTTCGTCTAGCCCATAGACAAAAACTGATCTCTCCCTTTCCGCCTCCCATTGCATCCTCTGAGGTGTTTTAGTTCCTTCCTGTGGAGTGTTCCTTCCTTCAATCCGTTCCCTAGCTGTGGCCCCTATGCTCATTGGTTTGTCCTTCCTGCTCACCTGTTCCTGGCCCCCACAAGTGTCTGGTAAGGTCCCTGCACATGTCCTAGTTACTTCAATGTCTTCCAACCTCTCATGCTGTCCTAGTGTTCTCCCTGTCTTTGTTTTGGCCCCATGTGGGTTTGACAGGACCTCTGCATACTTTTTAGCTTCCATGCTCCCTTCAGACCCTTTATCCGTGTCTGATGTAAATATTGCTGATGCTACTTCTGTATCATCTTTATCTCTAGGCTGTTTCAGATTTCTCAGCTCCTCTTCTAATCTCTGTATCTTGGTTTCTGCTACTGTGGCATGTTGCTCCCACCTTCTGCACTCTGCTGCTAACCTCTCCTCCATTTTCCTTGCAAGCTCATCTAGCCTCCTTCCCCAGTCTTCCTCCCTTTTTTTGAGCTCTGCCTCCCAGTCCACCCTCCCAAATTCGTCTGTCGGGCCCTTGGCTCTCATCCTAGTTCTAGGTTGCCCCATTGCACCACAGAAGGAAGGGGGAGAGATGGTTAGGGGGAGGGGGGATGGATGGTTATGGGGGAGGGGGAGGATGTTTATTGGAGGGGGATAGATGGTTTGTGTGTGTGTGTGTGTGTGTGTGAGAGAGAGAGAGAGAGAGAGAGAGAGAGGGAGAGAGAGAGAGTGAGAGAGAGTGAGAGGGAGTGAGAGAGTGAGAGAGAGAGAGAGAGAGAGGGAGAGAGAGAGGAGAGGAGGTGAGAGAGTGAGGAGAGTGAGAGAGTGAGAGGTGAGAGTGAGAGAGAGTGAGGAGAGTGAGAGGAGTGAGAGAGGAGAGAGGTGAGAGAGAGGTGAGGTGAGGAGTGAGGAGAGGTGAGGTGAGGTGAGAGGTGAGAGAGGTGAGGGGTGGGAGGAGTGGGGAGGAGAGTGAGGAGGTGAGGTGAGAGGTGAGGAGTGAGAGGTGAGGTGGGAGGTGAGGAGTGAGGTGAGAGGTGAGGAGAGAGGTGAGAGGTGAGGTGAGGAGGAGGTGAGAGAGGTGAGGAGGAGGTGAGGAGGTGAGGTGGGAGGTGAGGTGAGGTGAGGTGAGGTGGGGTGAGGTGAGTGAGGTGAGGTGAGGTGAGGTGAGGTGGGGAGGTGGAGGAGGAGAGGGTGAGGTGAGGTGAGAGAGGTGGGGAGAGAGTGGAGAGGTGAGAGGTGAGGAGTGAGGAGGAGAGAGGTGAGGAGAGTGAGAGGTGAGAGGTGAGGTGAGGAGGTGAGAGGAGGTGAGGAGGTGGGGAGGTGAGGTGGGAGGTGAGGTGAGGTGAGGAGGTGAGGTGAGGTGAGAGGTGGGGAGAGTGAGGTGAGAGGTGAGGTGAGGTGGGGAGGTGGGAGTGAGGTGAGAGAGTGAGAGAGGTGAGAGTGAGGGTGAGGTGTGAGAGGTGAGGATGAGGAGGTGAGGAGTGAGAGGTGAGGAGGTGTGAGGTGAGGAGGTGAGGTGAGGTGGAGGTGAGAGAGGTGAGGAGGTGAGGTGGAGGTGAGGAGAGTGAGAGGGGTGAGGAGAGAGAGAGAGTGAGAGGGGAGGTGAGGAGTGAGGTGAGAGAGTGAGAGGTGAGGTGGGAGGAGTGAGGAGGTGAGAGAGGTGAGTGAGTGAGAGTGAGGTGAGTGTGAGAGGTGAGTGAGAGAGAGTGAGAGAGAGAAAGAGTGAGAGTGAGTGAGAGAGAGAGTGTGTGTGAGAGCGAGCGTGCACATGCGTGTAGGAATTGTGGGTAGTTCCTTGCAGTTTCTGGGATATATACAAACTGGTGGATGGAGCATCACATAGTTAGGATGGAGCATTTTGGATCCTCTAGGTGCTGCTCTTATTTAGGAATGTAATGGTGTCTGGGCTAGTGTTGTACAAGTGCCCAAAGTGTGAAGACATCTAAGGGCAGGCTGACCCAAGTTAGGAGTAAGACTGTGAAGATGTCTGGGCTATTGGTGCATTAATGCCTAATTAAACTCAGTGCTGCAATAAATTTTTTAGTGCATACAGTATTTGGCAGTTACATGTAGTTCAAAATTTCCTTTCAAGATGCTAAACTTTAGTTTTGCCTGAATGCTGCGTCCCTGAATTTTCATTTATAAGAGTCTTCACTTTTGTAGCTACTAACACCTTCCCAGTTGACTGTGTTGCTAAAATTAATATGTTCAAAAAGCACAGAAATCTTCTGACACTACCAGAGTACTTGTATTCTATAATCAGAATCCCAAGAGCCCTGCCATTATTTTTTAATCTCACTGGTTGCTTCCCACTAAGGTAGGGTGACCCAAAAAAGGGAACACATTCAACATCATTCAATTGCTGTCTTGTCTTAAGTACACTAAATTAAAATTATTGCACAAAACTTGGTCAAGTCAATATATCTCTTTTGACTTTTTTTTGTGGTCCTTTGAAAAACATTTGCTTAATTTATCTGGGTAGGAAAAGAACAAAAATCCTGTTGTGGAATGGTATGACTGATTCTATTGCTACATTGCCTTCTTTCTGTTTTGTTGAATTATCCATTTTAAAGTAAGATTTTATTTTATTGGCTTTAGCCCTGATTCATGCTCTCCATGTCCAACCAAGTGAGAAAATAATCCTCTCTATATCCAATCTAATAAGGCAAACACTGTTTCTATGTCCAAACTCAAGAAAAGAGCATTCTCTCTCTACATCATAAATGATTTTCATTAAGTGGAGCATTCAGCTAAATCCTTATTTCCAAAGGATTGGAAATTCTACATTAGTACATTTCCAAAACTTTTCACAATTATTTTTCACAATCAAATTAAGTTTTGGTATGAAACTAATATACAACTTAAAAAAAAAAATAGTTTACCACACTTATGACATATTGCAACTTTGACTTCCTAAGCATGAAAAAATTAATCTCTAAAAATGAAAGAATCATGTTATTTATATTTGCAAAACAGTATGACAAATATGTGTTGGGAGTACATAATAAAATATTATTTACATTAACTGGTGAAATAAGAAAATATTTACTAAAAAAATAAATCAATTTAAGAAAATTCACACCTGAGCTGCCTAAAGTTGCCTGAAGGTCTTCAATTTGATCCTTAAGCTGTTTAATTTTGCGCAAGTTATTATCTATCATAATTATATCTGGCTGCATCTGTGTAGCTGTCTCCTCATCGCTTTGGTTAATTTCCAAAATTTCTGTCTTTGACTCTAATTCTAAACAAACTGCTTCCAGTTCAGACGTTTCAGCATTCATCTGAGCTCTGTGAATATATTATAATTGATAATTAGCATCATTACATTATATACTGTACTAGGAAAAGTACACTATCACAAAAATATCCCTATCAATGGCCTACTTTTACTGGAAATTGTCCCATTCCCTCCTCCACCCCCTACCCTGAGCCTCATTCTCCATAAAAACACTTTACTGCTTTTAGCAACCTACTACCTTTTCCATACAATTGCATCATCTGCCACACTGCTTGCCTATATAACCTATCATATGCCTTTTCTAAATGTATAACTGCAACTAGCAGTTCCTTGCCTTTATCTAATTATTCACTTACATGCTTCAATGTGAACACATTTTCTAAACATCCCATACTTTTCCTAAATCCTTCTTCCACTGCAGTCCTATTTTGTCTTACCCTTGACTTTTTTAATAATTTAACCATACACTTTGCCTAGTATATTCAAAAGGCTTATTACCCTATAATTCTTACACACTTTTTTTCCCTTTTTCCCCTTATACAAATAAACTATGCATGTATTCTGCTGCCAATCCTTAAGTACCCTCAATTCTTTCAAGCATATATGGAACAAATACACCAGCCACTCCAAAATTATAACCTCACAAGCTTTCACTGTCCATATTCCAAAAATTGATATGCTCCCAGTGACACTTTAAAAAATAATCTTCTGAAATGATACAGAATCTTTTTCTGAAAGTAATGACTCCAAAAGTATGAAATTTGATGGAAAACTTACAGAATTAAACAGGTGCAAAGATAGTGGACTGGGTGCAATTTACACACTGGCAAATTTGCCAACTTTGAATCCTATTTTAAGTCAATCTCACTGCTCCATTTGACCAAATTTATAGCTAATTCGCTAATATGCCCTCCTTTCTATAACTCCACAAGTCGGTAATTTGAACAATTTTACACAAAATTAAAAATACCATTTTAGAAAAAAGTGGAAAATAAACAATGTAGACATTTCCTTTGTTCATCAATCATTCCCCAGGCTTCTCCTGTATTACACTTGTCTTCCATTTTGAATTCATAATCACATAAAATATAAGATTTACTCTATTTCCCGGATAATAAAATACAACTAGGAATGATTGGTCATGATTTATGGCATCCCAGTAATTGAACCAAGACATTTTTAAAAACTCTTAAAACAGATTAAAGGTGTAGGAAGCCTTACCCATCCTCAGGAAAATAAGCAAAAATTGAATATTTCAGCTAATTTGAGCCAATTTCAAGTTACTTCTAGTCCTCAAACCAACCAAATTCATCTCTTTTTTTCAGTAATATATCTTCTATTCTATCAAATATCAAGAAATAGCTAACAAAATCATAAAAACCATCCCAGAAAACAACTCAATGTCACCATTCTAAACCAAACACAAACGAAATTTTGCTTTTCCTATCATGAACAGCATGGAGGCAAGATTTTTTTTATACTGTGTTAAATCACACAGACCCATTCTCTCGTTTCTATGCCAAAATTTACCAATCACAGCTTATCTCAGTGATCTGAGCTCATGATGTAGAACTACACGAGAGACCCCTGGCTTCAATGACAATTCAATGTGATGGTCACTGAAAGGGTTAATATCTCAATCTTAATCCCATCTGTCCCAGCTGCTTTACTGCCTTTCACTCTACCCACTGCTGCTTTCACTTTTTTCCACATACAGTGGACCCTCGCCTAACGAACGCATCGCATAACGTTAAATCCGCCTAACAAAGAGTTTGAGAGTAAAAATTTTGCCCCGCCTAACGATAAAAAACTCGCCCAACATGATTCATCTGGGACCTGTCCACACGTGGCCTCAGCTGCCCCTTGGGTGCCAGTGTTTACAAGCCAGCCAGTGTGGTTGCACCTACACATACATTTGATACATTTCACATTATCCCAGTGTTTTTAGTGCTTGTAACTGCAAAATAAGTCACCTTGGGCCCCAAAAAAGCTTTTAGTGCCAACCCTGTGGTAAAAAGGGTGAGAATTAGTATGGAAATGAAGAAAGAGATAACTGCAAAGTGCGAAAGTGGAGTGCATGTCTCGGAGATGGCCAGGTTGTATACCAAACCCCAATCAACCATCACTACTATCTTGGTCAGCAAAACGGCAATCAAGGAAGCTGTTCTTGCAAAAGGTGCCACAACTGAGGAAATTGCTTCAGAGGAGGGGAGAGAGAAATTGAGGAAGTTGCCCTCTTCAATGATTAAGGAAATGTGTACAATGTGGTCAAATGTGCAAACCTTTATGGAGGAAAATCACCCTGACACAGCTATTGCAAGTCGTGCTCGTGACTTTTACAATGACAATGTTGTGAACCACTTCAGGAAAATCTTGAAGGAATGTGAGGCACAGAGCTCTATGGACAGATTTTTGGTGACTCTCAAGTTGTTCCCAGTGGCATTAAAAGAAGAAGGAAAATAACCCCAGAAAAGGACGTGTTACCTCAAGTCCTCATGGAAGGGGATTCCCCTTCCAAACAATAACAACTTCAATCAACTCCCCTCCTTCCATCCCATCAATCATCATCAAATCTTCAATAAAGGTAAGTGTCATGTATTCTTTATTTAGTACAGTAGTAACTGTGCATGTCTTTCTTCTTTTTGGGTGTATAAAAATGTATATTTCATTTGGTAAAATTTTTTTTTTCATACTTTGGGGTGTCAGGAACGGATTAATTTGATTTCCATTATTTATAGGGAAAATTTATTCAGCTAACGATAATTTCAGCTAACGATGAGCTCTCAGGAACGGATTAATATTGTTAGGCGAGGGTCCACTGTATACATCTGGCTCATCCTTACTCCTACAAGACGTTATTCCTCCCTGCCCACTGCATGAAATCACCGCTTCGCTTTTATTAATATTTAACAGCTCCTCAAAATGCTCTCTCCTTACCAGCACTTCCGCTTTCCACACCTAGTATCTTCCCTCTTTCATTTTCAACTGTTAAGCCCATTGGATTCCCCAGTTTTTTTTTTTTTCAATTTATTAATCTCTCTTCAAAACTGTTTCTTATTCACATCAAAATCTGCTGATATGCATTCTCTAATTGGCTCTCCTTTTGTACTACTTCACCACTCATTTAACCTCTTTTTCTCTCTCCACACTGCCATCTGTATATATGAAAAAAAAACATCATGTGCTAACTTGTTGCATATTCCCTTCCTTTTCTAAGAAATAACTTCCCAAATTTTCATGTTATACATACCGAATTTTCTCCAGTTCAGCAGCTGCACGATTGGCTTGATCTCGCTGGGGCTTAAGTTGTATCATTTGCTCGTGTAGTTTCTCTTCCTTTGCAAGTTTCTCCTTTACAGATTCTAGCTTTCCTGGGACACTACTTACCTTCCTTTCCAACTAACATAGAAAAAAAATCAGTACTTTACTTACACTGCAACAATAATTGATTAACATTTAAGACCCTGAAAATTGGTAAAAAACTATTTAAATGTAAACAAAAAGGTTAAAAAATAAAACATATATTGTACTGTTATGGTAAAAGAGATAGGGAAAGTACAATCAAGTTTCAGACTTGTCATACATATCTACAGAAACAGAGCTAAGCTCATGGTGTCCTATCATCACATAATTTTTTAAAAAATTTCCATGAATGAAACTAAAAATTCTAGGTAGTAAGTTGGTAGACAGCAACTGCCCAGGGAGGTACTACCGTCCTGCCAAGTGAGTGCAAAACGAAAGCCTGTAATTGTTTTACATGATAGTAGGATTGCCGGTGTCCTTTTTTGTCTCTTAAACATGCAAGATTTCAGGTACGTCTTGCTACTTCTGCTTACACTTAGGTCACACTACACATACAGTGGATCCCCGCCTTTCAGCGGCCGTGACTTTCGTGAAATCCAACTTTCAGCAACTTTTTTCAGCAAAATATAGCCTCACGGTTCATGATTGGCCTCGTGATTCGGCGACCGTCTGGTATGCGTCCGAGCGGCATCCCAGCGTCAGCGTGCACACAAAGCCAGTCTCCCGCACCATTCACACTTAGTGTGCCATTGTTTATCAGCGAGTGACTATGCATGGGTTCATACGATACATTTCATAATAATCCATTGCTTTTTGTGCTTGCAACTGCTAAATAAGTCATCATGGGCCCAAAGAAAGCTAGTGCCAGCCCTTTGGTAAAGAAAATGAGAAACACGATCAAATTAAAGAAAGAAATCATTGAAAAAAACGAAAGCGGAATGTGTGTTTCAGAGCTTGCTAGGATGTATGGTAAACCCCATTCAACCATCACTTCGATTGTGGTGAAGGGAAAGGAAATCAAGGAAGCTGTTGTTCCAAAACAGGTAGATATGCTGAGAAAAAAAAAGAGATCACAAAATCCTCGAAGAAGTGGAGAGATTGTCATTTGTGTGGAGTACCCAAAAACAGTTAGCAGCAGATAGTGTTATGTAGTCGATAATTTGTGAAAAGGCAAGGCAGTTGCATGACAATCTCGTAAAGAAAATGCCTGCAGAGTGGGCTGATGTTTGTGATTTTAAGGCCAACAAAGGCTGGTTTGAGAGATTTAAGAAGCGTAGTGACATACACAGTGTGGTAAGGCATGGTGAGGCTGCCAGTTCTGCCAAAAAAGGCAGCAGAAAAATATGTTCAGGAATTCAAAGGGTACACTGAGACTGAACAATTCAAACCCCAACAAGAGTTCAATTGTGACAAAACAGGCCTGTTTTGGAAGAAAATGCCAATGAGGACCTACATCATGCAGGAGGAAAAGGCACTGCCAAGACACAAGCCTATGAAAGACAGGCTAACTCTCATGTTTTGTAGTAATGCTAGTGGGAATTGCAAAGTAAAGCCTTTACTGGTGTATCGCTCTGAAAATCCCAGAGTGTTCAAGGAAAACAGTGTCTCCAAGTCTAATTTGTGTATGATGTGGAAGGCTAACAGTAAGGCATGGGTCACGAGGGACATTTTCCTTGATTGGTTCAATTAAGTGTTTGGCCCCAGTGTGAAGAAATACCTCCTCAAAAATAAATTGGAACTCACGTGCCTCCTGGTAATGGACAATGCTACTGCTCATCCTCCAGACTTGGAAGAGCAAATGGTGCAGGAATTTCATTTCATCACAGTGAAGTTCTTGCCCCCTAATACCAGTCCTCTCCTCCAGCCCATGGACCAGCAGGTCATTTCAAACTTCAAAAAACTGTACACCAAAGCATTCTTTCAAAAGTAGAGGAAGGTGCCTTCTTCAAAGATTAAGGACATTTATGCAATGTGGACAAAGGTGCAAACATTTATAGATGTACAATGTACATGTACAATGACAACGTTATGTCCCATTTTAGGGATGTTTTAAAGAAACGCCAGAAACAGATATTTTGTGAGACAGGGGTCCAGTGACTCTCGAGCTGGTCCCAGTGCCATTAAAAAAAGGACTTGGTACCTGAAGTCTTTATGGAAGGGGATTCCCCCTTCCAAACAATATTGTACCATCTTCCTCTCCCCTCCTCCTGTCTTCCATCCACCCAGAAGTCTTCAATAAAGGTAAGAGTAATGTTATTATTATTTAATATATATATGTACTTGATTTCCATT
Organism: Cherax quadricarinatus; assembly: GCF_038502225.1. Classification (NCBI taxonomy): domain Eukaryota; kingdom Metazoa; phylum Arthropoda; class Malacostraca; order Decapoda; family Parastacidae; genus Cherax; species Cherax quadricarinatus. Next base: position 12,841,545 of record NC_091337.1, on the reverse strand, counting down.
ATTAATATATGCATGTACTTGGATTTCCATTATTTCTTACGGGGAAAATGGTTTCGCCATTCAAGAATTTCGACTTTCAGCAGACTCTCTGAAACGGATTAATCATGAAATTCGAGGGTACACTGTACATGCACAAGCATATATATATAAACACACACCTCTGGGTGTTCTTCTATTTTCTTTCTAGTTCTTGTTCTTGTTTATTTCCTCTTATCTCCATGGGGAAGTGGAACAGAATTCTTCCTCCGTAAGCCATGCGTGTTGTAAGAGGCGACTAAAATGAAACTCTTTTTTTTTTGGGGGGGGGGGGGGCCACCCTGCCTCAGTGGGATATGGCCAGTTTGTTGAAAGAAGAAAGAAACTAAATATAGGAGTAAAGTTGTAAAAATAAAAAGCACAATTTACACCGGATGGAGAAACAGGATAGCCCAAAAAACACCAAGAGAAAAAAAAAATTGAATTAGATATAGTACCTACAGCAAAAAATGGAGCCAAAACTGTTCAAACCACCACAGAGAGGAAAGATTCTTATACCACTTACTCAGATGAGTGTGTACACATACGTGTACAGTGGACCCCCGGTTTACGATGGCCTCAACCTACGATAAAACTGACTTACGATGCTTGTCAGCGTAAAAATTTGACCCCGACCTACATTGAAAAACTCGACTTACATCATTCATCCTGAACGCGGCCATCTGGCCTGAGCTAGTGTGACATTGTTTACAAACCAGAGTGGATGGTTGCACGCATACATTCGATAAATTTTGTATTATTCCAGTGTTGTTAGTGCTTGTAACTGTTAAGTAAGCCACCAAGAGCTTATTGAGAATACCGAAAAACAATTAACCCCAGAGGGTTAGCCGCCCAGGATAACCCAAGAAAGTCAGTGTGTCATCGAGGACTAACTTATTTCCAGTGGGGTCCTTAATCTTGTCCCCCAGGATGCAACCCAACACCCAGGTGAACAGGCAAAAATGCCTGGAACTAGTGCTCATATTGGTGAATTTAACGCCAGCAAAGGTTGGTTTGAGAGATTTAAGAATCGTATGACATACACAGTGTGATAAGGCCTGTTCTGGAAGAAAATGCGAAACAGGACCTACATCACTCAGGAGAAAAAGACACTCCCAGTACACAGTGTCTCATCACTCCTCACCACATCTTCAATAAAGGTAAGTGTCATTTATTCTTCATTTAGTACACTAGTACATGCACAATATATATTGTGCATGTATCCTTTTTTTTGTGTGTAGGAAAATGTATATTTCATGTGGTACAAAAAATTTTTTTCATACTTTTGGGTGTCTTGAACGGATTAATTTGATTTTCATTATTTCCTAAGGGGAAAATTCATTTTACTTATGATAATTTCGTCTTACGATGTGCTCTCTGGAATGGATTAATATCGTAAGTCAGGGGTCCACTGTACATGCATATGTAGTGTGACCTAAGTGTACGTAAAAGTAGCAAGATAGTGGATCCTCGCCTAACGAACGCATTGCATAACGTTAAATTCGCCTAACGATACATTTTAACGCTAACATTTTGCCTCGGCTAACGCTAAAAAACTCGCCTAATGATATTCGTTCTCAGGTACCAATTAATATCATTAGGTGAGGGTCCACTGTATAGTAGGGCACCGCTTTACGGCGGTCCACTAATACGGTCATTTTAAATTATGACCAAAACTCTATACGGCTCCCTCCACCTGGCTTTCTAATACGGTCACCGCGCCCCACCCAGTTTGTTTAACCCTTTCAGGGTCTGTCCTGTAGATCTACGGCTTCACGTTCAGGGTCCAAACCATAGATCTACACCAAAATTCTAGCGCCATCAAATTTAGCACGAAAACGCTCATAGGCCTACATGTGAGAGAACGGGTCTGCGTGGTGGGTGTGCGCCATAAACAAAAAATCTAGGCGCCCACATGGCATTGTGGGAATGCCGGCTCAGTTACCTTTGTTCACCATGCCTCGTTGCAAGGCAGCGCTCACACCAAGGAAAACTGGGACTCTCCTCTTCCTATCTGATTGTTCTGACACTGATGGAAGTGGAAATGAAGACGAATTCTTTGGCTTTGATCAGTTAGTGACTGAAAGGAATGACCAGGATATCGATAATAGTGCAGAAAACCCTGACGATCCTCAACCTTCTACCTCTGGTGTGGGCACTCTTCAGTCACGGTCAGTTGTACCTCAACGCAAGAGAAAACTATTATTTTCGCGTGGCCAGGCCTCTGACTTCAGTAATGATGATGACAGTGTCGTGGATTGTAATTTTATTGCTCTTGATGATCATTCGAGTAGTGATAGTGAGGAAACATATTCACCAGTGAAGCGTCGGTATGTACGCCGCCGCATGTGCTCGGGTAGTGTACCCTATGTAGTGCCCAGGGGACGGAGTACATCCCGTAGCCCTACACCAGGTATAGACAGTGATAGTGAGGATGATGTGGCTACACTTGGCATGGATAGACCACAGGCATCAGTAGATGGTGGTAGTGGTGACGGTAGTGAAATGGCCATGCGTGATTCACCAGCCCAGGCTGGGACCCACGCTGCTGACTCCGCAGATCAAGGACAAAGCGGAGCATCAGCCACCAGCCTACCACAACCACAACAACCTGCACAGCCAGCCTATGATGTTCAGTATCCACCAGCAAACTGTATCTGGGATTGGCAGCAAGATCCCAATTTTGTTCCCAATCCCCACCACTTTGATGACTCTCAAAGTGGGATTCTACCTACTTGTTCTCTTGGAACCACGGCCAATGAACTGGAATTTTTTTAAATATTCTTTGACCAGCCCTTGATGGAAATTATTGTCAGGGAAAGTAACAAGTATTTTGAGTACGCCATGGCAAATACGATGAAATCACCACAGTCAAAACAACACCGATGGAAAGAGACGACTGTTGCAGAAATTTATTTGCTTTTTCCAACAATAATGCTTATGCCTCATGTCTATAAGCATAATATAAAAGCATACTGGTCCACAGATCGGCTAATTTCTACCCCGGTCTTCAGTGAAATCATCCCAGTGACTAGGTTTATCTTACTGTTACGTATGCTGCACTTCTCTGACAAAACCAGGCCTGACAGAAGTGACAGGTTATACAAGATTAGAAATGTTTTTATGCATCTCAAACAAAAGTTCAACATGTACTTTTATCCATTCAAGAATCTTGTAATTGACGAGTCTTTGATTTTGTTCAAAGGTAGGCTGTCATTCAAGCAGTATATACCGAGCAAGAGGAAACGCTTTGGTATAAAACTGTTTGTACTCTGTGACTGTGACAGTGGCCTGGTGTTGGATATTGTTGTATACATGGGAAGTAAAACATTGAAAGATACCAAGATGTTATTGGGTATCTCAGGTGACGTAGTGAGAAGCATGATGGCACCTTATCTTGGTAAGGGGCATACATTATATACCGATAACTGGTACACAAGCCCTCTACTCAGTGATTTCTTGCGAGTGAACAAGACAGATGTGTGTGGCACAGTGCGTTCTAATCGTAAACATATGCCCAGGTTCAACGCAGGTGCTCGTGGTGATGACGTGCAGGTGTTTACTGCCAGTGACATCATGGTATTACGGTGGCATGACAAACGAGATAAGAACATAAGAATAAGAATGTAGGAAGACTGCAGAAGGCCTACTGGCCCATACGAGGCAGGTCCTTATCAAAACGACATCTACCTAAAGCTACTCAAGAAATAACTCCCATACCCCTTGACACCAATCAAACCTAGCCCCTCCCACTCATATATTTGTCCAGTCTCTTCTTAAAGCTACCCAAGGTCCTAACCTCTATCACCCCACTGGGAAGACTGTTCCACGCATCTACAACTCTGTTAGAAAACCAGTACTTACCTATGTCTTTTCTAAATCTAAATTTATCCAACTTAAATCCATTATTCCTGGTTCCTACCTGGTTCGACACCCTCAGCACTTCATCAACGTCTCCCCCGTTTATGCCCGGCATCCACCCATACACCTCAATGATATCTCCCCCCACCCCACGCCCCTCCAGAGAGCGGAGATCCAAGGCCCTAAGTATATCTTCACACGGGAGGTTCCCTACACAGCAAATCACCCCAGTCATTCTTCTCTGTATGTTCTCTAATGTTGTTAGGTAAGACACATATGCAACAGTTAGGTATCTTTATTATGAAACGCCTCGCCCACACAGCAGGCCCCTTCAGTCAAGTACAGAAAAGTTGATAGAAGCAGAAGATACTTGAAGACGATGTAATCAGTCCATCACCCTTAAAGTTTTGAGGTGGTCAGTCCCTCAGTCTGGAGAAGAGCATTGTTCCATAGTATGAAACATTGTTGACAAGCATTCACCGTAACGAAATGCAAGACAGTGGCAAAGTTGATTGAGTGACTAATGAACGTATTCGAAAACCAGTGACAGTGATTGATTATACACAAAGCATGCGCTTGGTTGACAAATGTGACATGCAGATTGGCTTTGTTGATTGTGTTCGTAAGAGTACAAGTGGTACATGAAACTTTTCTTCCATCTCATGGACATTTCAATGCTCAATACATATAATATGTACCAAATGAAGACTGGCAACAGACCACTGTATGGTGAATTTTGTTTGTCTGTTGTCAGACAACTCATAATGAAGTACCAGGTAACAACACCTGCTATACAACAAGGTCCTCGAACTCCTCAGAATATACCCAAGCGTTTGAGGAGGGACAGTGATCATTTCATAATACAGCTTCCTTCAACTAAGAAGAAATTTGCTCAGAAGAGATGCGTTGTCTGTGCACAAACAAAACGCCGGCAACAAAGACGCAAAGACACTCGGTTATGTGTGAGGAATGTAAGGCACCTCTGTGCATGGTGCCTCGTTTCAAGGACTTCCACAAGCTCCAGCAGTTCTAAAACCATGTCCAGTGATTGTAAATATGTAAATATATGATAGAACATTGGTATTATACAAGATTTGTGCATGTTTATTGTAATAAACAAAAGTGGTAAACAATAATATAATAACTTTAGTGCGGTTACTGTGTTCAATACAGTGAGTTTATATATATACATTATATACAGTATTGGTCTCTCAGGCCCCAAATGTTAGTAGGAAAAGAAAAAAATTGGAAAAGAAAAGAAAAAACTACAAAAAACGCTAAATAAAGTAATACGCGTATGTGGAAATTGTTGACGTTGCCGCCACCAGGTCATTTTGGACAAACTTCTCGGCACTGTATCTCGGTAAGTACTAATCAGAAAAAAAAAAATTTTGTCTTATTACCTTCACAAAAATATACTCTTTAATTCTGTAAGATTTTTTTTTTTTTTTTTTCAAAATTTCTTGGACACTGGAGCACCACTTCAGATTTTGGCCTTGGACCCTGAAGGGGTTAAATTCTCCGTGAGCTCCGTAAACACTACGTTACTCCATTATGTCTGGAAACTCCAAAATTTCAAGTGTTTTCAAAAGTTATTTCATATTTTATATATAATGTACTCTGATAATTATACTTTTGTATACCTGTACTTAAATAAACTTACACACTGTGCTGGCATGCAGGTACACATTAAAATAAGTAAGAGTGTCTTATGTCTCCAGATGCCATATTAGTAATGATGATAATAATACTCAATAATAATCAGTCTCATTAAATGTTGTATATTACGTTAATATACACATTTTCATTAATCCATCTATGATATTTTTTTCAAAATTATATAATAAACACGATACATAACATATCTAGATGATAAATACACCCCACAGTAGAATAAATAAACATAAATATGAGATGATAACCAGACAACTTGTACAAGTGACAGCAAGAATAACATTTTCTCTAGTCCAACTGAAGAGAAAAATGTGTTACTGGGTGTAACTGTAGAAAATTATTCCTCTCCTATGCCTTCACTTAGAGCGTCATTTCTTCTAAAAATGGTGTTACATGAGAATGGGACTGTTCTTCTTTAATTATTCTACCGTATTAACATGGAGACAACTTGTACACAATGTAACTTGTACACAAACCAGGTGTGTTCACCTGGTTTGTTTATAAAACTGGCATTTGCTTGGTTTGTTTACATAACTCCGTTAGTGTCCTCTCTCATGTACTCTCTTTTATTCATTTTATCTCGTTTACTAACCTCTGACCCTACATTAAGACTACAAATATTTTAAGGTAAGTAATGAGTGAACTGTATATGCATTTTATTGCTCTTGGACACCTAAATGTCATAGAATATTATGTGTGGGTGGGTTGGCCTGGTATGGTAGCCTGGCTGGCTACCATACATACCACACTTGATTTCTTACAATAAATACTACTCATCTCACCCTAGATTAAGACTACAAATATTTTAAGGTAAGTAATGAGTGTACTACATGTGTATTTTACTTTTTATTGTTTTTTAATACCTAGTTCTATTGCTAACTTCATATATGTTAGTGTAAACTTGTTATCTAGTGTTTATATGCAGTTAGGTTCCAGGCTACAGCTGTAGCCTGGAACCTAACCTGCCGTATAAGTGGGGCTCCACTGTACCTGTAGTCTTACAAGTTTACAAGACAGAAAAAAGACACCAGCCCTCCTACTATCATGTAAAACACATACAGGTTTCAGTCTCACACTCATTTGGTAGGGCAGGTAGTACAGCTCGGCCATCACTAATCCGGCATTATTGGGACCTGTAGTGTGCCGGATTAGTGACTTTGCCGGATTACAGAGTGGTTAGGTTAAATACATGTACAGTGGACCCCCGCATAACGATCACCTCCGAATGCAACCAATTATGTAAGTGTATAGTTTACCCCCGCATACCGTTGGCATCACATAACGTTAAATCCGCATACCGCTACATTTTATCGCCAAGATTTTGCCTCGCATACCACAAAAAAACCCACTCAACGCTGTTCGTCCGAGACGCGTCAAATGTGCGCCCTTAGCCAGCCTCACATGTTCCGCCGGTGGCATTGTTTACCAGCCAGCCTCCGCGGTAACATCCAAGCATACAATCGGAACATTTCGTATTATTACAGTGTTTCTGGTGATTTTATCTGCAAAATAAGTGACCATGGGCCCCAAGAAAGCTTCTAGTGCCAACCCTACAGCAATAAGGGTGAGAATTACTATAGAGATGAAGAAAGAGATCATTGATAAGTATGAAAGTGGAGTGCGTGTCTCCGAGCTGGCCAGGTTGTATAGTAAACCCCAATCAACCATCGCTACTATTGTGGGCAACAAAAAGGCAATCAAGGAAGCTGTTCTTGCCAAAGGTTTAACTGTGTTTTCGAAACAGAGATCGCAAGTGATGGAAGATGTTGAGAGACTCTTATTGGTGTGGATAAATGAGAAACAGATAGCAGGAGATAGCATCTCTCAAGTGATCATAAGTGAAAAGGCTAGGAAGTTGCATCAGGATTTAATTAAAAAAATGCCTGCAACTAGTGATGATGCGAGTGAATTTAAGGCCAGCAAAGGTTGGTTTGAGAGATTTAAGAGGCGTAGTGGCATACATAGTATGATAAGGCATGGTGAGGCTGCCAGTTCGGACCACAAAGCAGCTGAAAAATATGTGCAGGAATTCAAGGAGTACATAGAAACTGAAGGACTGAAACCTGAACAAGTGTTTAATTGTGATGAAACAGGCCTGTTTTGGAAGAAAATGCCAAGCAGGACCTACATTACTCAGGAGGAAAAGGCACTCCCAGGACATAAGCCTATGAAAGACAGGCTTACTCTGTTGATGTGTTCCAATGCTACTGGTGATTGCAAAGTGAAGCCTTTATTAGTGTATCACTCTGAAACTCCCAGACCGTTCAGGCAAAAGAATGTCCTCAAGGAAAATTTGTGTGTGCTGTGGAGGACAAACAGTAAGGCATGGGTCACTAGGGACTTTTTCTATGACTGGTTACACCATGCATTTGCCCCCAATGTGAAAGATTACCTAACTGAAAAGAAATTAGAACTTAAGTGCCTCCTGGTGTTAGACAATACCCCTGGTCATCCTACAGACGTGGCAGAGCGACTTTATGGGGACATGAAATTCATTAAGGTGAAGTTTTTGCCTCCTAATACCACTCCTCTCCTGCAGCCCATGGACCAGCAGGTTATTGCAAACTTCAAAAAACTGTACACAAAAGCTCTGTTTGAAAGGTGCTTTGTAGTGACCTCAGAAACTTACCTTATAGGTAAGGCTTGGAAGGGAGTGACTAAGAGGACCTTGAACTCTGCTTGGAAGAAACTGTGGCCAGAATGTGTAGACCAAAGGGATTTTGAAGGGTTTCAGGATAACCCTGAGAATCCTATGCCAGTTGAGGAATCCATTATGGCATTGGGAAAGTCCTTGGGGTTGGAGGTTAGTGGGGATGATGTGGAAGAGTTGGTGGAGGAGGACAATGAAGAACTAACCACTGATGAGCTGATAGATCAACTTCAACAGCAAGAGGGCAGACCTGAGGAAACTGGTTCGAAGGAGGGGAGAGAGAAATTGAAGAAATTGCCTACTACAAAGATTAAGGAAATCTGTGCAAAGTGGCTTGAAGTGCAAACCTTCATGGATGAAAATCACCCTCACACAGCTATTGCAAGCCATGCTGGTGACTATTACACTGACAATGTTGTGAAACACTTTAGGAAAGTCATAAAGGAACGAGAGGTACAGGCCACTATGGACAGATATGTTGTGCGACAGAACTCCAGCGACTCTGAAGCTGGTCCTAGTGGCATTAAAAGAAAAAGGGAAGTAACCCCAGAAAAGGACTTGACACCTCAAGTCTTAATGGAAGGGGATTCCCCTTCTAAACACTAACACTCTCTCCTCCTCCCATCCCATCAATCATCACCAGATCTTCAATAAAAGTAAGTGTCATGTAATTGTGCATGCCTTTTTCAGTTTGTGTGTATTAAAATTAATATTTCATGTGGTAAAATTTTTTTTTTTCATACTTTTGGGTGTCTTGCACGGATTAATTTGATTTCCATTATTTCTTATGGGGAAAATTCATTCGCATAACGATAATTTCGCATAACAATGAGCTCTCTTGCACAGATTAATATCGCTATGCGGGGGTCCACTGTATTTATGTAAGTGCGTTTGTACGTGTATGTTTGGGGGTCTGAAATGGACTAATCTACTTCACAATATTCCTTATGGGAACAAATTCGGTCAGTACTAGCACCTGAACATACTTCTGGAGTGAAAAAATATCGTTAACCGGGGGTCCACTGTACTCTTAACCCAATGGTGATATTTATGCATCAGCAATTTCACCCAATTTCTGTCCTATTTTTGGCACATTCCATTGTTCCACTCTACCACTTCTGTAGTGCTGTTTAAATTCATCAAGGTTTATACAAGCGTTGCACTGAACCTTCGCTTCTGTGCAACTCTTGCAAGAACAGATCTTGTAAGGGTTCTTGCAAGATCTGTTCTTGTTTCTGGCTTGTTATACAAAATGGCTAGCTGGTTTATTATGCGTTAAAACCCATTGACTACACAATGGTCTTTAAGGACCTCCACAGAAATAAGTCACTTTGTCTAACTTTTTTGGGTTATCCTAGGTTCTCTACATACATGCTGCTATGCATGATAATCTATGTAACTGTATTTGTGCTTACCTGAATAAACTTACTTATTTACTTACTTCTATTCTGTTGACTGAGTACAAAAAACTGCCCATTCACATGTTTCAACTACCCAATAAAGTGGTCATATAAATTGGCAATTTGGCCAATTTCACACAAATTTCAAAAGATGCCAATTTCAAAATAGGGGTCCAGAATAAACAACGCAGACATTCTCTGTTCATTAGTCATGTCTCCAGGCCCCTCTTATATTACTCTTGCTTTCCATTTTGAATTTTTAGTGTTATGCAGACTACTGCATTATTGTAATAATTGTATAAATAATGTCAACCCATTCACAAGTGCTTATCAGACTGGCCAATTGGACATGTACTGGACAGTGACATCATTTGTTTACTCTTGAACACGGCAAAAATCAAACATTTCCGCTATTTTGAGCTCGATTTCAAGGTACTTCTTGTCGTGAAACCAATCAAAATCACATCTATTTCTGTAATATATCTTCCATTCTATCAAATGGGACCAAAAAAACGAGAATACAACCATAAAAACCATACAAAAATGTACTGCTAAGGGGTGGCTAATGACTGAAAAATGAACTCTGTTATTTATTGTCCAATTTCTTTCGTTTTTGGAGTACATTAAGAAGCACCTTTCCATCATACGTTGCCCGAGTTTCAATAAGATAGCCCAACAAAAAACTGAGAAAAATAATATTTACCAAAAATCATATATGGCAAGCCCAAGCCAGGTACTGAAATAAATCAGTGAATTTTTTTGGGTTATCCTAGGTTCTCTAAACATGCCACTCTGTATGATAATCTATGTAAAGAAAATAGCTTTTTCGTTTCAGTTTAATGGTGCATTATGAGTGTGTATCAGTTAGCCCTGTGCTACACTCTGTTTTTTCTAATACAAGCACCCATGACAGGGATAGAAGGATGGTACTTGTATCCCAAATCCTCCTCATAACTCCATTGAACCGCTTAATATAATGCCAAATATTATTCATTCTGGAGTATTTACCATGATTTTATGTTATTTATATTGTTTAGTATGTCATATTAGATCAATTGTTATAGGTAAATAAGCTGTAGTGGTTATATTAGCATAATAATAAAGCATATTCCCATGCACTGAGACTGAGCTCATGGCAACCAACAATGGCATCAAAGCCACTTTATCTTTTATGGACAATGTACCGTGTATGTGCTTTACACAACAAGAAGCATTTCTTTTATTTGTTGGAACCATGCCTAGGGCTAAAAGTAGTCAGCTTATAACAAAAAATGGTGAAAAAGAAATTGGAAAGACTTATGTAGCAAGTAGCACCACCAAACAGTAGCAGCAGGGTGGTGTGGCAACCCTGAAAATTTGAAATTATGCAAGCTGAGATTAGTGCCAGATTACTGATGGAACTGGATGACTGACTGCCAGATTAGTGATGGCTAACCTGTACTTCCCTGGCTGGTTGCTATCAACCTACTAATTTATTTCACAAAAAACAGTGTAGAAGTTTTCTGTCACTACAATGCATATGATGCTACATGTTAATAGACTAAAATCCTAAATAAAAACTCAGTTATTAAAACTTGCTTAATTAGGCCTGGGTAGATGGCATCTGATGCTGGTGTTTGATGTAATATACAATCTATTCTTCCTTGGATGGGGTGCATGACACCACATCAGGACAATATGCCCCAAAGACTATTATAAATTTAATACTTAATCTTTTTTTTTTTTTTAAACACGTCAGCCATCTCCCACAAAGGCAGGGTGACCCAAAAAGAAAGAAAATCCTCAAAAAGAAAGAAAATACCTTCATCATCATTCAACACTTTCACCTCACTCATACATAATCACTGTCTTTGCAGTGGCGCTCAGGAATGACAGTTTAGAAGTGCCTCCAAACTGCCAATATCCCAAACCCCCTCCTTTAAAGTGCATTTCCAAGGTTCAAGTCCGGCTAACAGGTTTCCCTGAATCCCTTCACAAAATATTACCCTGCTCACACTTCAACTGCTCATCAGGTCCCAAAAACCATTCATCTCCATCCACTCTTATCTATCATGCTCACGCACGCTTCCTGGAAGTCCAAGCCCCTCGCCCACAAAACCTCCTTTATCCCCTCCCTCCAACCTTTTTGAGGATGACCCCTACCTGCCTTCCTTCCCCTACAGATTTATATGCTCTCCAAGTCATTCTACTTTGATCCATTCTCTCTAAATGATCAAACCACCTCAAAAACCCCTCTTCAGCCTGCTGACTAATACTTTTAGTAACTCCACACCTCCTCCTAATTTCCACACTCTAAATTCTCTGCATAATATTTACACCACACACTGCCCTTAGGCAGGACATCTCCACTGCCTCCAGCCAGCTCCTTGATGCAGCAAATACAACCCAATCTTCATACCCATATTAGAGTGTTGGTACCACTATACTTTCATATACAGTGGACCCCCGGTTAACGATATTTTTTCATTCCAGAAGTATGTTCAGGTGCCAGTACTGACCGAATTTATTCCCATAAGGAATATTGTGAAGTAGATTAGTCCATTTCAGACCCCCAAACATACACGTACAAACGCACTTACATAAATACACTTACATAATTGGTCGCATTGGGAGGTTATCGTTAAGCGGGGGTCCACTGTATTCCCTTCTTTGCCTCCATGGATGCCGTTTCTTGTCCCCACAGATACCTAAACACATCACCCACCTTTTTTTCTTCATCAATTCTATGGTTAACCTCATCCTTCATAAACCCATTTGCTGACAAGTCAACTCCTAAATAACTGAAAACATTCACTTCTTCCATACTCACTCTCTCTCCAATGTAATATCCAATATTTCTTTATCTAAATTGTTGGATACTCTCATCACCTTACTCTTATGTATGTTCACTTCCAACTTTCTACCATTACACACCCTTCCAAACTCATCCACTAACCTTTGCAACTTTTCTTTAGAACATCCCAAAAGCACAGTCTCATCAGCAAAAAGTAAATGTGTCAACTACCATTTTGAATTTGATTCCCCATAATTTAATCCCACCCTTCTCCTGAACACCTTAGCATTTACTTCTTTTACAACCCCATTAATAAATATATTAAACAACCATGGTGACATTACACATCCCTGTCTAAGACCTACTTTTACTGGGAAGTAGTCTCCCTCTCTCCTACACACCCTAACCTGCTTCCTGCCATGTCCCTACTACCCTACCTCTTACCCCCTCAACCAGCACCCTGTCAGTCCGTCACTCACTCAGTCATTGTCCAGTTACAATATTTTACGCTGTTTTCATGTGTTTTATGATTGTTCGTGATTCAACAGGCTAAGGAAACAGTATTGTTAGGCAATTATTATAGTTCCCTACAATATATTTGTACATCAAAACATTCGCGAATGCTACAGTACAGTATTATTATATTTCCCTACATCATATTTGTGCACGAAACATTCGTGAATTTTCAAGATTCGTGAGGTTCTTGATCCCCTAACCCTCACAAATGTAGAGGGCCTCCTGTATGCTTCAATGTAAACACTTGATCTACACATCCCCTACCCACTCTAAAGCCTCCTTGCTCGTCTGCAATTCTACTCTCTGTCTTACCTCTAATTCTTTCAATAATAACCCTACTGTACACTTTACCTGGTATACTTAGTAAACTTATTCCCCTATAATTTTTACAGACTCTTTTGTCCCCCTTCCCTTTATATAAAGGAACTATACACACACACTGCCAATCCCTAGGTACCTTCCCTTCTTACATACATTTTTTTTTTTTTAACAAGTCGGCCATCTCCCACCGAGGCAGGGTGACCCAAAAAAAGAAGAAAGAAAATCCCCAAAAAGAAAATACTTTCATCATCATTCAACACTTTCACCTCACTCACACATTATCACTGTTTTTGCAGAGGTGCTCAGAATACAACAGTTTAGAAGCATACACATATAAAGATACACAACATATCCCTCCAAACTGCCAATATCCCAAACCCCTCCTTTAAAGTGCAGGCATTGTACTTCCCATTTCCAGGACTCAAGTCCGATCATATGAAAATAACCGGTTTCCCTGAATCCCTTCACTAAATATTACCCTGCTCACACTCCAACAGATCGTCAGGTCCCAAGTACCATTCGTCTCCATTCACTCCTATCTAACACGCTCACGCACGCTTGCTGGAAGTCATTTATTAAACAAAAATACCAACCACTCCAACACTATATCACCCCCCTTGCTTTTAACATTTCTGTCATGATCCTGTCAGTTCCAGTTGCTTTACAGGATCATGAAAAAAAAACTTTAATCTTATCAGTACAAAATATGCAGAAAGAGTAACAAGAAAAAATTATACTTTAAGTTTTATGTTTCTTTTGCTTGTAGATATACAAGTGTTTGGAGATGGTTATATAGCTAAACTGATTTTATAATTCTGTCTTACCAGAAGTGCACTGATATTACAGCTCAGATTGACTCTCCAAATTGTAACATCCCCACCTCTCCTTCAGAGAGCAGACACTACTCCCCACCTCCAGGAATCAAAGTCCAACAAACCAGTTTCCCTGAATCCCTTCATAAATGTTACCTTGTTCACGCTCCAACAACACATCATATCATAAAAATCACTTGCCTTCACTCAATCACACAAGCCTGTTAGCACTCAAAACCTCCTCTACTCCCTCCCTCCAACCTTTCTTAAGATAACCTGTACCCCTCTTTCCCTCCAACCTTTCCTAGGATGACCCCTACCCCTCCTTCTCTCCACCCACATTCATATGCCTCCTTGTCATCTCTTTTTTCCATCCTCTCTAAATGTACAAACCACCTCAACAACCCCTTCTCAGTCCTCTGAATAATAGTTTTGGTAACGCTATGCCTCCTCATAATCTCCAAACTCCAAATTCTCAGCAGAAAGAAAAACCATAAAAGATAAAGATAAATACCAATTAGAGGATCACTTCATATAAGTAAATCTGAAAGCATAAATTTTGCTTATAATAATAATATTACCTCCTCAATGAGTTGATTAACTTCATCTTTTGTAGAAAAATCTCTGTGACACAAAGGGCAACAGTCACGTAGTTTCAGCTTGTCTGTGAACCGAGTGAGTACAGTAATGGAACTTGATAAATCTCCCCTGTCACGCTGAAAAAAATAATTAATTTGTTTAACTGCAAAATAATTCATAAGCCTCTACTTAAAATTAAGTAAAATACATCAGTCACTACCAGTGCTGGGCACAGTTACGCTAATCTGCTAACCGCTAATTTGCAGAACTAACTTTTTGTTTAGCAGATTAGCATTTCCGCTAACTTCGGAAACTGTTAACAGACCAATTAGCTTCCACTAAATAAAGTTCCGCTAACTTTGAGTCTGCTAAAAAAAAAAAAAGAAATCATACGTTGGTAGTTGGAAAGCAATGCCTTTTTAATGGCGCACGTGTTTCTTCCTGTCTGTTGTGGGCGTTTCTCCAAGTCAGTCAGGCATGCTATTAGCTGACTACGTGTAAACATAACTTGTCAACACAGCAGCAGCAGCATCTGAACAGCATTATTATAGTCTTACAGTGTCAGTGATCACCGGGGTGCATTGTCACTTATTGTTATAAACAGGGGAGACGTTTATGTTCTGCCTGAGAGTGTTGTAAAGGGTCTACAGCGACTGTGGTTGAAGCAGAGGCCGCTCAGGCTGAGGGCCAGGAGTTGCAGAACCCATGGCCCCACCTGGATGACTATTTTGTCCTGAAGTCAAGGGATACAGAGAACGCCAATATTTTGTACTTCCTGTGCGTCATGTGCCAGCCCAACAGGGTGACGACACAGCTGAAGCTGCAAACCTTCACTGATCCTGAGGTTGGCTTCCTGACATAGTAAGCTCAGGGGGTGGCCTATGTTACCAAGGCCTTACATAAGATCCAGGAGAAAGACCAGGCCTATCTCAGGAGCCTTCTGCCAACTATAGCAGCTACCATCATGAAGCTGAAGGAGGTAAAGTCAAAACGTCTCCTGTACTGAAGTCCTCTGGTAGATGCAATCCTGGCAGGAATTGCAAAAAGGTTTGGGCTCCTCCAAGAAGACCAGGAATGCCAGCTGGCCGCTGTCTTGCACCCCAGGTTTCGCCTGCTGTGGCTGGAGCAGTATGACAACAGCCAGATCAGCAAAGTGAGGAACACCATGGAGACCGTCATGGAAGCAGCCATAATGGAGATCAGTTCCGAGAGCAGCAGCACCAATAACGAGGATGATGATGACTTCAGCAGCATCACTCAGTTCCGAGACAGCAGAAGCCACAGGTCACTGAAGTCAAAGGCACAGAGCATGGTGAAAACCTGGCTGGAGACCGGCTCGAAGGAGGTCACGAGTGAAGTTGCTTTCTTGGGTAAGCAGGTCTTGATCAACCTATTCATTAAGTACAACACCGCCATCCCATCCAGTGCTGCAGTTGAGAGCCTATTCTCTATACATAAAGATATCTTGAGGGCCAAGAGAGCCACCCTGTCACATGGAAACTTTGGAAGGCTGATGCTCATGAAGGGCAACAAGCATCATATCAAAGCAACTGAGAAGGCCCAGCCAGTATAGTAATCAGCCCAGCCATCATCTGATCTTGACATGATACCCATGCTATGCATTTTGTACAGTAAATAAAGTGTATGTTGGATTTAAACTGATGTTTGATTTCATTTGTTCATTTATCTATTTGGGTGCACCTGTATGGCTGTATTGCTGGTGCAGCGATAAGTTGGCCTCAAGGTTTCAACTTCAAACATGATTTTCAACTACTTGTTTTTAGTTTACTAGGTTCAAAATCTATATTAACTTAAATGCAAACATGAACAGAAATATAATATAATGAACGAATACAAGGAGTAACTGGAACTAATGAAGAAAACAGTCAAATAAGCTAACTCAATCCGTACAGGTGCTATGGGGTTTCAGTACACAGACAAGTGTGTCCTTGTCGGTCGCTCACATTACATCACAAAATTAAACAATCACAATTTTCCCATTAGCAGCACTTGATCATCATATGACCTTGGCTTTCTATATCTTAACAGGAAGCTCTCCAGGTCTGTTCTAAAAGTCTTAAAAGTAAAAGTTAAAGACCAAAAAACTATACCAAATCTGAATTCATGTGAAAAAGTTAGCGGTTAGCGCTAGCTTCCGCTAATTTCTTCAGCCATTTAGCGGTTTAGCATTATCGGAGCTAATTTTTTAGTTAGCGGATTAGCGGTTAGCGAAGCTAATTTTTCAGTTAGCTGTGCCCACCACTGGTCACTACACAAAGGAAGACAGTAATGATATCTATCAGGAAGAATATATTACAGCAATGTTTTCTTCCCTGGCTTGAAGAATACATTACATTATAATTTCTTTTAACCGATTTAAAATACACAGTTTGTAATCTTCCTATTTGCTGTAAGCTTGGGAGTAGCTACTTTTAATGGAAACAGCAGTAACTAAGAGAGAATGTTCTGGAAAAAATTAAACCTAAGAAAAAACTACACGAGAGCAAAATTACTGGGTCAAAATGCTAAAATATCTCTAGTTCCAACAAAGAATACTTAAGTCTATGTCTAACAGTGCAATATCACTGCACATGAATTTAAAGTGATGGAGAAACTCTTGATTAACAGTGATAATTCATAGCCACAAACACCTAAATAACAGTCATATTAGTACTGTACAGTACTTGATTCTACTTACTGTTAATTCATCCTTAACTTTCTTGGACTTCTCCAAGGCAATATCCAGGTCTTTTCCTTGACACATGGTGTAAATATTGGTCTCAAGATCTGCAAAGTAAAGGAAAAATTGTAAATAGTATAATCTTATGTATTATGTACTGATATTTTTTTTTTTTTTTCAACAAGTCAGCCATCTCCCACTGAGGCAGGGTGACCCAAAACTAAAGAAAATTCTCAAAAAGAAAATATTTTCATTATCATTAAACACTTACTCCTCACTCACACATAATCACTGTCTTTACAGAGGCACCCAGATACAACAGTTTAGAAGCATATATAAGGATATGTAACATACCCCTCCAAACTGCCAATATCCCAAACCCCTCCTTTAAAGTGCAGGCATTCTACTTCCCATTTCCAGTACTCAAGTAAGGAAATATTACCCTACTCACACTCCAACTGCTAGTCAGGTCCCAAAAACCATTCATTTCCATTCACTCCTATCTAATACACATTAACATGCTTGCTGGAAGTCCATGCCCCTCCCCTACAAAACCTCCATTACCCCCTCCCTCCAACCTTTTCGAGGACGACCCCTACCCTGCCTTCCTTCCCCTACAGATTTATATGCTCTCCAAGTCATTCTACTTTGATTCATTCTCTCTAAATGACCCAACCACCTCAACAACCCCTCTTCAGCCCTCTGAATAATACTTTTAGTGACTCCACACCTCCTAATTTCCACACTCCGAATTCTCTGCATAATATTTACACCACACATTGCCCCTTTTTACCTTCATCAATTCTATGGTTAACCTCGTCCTTCATAAACCCATCCACTGACAAGTCAACTCCCAAATATCTGAAAACATTCACTTCTTCCAGACTCTCTTTCTTCAATGTGATATCCAATTTTTCTTTATCTAAATCATTTGATACCCTCATCACCTTACTCTTATCTATGCTCACTTTCAACTTTCTACCTTTACACACCCTCCCAAACTCGTCCACTAACCTTTGCAACTTTTCTTTAGAATCTCCCATAAGCACAGTATCATCATCAAAAAGTAACTGTGTCAACTCCCATTTTGTATTTGACTCCCAATAATTTAATCCCACCCCTCTCCCCAACACCCTAGCATTTACTTCTTTTACAGCCCATCTATAAATATATTAAACAACCATGGTGACATTACACATCTGTCTAAGACCTACTTTTACCGGGAAGTAATATCCCTCTCTTCTACACATCCTAACCTGAACCTCACTATCCTCATAAAAACTCTTTACAGCATTTAGTAACTTACTACCTATTCCACATACTTGCAACATCTGCCACATTGCTCCTCCATCCACTATCATATGCCTTTTCTAAATCCATAAATGCAATGAAAACTTCCCTACCTTTATCTAAATACTGTTCACATATATGCTTCAATGTAAACACTTGATCTACACATCCCCTACCCACTGTAAACCTCTTTGCTCATCTGCAATCCTACTCTGTCTTACCTCTAATTCTTTCAATAATAACCCTACCGTACACTTTTCCTGGTATACTCAGTAAACTTATTCCCCTATAAATTTTACAATCTCTTTTGTCCCCCTTCACTTTATATAAAAGACCTATACATGTTCTCTGCCAATCCCTAGGTACCTTCCCCTCTTTCATACATTTATTAAACAAAAATACCAACCACTCCAACATTATATCCCCCCAGCTTTTAACATTTCTGTCATGATCCTGTCAGTTCCAGCTGTTTTACCCCCTTTCATTCTACGTAATGCCTGATTAACCTCCCCTAAACTCACATCCTGCTCTTCTTCACTCATAAAAGATGGTATACCTCCCCGGCCAGTGCGTGAAATTACCGCCTCCCTTTCTTCGTCGATATATAAAAGTTCCTCAAAATATTCCCGCCATCTATCCAATGCCTCCAGCTCCCTATCTACTAACTCCCCTACTCTGTTTTTAACAGACAAATCCATTCGTTCCCTAGGCTTTCTTAACTTGTTTATCTCATTCCAAAATTTTCTCTTATTTTCATTAAAATTTCTTGACACTGCCTCTCCCAGTCAATCATCTGCTCTCCTTTTGCACTCTCTCACCACTCTCTTCACCTTTCTTTTAGTCTCCATATACTCTGCTCTTCTTGTAACACTTTTGCTACCTTTTTCTCTTATCACACCAATTACTTCATCATTCCACCAATCACTCCTCTTTCCTCCTGCACCCACCCTCCTATAGCCACAAACTTCTGCCCCACATTCTAATACTGCATTTTTAAAACTATTCCAACCCTCTTCAACTACTCCCCCCCAGTACTCATATTTGCACTAGCCCACCTTTCTGCCAATAGTTGCGTATATCTCACCCTAACTTCCTCCTACCTAAGCTATTAAAATTATTTTCCAAAACTGAGAAATAGCAAAAATTGTTTGTGTTGTCCATGTGATAAAGTTTGTTTGAGAAACTAACATCTAACTTGAAATCAGGCTTGATTAAACAGGGAGAATTTCTCCTCTGCTGAGAAAGCAATGCTACTGTTTTACAGGAAGACCTAGCTTGGCTCCTTACTGAACTCAGCCTCCACATGCTGCTAGTTGCCTTTTGGATGTGTACCATACTATACGCTTTCCATTTCATTTTCCATATCTGAATCACCCCATCTTATCTCTGGATATTAACCATGGCACCAAAAAGGAATATTACTGAAGAAGATGGTTAAGTGTGGAAAGTATGACTTTTATCGGGGGGGAAAAAAACGAACAGTGATAGATATGCTTAAAGGTGGTGTTAGGGTCATACGATGGCATGTGTGTTTGGCATTAGAGAATCAACAATTCATTCAAAGCAAAACACAGGTTTAGAAAAGATCATAAGCAATGAGTAATCCTGATTGTGGACTGCTGATTAACAAGAAAATTTAACCCATAAACCGTCCAAACATGTATATACGTTCACTACCCCAGTGCCTCGAATATTTAAAAAAAAAAAAATAATGAAAATAAAGAGCACATTTTTCTAAGTGTTTTTTTTTTTTTCAACAAACCGGCCGTATCCCACCAAGGCAGGGTGGCCCAAAAAGAAAAATGAAAGTTTCTCTTTTTAAATTTAGTAATTTATACAAGAGAAGGGGTTACTAGGCCCTTGCTCCCAGTATTTTAGCCGCCTCTTACAACACGCATGGCTTACGGAGGAAGAATTCTGTTCCACTTCCCCATGGAGATAAGAGGAAATAAACAAGAACAAGAACTACAAAGAAAATAGAAGAAATCCCAGAGGGGTGTGTATATATATGCTTGTACATGTATGTGTAGTGTGACCTAAGTGTAAGTAGAAGTAGCAAAACGTACCTGAAATTTTGCATGTTTAAGAGACAGAAAAAAGACACCATCAATCCTACCATCATGTAAAACAATTACAGGATTCCGTTTTACACTTACCTGGCAGGACGGTAGTACCTCCCTGGGCGGTTGCTGTCTACCAACCAACTACCTACTTTTCGAAGTGTTATAGGACAAAAAAAAAAATTAGGGTCAGTACTTACAGAGATATGAGGCCGAGAAATTGGCACTGGATACTCACGTGACAGCAACATGGAGTCCTGCCGCTTGCAGAAGTGTTGCCGATATACTTTTTTTTTCTATTTTCACATTATTTTATATAATTTTTATGTTCTGATAATTACAATTTATAGTAGTTCTTGTCATTTTATAACCAATCTTTGTTCTGTCACTAGTATTAGGTACTGAAACTGTACTCACAAACACACTGACAGGTGGACATTTACACCTGCCTTGGTCATTTACTATAGTCTTGGAATATATACAAAATATTTATAGATCCCAGCAATGTTTTGGATATGTGGAAGTATATGAGGAGGAGGGAGGAGAGGAGGAGGGAGGAGAGGAGGAGGAGTAGTAGGAGGAGGAGGAGGAGGAAGAGGAGGAGGAAGAGGAGGAGGAGGAGGAAGAGGAGGAGGAGGAAGAGGAGGAGGAGGAAGAGGAGGAGGAGGAAGAGGAGGAGGAGGAAGAGGAGGAGGAGGAAGAGAAGGAAGAGGAGGAAGAGGAAGAGGAAGAGCAGGAGGAGGAAGAGGAGGAGGAAGAGGAGGAGGAGGAGGAAGAGAAGGAGGAGGAAGAGAAGGAGGAGGAAGAGGAGGAGGAGGAAGAGGAGGAGGAAGAGGAGGAGGAGGAAGAGGAGGAAGAGGAGGAGGAGGAAGAGGAGGAGGAGGAAGAGGAGGAGGAGGAAGAGGAGGAGGAGGAAGAGGAGGAGGAGGAAGAGGAGGAGGAGGAAGAGGAGGAGGAGGACGAGAAGGAGAAGGAGAAGGAGGAAGAGAAGGTAGAGGAGGAAGAGAAGGAGGAGGGAGAGGAGGAGTAGGAAGAGGAGGTGAAGGAGGAAGTGAAGGTAGAGGAGGAAGAGGAGGAAGAGAAGGAGGAGGAAGAGAAGGAGGAGGAAGAGAAGGAGGAGGAAGAGAAGGAGGAGGAAGAGAAGGAGGAGGAAGAGAAGGAGGAGGAAGAGAAGGAGGAGGAAGAGAAGGAGGAGGAAGAGAAGGAGGAGGAAGAGAAGGAGGAGGAAGAAAAGGAGGAGGAAGAAAAGGAGGAGGAAGAAAAGGAGGAAGAGAAGGAGGAGGAAGAGAAGGAGGAAGAAGAGAAGGAGGAGGAAGAGAAGGAGGAGGAAGAGAAGGAGGAGGAAGAGAGGGAGGAGGAAGAGGAGGAAGAGGAGGAGGAGGAAGAGGAGGAGGAGGAAGAGGAGGAGGAAGAGGAGGAGGAAGAGAAGGAGGAGGAAGAGGAGGAGAAGGAAGAGGAGGAGGAGGAAGAGGAGGAGGAGGAGGAGGAGGAAGAGGAGGAGGAGGAAGAGGAGGAGGAGGAGGAGGAAGAGGAGGAAGAGAAGGAGGAGGAAGAGAAGGAGGAGGAAGAGAAGGAGGAGGAAGAGAAGGAGGAGGAAGAGAAGGAGGAGGAAGAGAAGGAGGAGGGAGAAGGAGGAGGAGGAAGAGGAGGAGGAGGAAGAGGAGGAAGAGGAGGAAGAGGAGGAGGAGGAAGAGAAGGAGGAGGAAGAGAAGGAGGAGGAAGAGAAGGAGGAGCAAGAGAAGGAGGAGGAAGAGAAGGAGGAGGAAGAGAAGGAGGAGGAAGAGAAGGAGGAGGAAGAGAAGGAGGAGGAAGAGAAGGAGGAGGAAGAGAAGGAGGAGGAAGAGAAGGAGGAGGAAGAGAAGGAGGAGGAGGAGGAGAAGAATATATATACAGTGGAACATCAAATATCGAACTTTCTTCAGTCCAGAAGGCTGTTCGAGTGCCTTTACCGAATGAATTTATTCCCATCAGGAATAATATAAATTAGATTAGTCCATATCAGACCCTCAAAAATACACTTATAAAAGCACTTACAAAAATACACTAACATAATTGGTTGTGTTGGGAGCAGTTCGATTTTTGAGGTTCCACTGTATAATAATACGTAAGTAATAAGAAGTTCCCTTGAAGCATGAAAAACAAAGTCCACCCCTGACAGTGACATGATAAGATGAGATAACATCTGATAAGAGCTGATGTTTGATGAGCATACTCGAGGGTGCAGTGAAAACACTTGATAAGAAAAGATTAGAGGTGACATTTGAAGAGCATCGGCACTCGCTTTGTTTTTGCTGGTACACAAACATGCCTGTCTATTTGTTTGTCTGTTAAGCTCCCTGTCTATCTGTCTATCCATCTAGCTCTCTGTCTCAGAGAGAGCCACAAGACTGGGTCATCACCTTTACTCATCTTCAAGAAGAGTATAGCACTTTGTCTGGATTTTTTGGGTTATCCTAGGTAATTTACACTATGTACAGTGGACCCCCGGTTAACGATATTTTTTCACTCCAGAAGTATGTTCAGGTGCCAGTACTGACTGAATTTGTTCCCATAAGAAATATTGTGAAGTAGATTAGTCCATTTCAGACCCCCAAACATACACGTACAAACGCACTTACATAAATACACTTACATAATTGGTCGCATTCGGAGGTAATCGTTATGCGGGGGTCCACTGTATACTTGTATTTATGTGTACCTGTGAGACAGAGATAGACAGACAGACATAGACAGAGATAGACATAGATACAGACAGACAAACGGAGATACAGCCAGGCTGCCAGCAGCTGGCCAGCCACCCAGCCAGCCAGAATTGTTTCTCTTTACTTAGGGCAGAGGTTATAAGATATTCCGAAAGGGTGTTGCACAAATGTTGCACATGGATTATTATCAAGATATTTTTATATTTCATCGGCCACTTATGGCCACATCCACCTCAAAGCCACTAAACTCGGGGTCAAAATCACTTTCCTCTTAAAATGGGAGAGTTAATACTACATGAAATCAGTGAATCCCAGGTGTTTGCTGCGCTGTTTGCTCTAGCTGGCGCTCATTTGAATTGGTGCTCCCACAAGGTACTAAGTGGTCCCAGATTGTTTTAATACTGTGCACACTGAGTGTTAGGACCCATTCTATGCTGACAAGGCATCTCAGGTCAATTGTGCCAAATTTGAAGGCAGGAAAAATAAAACATATATATGTTTGGGGCACTAGTGGTAAAAACGTATATATACGTTTGGATCGTTTACAGGTTAAATGTTAGGAATGACTATGATATGCCAGCAATACTGTGTGGATGTCCCTCCAAACAGCAAATATCCCCATCCCTGCTTTAAAGTGCAGGCACAGTACTTCCCCAAATTTTTTTTTTTTTTTTTTTTTTTTTTTTTTTTTTTTTTTTTAAACACATTGGCAGTTTCCCACTGAGGCAGGTGCTGGTTTCTCAACTGTTGGTTATTACAGAGTATAAGGGTGTGTAAAGGTAGAAAGTGAACACAGACAGAGTAAGGTGATAAGACTATCAAACAATTTAGATAAAGAAAAACTGGATATCACATTGGAGGGAGGGAGTACGGAAGAAGTAAATGTTTTCAGGAATTTGGGAGTTGACTTGTCAGCAGATGGGTTTATGAAGGATGAGATTTACCACAGAATTGGTGAAGAAAAAAAGGTGAGTGGTGCTTTGAGGTATTTGTGGAGACAAAAAAAAAAAAAAATTATCCAAGGAAGCAAAGAAAGGACTGGATTAGAGTATAGGGGTACCAACACTCTTATATGAGTGTGAAGCATGGGTTGTAAGTATTGAAGCAAGGAGGAGGCTGGAGGCAGTGGAGATGTCATGTCTAAGGGACCTGTGTGGTGTAAATATTATGCAGAGAATTCATGGTGTGGAAATTAGGAGATGTGGAGTTACTAAAAGTATTTGCCAGAGGGCTGAAGAGGGGTTGTTGAGGTGGCTTGGTCATTTAGAGAGAATGGATCAAAGTAGAATGACTTGGAGAGCATATAAATCTGTAGGGGAAGGAAGGTGGGATAGGGGTTTTCCCAAGAAAGATTGGAGGGAGGGGGTAAAGGTTTTGTGGGTGAGGGGCTTGGACTTCCAGCAAGCATGCGTGTGTTAGACAGGAGTGAATGGAGACGGATGGTTTTTGGGACCTGACAAGCTGTTGGAGTATTAGTAGGGTGATATTTTGTGAAGGGATTCAGGGAAACCGGTTAGCCGGGCTTCAGTCCTGGAGGTGGGAAGTACAATGCCTGCACTTTAAAGGAGGTGTTTATGATACTGGCTGTTTGGAGGGACATCTAAACTGTCATATCTGAGTGTCTCTGCAAAGACAGTAATTATGTATGATGGTGAAAGTGTTGAATGATGAAA
Source organism: Cherax quadricarinatus (assembly GCF_038502225.1). Classification (NCBI taxonomy): domain Eukaryota; kingdom Metazoa; phylum Arthropoda; class Malacostraca; order Decapoda; family Parastacidae; genus Cherax; species Cherax quadricarinatus. The sequence continues at coordinate 12,816,539 of NC_091337.1, read as the reverse complement.
AAAATTTTTTCTTTCTTTCTTTTTGGGTCACCCTCCCTCGGTGGGAAAAGGCCAACATGTTAAAAAAGGCTAAAAGAGATTTCTGAATATTTTGAGAAACTAACTTACCTGGAAGTGTGATAACCAGGGACCCACAAGTTTAGTTGTTAAAAAATTCATTCATGAAATTTTTTTACTATTTTACAACAAAGAAAAATCAACAATAAGATCTAGCTTAATCTAACCTTTAATATCCTTCTCTTTTCTCTCAATCTGTTGCTTATGTCCTTTGATACTGGTGTCGAGTTGTGTCTTTCTCTTGTTTAATTTATCCATATCTCTCCGCAGCTCTGATATGCGGCTCTTCTATAATGCACATTTCAGTAAAATTATTGAAGTCTGCGGAGCTATATCTCAAGAACAGCTAAGTTAAAAAGAATTGTGAAAAAAATTATACACAAGTTGATATATATATATCAAGAGACAAATCACTTAGTGGTTGCTGTAGAATAATACTGTATAATGAATAGGTGCCACCAATGTACATACAGTATTTTCACTTAGCATAAACAATTATGCACAGTAATAGTGCCATGTACAATGGCAGTTTCTAAAGTTAACTTACCAAATTAACTGTGCAAGCTTCCACTTTATTTTTTAAGTTATCTTCAGGAACCTCACCAAGCAGATGCTCCAGTTCATCAATATATTTACGCTTCCTAAAGAAAAGGAAAATCAGTGTTTCACATTCCCGAGTTCATTAAAAACGTATTTATTTTTAACATACTAGCTGTTGTACACTGAGGTGGGGTAACACCTTCCCCCCCTACAAAAAAAAAAAAAAAAAAAAAAAAAAAAAAAAGGGGAAATATATTCACCATTATTTGTACAATTGCTATCTTGTGCCAAAAGTGTGTTGACATCAAAATTCAGATGACCCTGTAAACTGCAAAATCCTCACCCCTCCTTTAGAGGAAAGACACTGTACTTCCCACTTCCAGGAATCAAGTCTACTAACTGGTTACCCTTCATAAATGTTGTCTTGCTCACACCCAAAGCCATAAAAACAACCTGTCCCCACTCTGTTCTAACATACTCACAAAAACCTGTTGGATGTTCAACACCCTAACACTCAAAAACTTCCTTTGCCCTCTCCCTCCATCCCATCCTGGGTAACCCCTACCCCTCCATCCATTCCAGATTTATATACTCTCTTAGTCATCCTTCGGATCAACAAAAATCACAAAATTAAAACTACAGCAATGATATAATGTACAGGGACAACAACCTGCAGACAGCATGTGAGGCCACCCCATCTCTGGTATCAAAAATATCCTCTACTTTCAGGCAAGGCACCAGCAATATGATCACAGTCACAAGAGCTAGGAAATTACTGCTTTTCTTTGAGATCATGGGACTGGCAGATCCAAATTCTCAGGTATCTCTACCCAGTGCACAAGAATTTGGATGGCATCTACAAAATTAAATGAGCAAACTTTAAAAAAACTGCTCATTTAGAATAATATAAAAAAGCTCAATGTAATTCAGCCACAAAATTAAATCACAATATTACAGATGGAACAATTCATTAACCCTTTCACTGTCCAGACCTCTTAAAATTATTATTACTCTTAGTGTCACTTAAAAAAAAAAAAAAAAACACTTTTTCTTCAGAAATGGTAGATTCTTTATCTGAAGATAATGACACCAAAATTACAAAATATGACGAAAACTTATGGAATTATGCAAGTGTAAAGTTAGCGATCTCGGTGCAATTTACTCGCTGGCAATTTTGCCCACTTCAAGTCCTATTTAAAGCAAATTCCATTGCTCCACTGGACCAAATTCTTGGCTATTTAGTTAGTAGGCCTTCTGTTCTATCGATTAAGCACAAAAGACAACCCATTCAACTATTTCAATTATAGATGCCCCCCCAACTTACTAACAAGTTACATTCCAGAAGGCTGTTCATATCCTGAATTGTTTTTAAGTCATTATTTTGCCATTTTTCTATTGCTACGATTATTATTAGTGTTTTTAATATTGTCATTACTATTATTGTTTTTCTCTCTGTGCTGTTGCTCGTTAAAAACTTAAAGACAATACGTACAGTATCAGTAATGTATGGTTCTTAATACTAAAGCATATTTTAATAATAAATATTGTAATAAAAAACTTCTTTAACTTTAACCAGCAGTATGTTCGTATGTCTGAATAGTTTTAACTACAATGTTCATAAGCAGGGTAGCATCTGTACTCTAAAAAAAAGTGCATAGAAATCTGTAATTACATCAATTTTGGAGAGAGGGGCTTGGAAATACAGGAGGCATGTGTGAGTGTGCTAGACAGGAGTGAATGAAGATGAATAGTTTTTGGGACTTGAGCTGTTGGAGTGTAAGCAGGGCAATATTTTGTAAAGAGATTCAGGAAGGCTGGTTGATCAGACTTGAGTCCTGGAGGTGCGAAGTACAATGCCTGCATTTTAAAGGAGGGGTTTGGGATATTGGCAGTTTGGAGGGACCTCTAAACTGCCGTATCTGAGTGCCTCTGCAAAGACAGTGATCATGTATGAGTGATGGTGAGTGTTGAATGATGAAAGTTTTTTTTTTTTTCTTTCTTTTTGGGTCACCCTGCCTCAGTGGGAAATGGCCAATGTGTTTAAGGAAAAAAACTAATAATAATAATAATAATAATAATAATAACAATAATAATAAATCTTTATTTCTAAAAGTGAAACTGGGTGTTGCTGTAAGTTCTGCAACTCGGTTCTATCTGGAGACTTTCCAAAGTTTCAAGTGTTTTAAGTTATTACGTTGTAAGGTTTTTACTTTAAATGAACTCTAATGAGAAAGTGTTACAGGAAATTAAAAGTGCTACACCAATGAACACTAAAGCTATAAGAAAAGGTGATAACTTTATTGATGACATGGAAAAACTTTTACTGGTGTGGACTGATGATCAAACTAGTCACAAGCTGAGCCATTATGAAATCCAAGGCCCTAAGTCTCTTCAATTCTATGAAGGCTGAGAGAGATGAGGAAGCTGCTGAACATAAATTTGAAGCTAGCAGAGGTTGGCTTCATCATCTGACTTCCTACAATAAATACTACTCACCTCTCACCCTACAGTAAGGTAAAAAATATTTTAAAGGTAAGCAATAAATGTACTATATAAACATTTTACTTTTTTATTCTTTTCTAGGTCTAGTTCTATTACTAATTTAATATATGATAGTGTAAACATGTTATCAGGCATTTACAGTGGACCCTTAACTAACAGCGGCATTGTCTAAAGCCAAAATCGACTAACGGCTCTCTTTGGCATCAGAATATTGGCTCTACCAACGCTAAAAAACTCGTCTAAAAGCTTTCATCCCGAACGTGTCCATGCACCCTGAGCAGGCCCAGCCACTCCAAGACTCCGTGTACAGCCAGTGTGCCATTGTTTACAAGCCATTGCAGTCGATTCCATGTGTACATGCGATATATTTTGTATTATTCCATTATTTTTAGTGCTTGTAACTGCTAAATAAGCCACCATGGGTCCAAAGAAAGTTTCTAGTGCCAGCCCTGTGATAAAGAAGGAAAGAAACAAAATAATTCAAGAAAAAACTTGTAGCAAAGTACCAAAGTAGAGGAGGAAGAGAGAGGGGTGAATGTGCCTTCTGCAGTGATTCAGTGATTCTATGATATGTACAATACAAAAGCAGCAGGTATTGATAAAGGCTATAGTGTCAGCCAGCGATAAAGTGTAGAATTAACAGTGTAGCAAGTAAGTTAAGCGAGTAAGTGATAGAAAAAAAGACACGAAAGTAACTCTCCAATGCTGTTGGATGTGTGTATATCCGCTGAACATACGCCAGCCTGCTATCTTCCACTGCCCTAAACCTCTGCCAGCATCTCCTCCATCAAACCAACTAATTAAACTAACATTTCCTCCAAGGTAAGTGTAAATACAAAAGTGTAAGCATAAAAGTAAATATATTACGTGTAAATATAAAAGGACCGCAATGGAAATATGTAAGTCACTCTGACTCTTTTGGGTTATCCTAGGTACTTTATACATATGCTGCTATGTATGATAATCTATGTACATAACTGTATTTGTGTATACCTGAATAAACTTACTTATTTATAAATTAAAATGTAAATATTTCTTATTTATAAATTACATACATTGTTTAACCCCTAAACGGTCCAAACATATATATATACGTTCTTATGCGTAGCGCCCCAAACGTATATATACATTTTAATTTTCCTGCCTCCAAATTCGGCACGATTGCCCTGAGATGCCTGGTCACTATAGAATGGGTCTTAACACTCGGTGTGCACCATATTAAAAAAATCTGAGACCAATTAGTACACTGTGGGAGCGCCAGTTAAACTGAGCACCAGCTAGAGCAAACAGTGCGGCAAACACCAAGGATTCACTGATGTAGTGTCATATTAACACTCCTCTTTTAAGAGGAAAGTGATGTTAACCCCAAGTTTAGAGTCTGTTGATCTCTATCTCTGTATCTCTGTCTACCTGTCTCTTTCAATCTGTCTCTTTCAATCTGTCTCTTTCAATCTGTCTCTTTCAATCTGTCTCTTTCAATCTGTCTCTTTCAATCTGTCTCTTTCAATCTGTCTCTTTCAATCTGTCTCTTTCAATCTGTCTCTTTCAATCTGTCTCTTTCAATCTGTCTCTTTCAATCTGTCTCTTTCAATCTGTCTCTTTCAATCTGTCTCTTTCAATCTGTCTCTTTCAATCTGTCTCTTTCAATCTGTCTCTTTCAATCTGTCTCTTTCAATCTGTCTCTTTCAATCTGTCTCTTTCAATCTGTCTCTTTCAATCTGTCTCTTTCAATCTGTCTCTTTCAATCTGTCTCTTTCAATCTGTCTCTTTCAATCTGTCTCTTTCAATCTGTCTCTTTCAATCTGTCTCTGTCTCACAGGTACACACAAAAACAAGTACACAGTGTAAATTACCTAGGATAACCCAAAAAAAAAACAGTGCTATGCTCTGCTTGAAGATGTGAGTAAATGATGATGCAGTCTTGTGGCTCTCTCTGAGACAGAGCTAGATGGATAGACAGGGGGCTGGACAGAGACAAATAGACAGACAGACATGTTTGTGTACCAGCAAAAACAAAGGAGGGAGGGCCAACGCACATCAATTGTCATCTTTAATCTTTTCTTATCAAGTGTTATCACTGCACCCTCGAGTATGCTCATCAAACGTCAGCTCTTATCAAATGTTATCTCATCTCATCATGTCAATGTCAGGGGTGAACTGTTTTTCATGCTTCAATGGAACTTTTTTTTTTTTTCAACAAGTCGGCCGTCTCCCACTGAGACAGGGTAACCCAAAAAGAAAGAAAATCCGCAAAAAGAAAATATTTTCATCATTCAACACTTTCACCTCACTCACACATAATCACTTTTTTGCAGAGGTGCCCAGAATACAACAGTTTAGAAGTACATATGTATAAAAATACACAATATCTCCCTCCAAACTGCCAATATCCCAAACCCCTCCTTTAGAGTGCAGGCATTGTACTTCCCATTTCCAGGACTCAAGTCCGGTTATATAAAATAATCGGTTTCCCTGAATCCCTTCACTAAATGTTACACTACTCACACTCCAGCAGCTCGTCAGGTCCCAAATACCATTCGTCTCCATTCACTCCTATCTAACACGCTCACGCACGCTTGCTGGAAGTCCAAACCCCTCGCCCACAACACCACCTTTACCTCCTCCCTCCAACCTTTCCAAGGGCGACCTCTACCCCACCTTCCTTCCCCTACAGATTTATACGCTCTCCATGTCATTCTACTTTGATCCATTCTCTCTAAATGACCAAACCACCTCAACAAACCCTCTTCAGCCCTCTAATACTTTTATTAACTCCGCACCTTCTCCTAATTTCCACACTCCGAATTTTCTGCATAATATTTACACCACATATTGCCCACAGACAGGACATCTCCACTGCCCCCAACTGCCTCATCGCTGCAGCATTTACAACCCAAGCTTCACACCCATATATGAGTGTTGGTACTACTATACTTTCATACATTCCCTTCTTTGCCTCCATAGATAACATTTTTTGCCTCCAGATATACCTCAATGCACCACTCACCTTTTTTCCTTCATCAATTCTATGATTAACCTCATCCTTTATAAATCCATCCGCTGACACGCCAACTCCCAAATATCTGAAAACATTCACTTCTTCCATACTCCTCCTCCCCAATTTTTCTTTATCTAAATCATTTGATACCCTCATCACCTTACTCTTTTCTATGTTCACTTCAACTTTCTACCTTTACACACTCCCAAATTTGTCCACTAACCTTTGCAATTTTTCTATAGAATCTACCATAAGCACAGTATAATCAGCAAAAAGTAACTGTCACTTCCCATTTTGTATTTAATTCCCCATAATTACCACCACTCTCCTGAACACCCTAGCATTTACCTCTTTTACAACCCCATCTATAAATATTTTAAACAACCATGGTGACATCACACATCCCTGTCTAAGACCTACTTTTACCGGGAAGTAGTCTCCTCCTCTTCTACACACCCTAACCTGAGCCTCACTATCCTCATAAAAACTCGGTACAGCATTTAGTAACTTACCACCTATTCCATATACGTACTTGCAACATCTGCCACATTGCTCCCCTATCCACTCTATCATATGCCTTTTCTAAATCCATAAATGCAATAAAAACTTCCCTACCTTTATCTAAATACTGTTCACATATATGCTTCAACATAAACACGATCTGCACATCCCCTACCCATTCTAAAACCTCCTTGCTCATCCGCAATTCTACTTCTGTCTTACCTCTAATCCTTTCAATAATAACCCTACCGTACACTTTTCCTGGTATACTCAGCAAACTTATTCCTCTATAATTTTTACTAACTCTTTTCTCCCCCTTCCCTTTATATAAAGGGACTATACACGCTCTTTGCCAATCCCTAGGTACCTTCCCCTCTTTCATACATTTATTAAACAAAAATACCAACCACTCCAACACTATGTCTTCCCCCTGCTTTTAACATTTGTCATGATCCCGTCAGTTCCAGCTGATTTACCCCCTTTCATTCTACGTAATGCCTCACGCACCTCCCCCACACTCACATCCTGCTCTTCTTCACTCCTAAAAGATGGTATACCTCCCTGGCCAGTGCATGAAATTACCGCCTCCCTTTTTTCGTTAACATTTAAAAGTTCCTCAAAACATTCTGGCCATCTACCCAATACCTCCATCTCCCCATCTACTAACTCCCCTACTGACAAATCCATTTGTTCCCAAAGCTTTCTTAACTTGTTTAACTCACTCCAAATTTTTTTCTTATTTTCATTAAAATTTCTTGACAGTGCCTCTCCCACTCTATCATCTGCTATCCTTTTGCACTCTCTCACCACTCTCTTCACCTTTCTTTTACTCTCCATATACTCCACTCTTCTTATAACACTTCTGCTTAGTAAATACCTCTCATAAGCTACCTTTTTCCTCTTTATCACACCCTTTACTTCATCATTCCACCAATCACTCCTCTTTCCTCCTACACCCACCATCCTATAACCAAAAACTTCTGCCCCACATACTAATGCTACATTTTTAAAAGTATTCCACCCCTCTTCAACCCCTCTTCAACCCCCCTCCCCCACTACTCATACTTGCACCAGCCCACCTTTCTGCCAATAACTGCTTATATCTCACCCGAACTTCCTCCTCCCTTAGTTTATACACTTTCACCTCCCTCTTACTTGTTGTTGCCATTTTCCTCTTATCCTATCTACCTCTTATTCTAACTGTAGCTACAACTAGATAATGATCCAATATATCAGTTGCCCCTCTATAAACGTGCACATCCTGGAGCCTACCCATCAACCTTTTATCCACCAATACATAATCTAACAAACTACTTTCATTACATGCTATATCATACCTTGTACATTTATTTATCCTCTTTTTCATAACATATGTATTACTTATTACCAAACCTCTTTCGACACATAGCTCAATTAAAGGCTCCCCAGTTTCGTTTACCCCTGGCACCCCAAATTTACCTACTACTTCCTCCATAACATTTTTACCCACTTTAGCATTAAAATCCCCAACCACAAGTACTCTCACACGTGCTTCAAAACTCCCCACGCATTCACTCAACATTTCCCAAAATCTCTCTCTCTCTCTCCTCTACACTTCTCTCTTCCCCATGTGCATATACACTTACTATAACCCACTTCTCACATCCAACCTTTATTTTGCTCCACATAATCCTTGAATTAATACATTCATAGTCCCTCTTTTCCTGCCATAGCTTATCCTTCAACATTATTGCTACTCCTTTAGCTCTAACAATATTTGAAACCCCTGACTTAATCCCTTGTATTCCTCTCCACTGAAACTCACCTACCCCCTTCAGCTTTGTTTCACTTAAAGCCAGAACATCCAGCTTCTTCTCATTCATAACATCCACAATCATCTCTTTCTTATCATTTGCACAACATCCATGCACATTCAGACTTCCCACTTTGACAATTTTCTTCTTATTTTTTTTTAGTAATTATTACAGGAAAAGGAGTTACTAGCCCATTGTTCCCGGCATTTTAGTTGACTTTTACAACACGCATGGCTTACAGAGGAAAGATTCTTATTCCACTTCCCCATGGATATAAAAGGAAAAGTAATAAGAACAAGAACTAAGATAAAATAGAAAAAAAGCTCAGATGAGTGTGTATAAATAAACGTGTACATGTATGTTTAGTGTGACCTAAGTGTAAGTAGAAGTAGCAAGACGTGCCTGTAATCTTGCATATTTATGAGACAGACAAAAGACACCAGCAATCCTACCATCATGTAAAACAATTTCAGGCTTTCGTTTTCCACTCACCAACCTACTGCCTATTATTATCTATTATTATTATTACATATTATTCTTCTCCTCCTCCTCCTCCTCCCCCTTCTCCTTCTCCTCCTCCTCCTCCTCCTCCTCCCCCTTCTCCTTCTCCTCCTCCTCCTCCTCCTCCTCCTCCTCCTTCTCCTCCTCCTACTCCTCTTCCTCTCCCTCCTCCTCCTCTTCCTCTTCCTCCTTCCCCTCCTCCTCCTCATTATTATTATTATATACTTCCACATATCCAAAACAATGCTGGACATATAAATACTTTGTATATATTCCAAGACAATAGTAAATGGCCAAGGCAGGTGTAAATATCCACCTGTCAATGTGTTTGTGATAATTTGAGTACAATTTTAGTACCTAATACTAGTGACACAACAAAGAATGGTTATGAAATGACAAGAACTACCATAAATTATGATTATCAGAACATAAAAATTATATAAAATAATATGAAAAATAGAAAAAAGGTATATTGGCAACACTTTTCCAAGTGGCAGGACTCCATGTTGCTGTCACGTGAGCATCCAGTGCCAACTTCTCGGCCTCATATCTCTAAGTACTGACCCTAATTTTTTTTATTCTAAAACACTTAAAAAATATATGCTCTTTTTTTCTATAATTTTTTTTTTTTTTTTTTTTTTCAAAATATTCAGGGTGCTGTGTAAGAGAACATATATATATACATTTCGACCGTCTAAGGGTCAAGTGTGATGGTGGTGGTGGCAAAAGCCTCCACCTCCACCAACACAGCTTCTCTCAGTGGCAGCCCTTAAACCCAACAACAACATTTACACCATTTACTCCTCTCATACATTATGACATATTTTATTAATTTTAGAGAATATATCATGTTTCTATGTTATTAATATCATTTATAATGTCATATTAGATGAATTGTGATAGATAAATAAGCCATAGAGATGATATTAGCATCATATTGAAGCAAAATAAACTTGCCTTCCTCTTGCCTCCTACATGTCTATCATACACCAACAACTTAGGTCAATAAAGGTAAGTGTAATGTTAAATATTCATTTATCCATTTTATTAGAGCTTTATATTTATTTGTCATTGTTTTCTGTATGTATATTTATATTTAATCTTTAAAAAAATGTTCTGTGTTAATACTTTTGGCTATCTGAAATGGATTAATTGGATTTTCATTATTTCTTATGGGGAAAATTAATTCAACTAAAGGCTAGCTCTCTGGAACGGAATAAAGCTGTTGGTTGAGGGTCCACTGTATATGCATTTGCAGCAGTAGCCTAGAACCTAACCTGCTGTATAAGCAGGGCCTTCCTGTACACATTAACCCTTTGAGTGTTGAAACCCCTTCTCACAAACTTGCTTATAGTGTGAAAAAGTTGCCTGTTTCAACTACACAAGAAAGTGATCAGAAATTACTAATCCGGCCAATGTCACACAAAATTCAAGAAAGGCCAATTTCAAAATAGGGGCCAGAATAAATAATGCAGACATTCCTGGCACTAAAATAACATTTCTCTGTTTATTAATCACGTCTCCAGGCCCCTCTGAATTTACATTTGCTTTTCATTTTGAACTTTTATTCACACAAAAAAATAGATGATTTACTGTTATTCAGACTGCTGCATAATTGTAATAATTGTATAAGTACATTCGTGAAACAATATTAGACCCACCAGTCAACATGTATTGGATGCGTGACATGATTTGTTTACTCTTGAACATCGTCAAAAATCTAACATTTCCACTACTTTGAGCACAATTTCAAGCTATGTACTTTTATTTGGTAAACCATTCAAAATCACCTCTATGTCTGTAATATATCTTCCATTCTATCAAATAAGACCAAGAAAATGAGCACACAATCACAAATACCATACAAAAACACACCACAAATTTGCTATTTTAAACCAAAAACACAGTCGTATTTTTTTTCTCTTTATTCACTGTTTGCTGCAGGATTTTTTTATACTGTGCACACTGACCAGTTTTATCCTGCAAGATCTGAAGCCATTAGAATTTTGGCGTTGTATTATGGGATCAACACTGGCTTCAAAGCCATAGTTTTACAAGACTGACACTGAAGGGGTTACAACGATCCAAGCTTCATGAAAATTTCTCATTATTAAATCACATATTTTGTAATCTCTTACACTTATTTAGGATTTATAAAGTGTAGTATAATCTCTATATACTGTATAAAAATGGTGGTAATACTTACAAATATGCAACTTTGTTTTCCAGGTCTTTTCTCTCCTTTACATGTATATCATACTGTGAGCGAGCTTCAGCCTGACGATTCATTCTTGCCAAAACACGTTTAATTTCATCGAGTTTGTACTCTACTTCACGTCTTTTTTTCTTTCCCCCATCAATCTCTTCCATCACCTGAAAAACGATGAATCTTGAAATTTCACAATGATGAGCAACAAATACACTCATAAAACATGTCCATTCACAAATATAAAAAAAAAAACTATAATAATAATTTGGAATTTTGTTTCTCTTGAATACCTTTTTACCAAGAAATTCATACACACTTGCAAACCAAGCCATAAATACAGCAACAAAGATGAAGAAATACAAGATTCCCTCCCTTTATACAGATTTACTATATGCAAATTCATTTACATGCAACAACCTTATTTCTACCAGAAATTCACTACATGTGGTAAAAAAATCACTCTTATGCAATTGGAATGAGTGGTCTTTCCATGTTTTCACTCATGTGATCACCTAAGCACAGCACTCCTTGATTTTTTACCAAAACCTCATTACATATCACTTTACTGATTTATATCAATACAGTGGAAATTCTCTACTTACGAGTGCATCCACATGCAAGTTTTTCCAGATACGAGCAGTCGCTTGGTCGATTTTTTGCTTCCAGACATGAGCGAAATTTCTAGTTGGAGTGGGCCTCAAGGGAGGTTCCTAGAAGCTGATGAGGGGCTCTTGCTCTTGATCTAGGGAACTGAATCTCAAATGTTTGTTGGACTATCTTATTGAAACTTGGGCAATGTATGATGGAAAGATGCTTCTTAGTGTACACCAAAATTGAAAGAAATCAGACCATAAATAATGGAGTTCACTTCTCAGCCATTAGCCTCCCCTTAGTGGTATATTTTTTTATGGTTTTTATGGTTGCATTCTCATCTCATTTGATAGAATGGAAGATCTACTACAGAATAGATATGATTTTGATTGGTTTCACGACGAAAAGTACCCTGAAACTGAGCTCAAAGTAGCAGAAATGTTTGACTCTTTGGCGATGCTCAAGGGTAAACAAATGACGTCGCTGTCCAATACCTGTCTGATAGGCACTGCCCCTCAACCTTTACATATTGGAAAGCTCTTCAACACGCTAACAAAAGTGGGAGTAGACATCATGACGTAGCAGTGGCAGACATGAAGTAACAGTGGCAGACAACATGAACCAGCAGTGGCAGACAACTTGAACCAGCAGTGGCAGACAACATGAACCAGCAGTGGCAGACAACATGAAGCAGCAGTGGATAAGTGTAGCATTAAGAGTGTAGCAATTAAGTGCAGCATTAAGAGTGTAGCACTTATAAGTCACTTGGTCTGACTTTTCTGGGTTATCCTAGGTTCTGTACACATGTAGTCAGGAGCAGGAATGGCCACTGCGGTGGCCCCATAAACCCCAACAACAACAATGGCCGCTGTCACTACCACTAGCCACATGTATTTTATTCATTCTAGTGTATATATCATGTTTCTATATTATTAATATTGTTTATTATGTCATATTACATGAATTGTGATAGATAAACAAACCATAGAGTTGATATTAGGGAAATTATTGAAGTATTTTCTTGTGCCTGGAATCCCACTGGAACGAATTAATTCCATTTCAATTAATTTAAATGAGGAAAACTGACTCTGCAAATGAGCAAATCCAGATGCAAGCAAGGTCATGAAACGGATTAAACTCACAAGTAGAGGTTCCACTGTATTCATAACAAAGACTATTAGAAAAAAAAAAAGATGCTAAAGCAGCAAATCCAGTGAGTGCATGCAGTGTGTTGAAGGTAGTGGTGAGTGAGAGGGTGGGTGTTGGGTGATGATCCATCCTTCACCCAACAAACACGTCCAGAATATGTATACGAGCCTTATCCTTCCCCTCCCTCACTAACACAATGTAAGTAATAAGGGAGGAAGGGAGACAGAAGGGTAGTGAATCAGTGATGGAGATAGTGATAGAGGTGGTCAATGAGTGAGGGAGATAGTAATGCAGTGACCAGTGAGGGAGGCAGGGAGATAATGAGGAAGGTACTGAGGCAGTGAATCACTAAGGGGAGTAGAGACAGTAAATCAGTCAGAAAGGCAGTAAAGAAAGGAGAATGTAAAGAGGCAGCTAAAGGAGCATAGAGAGGAGCAGGGAGGGAGTGAGGGGCAATCAGGGACATGACCACCAGACCAAACCCAGGGCCTCCTACCATGGCACCCAGCCAACCCACCCCTAATAACTCCCCCTCAGCTGGGTTGGGGCCTCCCTCCTTGGCTCATTGGCATTGCATATGAGAAGGTGTTGCCATGGCCACTCACCTGAAACGTATCAAAAGCCTCACAAACAAATACGGTGAAATACATTGAATTCTCTAACAAAAAATTCTTGTTCCTGATCTAACGCATCTAATTAAAATGTGACAAGGCTAAGAGACAAGCAAGCCTTACCTTGTGTATATCAAGTTTTCCTTCTTCAGCAACAATCATTTGGTCAACTTCTAACAGCTCAGTCTTGATTTCATTAAGATCATTCAGAGAAAATCTGCTCTCATTAAGTGAAAGTGTCTGCTTAGCTTGCCTCATTTTCCTTCCAAGTTCTTCTAACTGTGTCCCTTTGATTTTAACTTCATGATCTAAAGCAGCTTCTCGAGACCTAAAGTAAATAAATTAATTAAATAAAAATGCCAAATAAACCAATACATTTCAGAAAGCCCTGGGTAGTAGGTTGGTAGACAGCAACCAACCAGAGAGGTACTACCGTCCAGCCAAGTGAGTGTATAATGAAAGCCTGCAATTGTTTTACATGATGGTAAGATTGCTGGTGTCTTTTTTCTGTCTCATAAACATGCAAGATTTCAGGAATGTCTTGCTACCTCTACTTACACTTAGGTCACACTACACATGCATGTACAAGCATATATATATATATACACACACCCCTCTGGGTTTTCTTCTTATTTTCTTACTAGTTCTTGTTCGTGTTTATTTCCTCTTATCTCCATAAAGAAATGGAACAGAATTCTTCTTCCTTGAGCCATGCATGTCGTAAGAGGTGACTACCATGCTGGGAGCAAGGAACTAGTAACCTCTTCTCCTGTATACATTACTAAAGTGAAAAGGAGAAACTTTTGTTTTTCTTTTTGGGCCACTCTTCTTCGGTGGGATATGGCCGGTTTGTTGAAAGATGATTTCAAAAATCACAATGGAATAAAACCAGGTATTGTAAATATCCAAATATGCTGTGCATAAAACAGAATATACCTTACTTTTTGTAAATGCTGTATGTACCATGGATTTCTATCTTAAATTTGCAATTACATAAAAAGAAAGGTTTGACAAAATCATGAGAAAAAGCCCATGCATAACTATTGCTGCATGTAATATACCAATAGTTAACAAGCAGCCCATAAGGAAAACTTGCCTATAGACTATATTAATCTTTCAACAATAACACATGTTCAAAAACAAGTGTATTGTAACAAAGTGAAAGTGTAATGAATGAGGCTCAATCCTCCAACATCCCAGAGGGAAGCATACTTGAGTCAATGGCCCAGTAATGACATTAGAAGACTATGTGGGATTATTGAAAAGAGTAGCTGATATGGTTTAGGTATAGAGATGGAACAGAAAAGGATCACTAAAAGGGTATATAAATCTGGGGTGGAAGAAAGGAAAAGAGGGGTAGAAAAGGTTAAGTGCTAGGGGATGGGGAGGGGTTGAACACCCAACTAGCTTGTCTGAATTTTATGACAATGTGCTGCTTGAATATAAGCAATGTAATATTTATGAAGGGGATTCAGAGGATATCTGTTAAACAGCCTGAATCCTAGAGGTGGAAGCACAGTGCCTGCATTCTAGAGGAGGGTGAGGATGTTGCAGTATGGAGGGTCATCTGAGTTATCAACTTCTGGCAATACATTGATTGGGTGAATGGCAGTGTGTTTCCTCTTTATTTTTGGGTCATCCAACCTCAGTGGGAAACAGCCAATATGTAATAAAAAAGAAAGTCATAATAATCTATTTAGTACAGTGGAACCTCAGTTTTCATATTTAATTGTTTCAGAAAGTCTGACAAAAACCGAATTCGACGAAAAGTGAAGCAATATTTCCCATAAGAAACAATGCAGTGCAATTAATCCGTTCCAGACACCCAAAAATATTAACAAAAAATACATTTTATAGAGAATGAGTTTTACATTTAGACAACAATGAGAAATAAATACACCTACCATCCGACTTACAACCTGCTCGACATATGTCCACTCGACTTATAACCGTGCATCTGGCAGCTGGGCTGGGCCAGCTGATGCATAGTGCTGTACAATATTTGACAATACTCGCGATGGCAACGCACCATGCAGGCAGCATCAGTGTGAGTTACCCTTCCCTATCAGCAGCATCATACTATATTAACTGTACTAACTGGACAGTAAATTTCACCATGGCCCCTAAGAGGAAGTCTGAATCTTGCACTGGAGATTGTGGCAAGAAGGCAAGAGAGGCTCTTACTCTCGAACCTTCTTTATTTGTTTTCACTGTTGCACATAAACCTGTCTGTATCTGTCTGCCTGTATATCTGTCTATCTCTCTAGATCTGTCTGCTTATGTCTTCCTGTGTGTGTGTCTTTCAGTTTACCTGTGTGTCTGTCTTTCTGTCTGCTTGTCTCTGTCTCAGAGAGCTGCTCATGAACCAACAGGTACGTATTACACACGAAGCAGAGTCGTCACACCTTCAATATGATGCTAATATCAGCTCTACGGCTTATTTATCTATCACAATTCATCTAATATGAAATAATAAACAATATAAATAACAAAAACCTGATATACACTCTAGAATGAATAAAATATGAACTTAATTGCTTTAAACTCCACATCTTGGACCTGTGCTGGCATGCAGGTACACATTAAAATCACTAAGAGTGTGTTATTGGTCTTGAAGATGCCATATTAACCCCTTGACTGTTGCAACCCCAAATCCTGAGGTGTCTCCTGGTGTCGAAAAATTTAAAAAAAAAAAATTATTTTTTCTTATGAAATGATAGAGAATCTTTTCCCTATGGTAATGACACCAAAAGAACAAAATTTTATGGAAAACTTACGGAATTACGCTCTTGTGAAGTTAGCGACCTCGGCAATACAGTATTTACGAATCAGCAATTTCGCCCACTTTGTGCCCTATTTTCGACTAATTCCATTGTTCCTGTCGACCAAACTCAGCTATTTCCTTAGAACTTCATTTGTTCTATCGACTGAGTACAAGACACTGCCCATTTACTGATTATAACTACCCAATAACGTGGTCAGAAATTTGCAATTTGGACAATTTCACGCAAATTAAAAAATATGCCAATTTCAAATTAGGGTCCAGAATGAACAATCCAGACATTCCTGGCTCTAAAATAACATTTTCTTTGTTCATCAGTCACATCTCCAGGCCCCTCTGATATTACTCTTGCTTTCTATTTTAAATTTTTATTCAAACAAAAAATAGAAGATTTACTGTTATGCAGACTACTGCAATATTGTACTAATTGTATAAATAATGTCAACCCATTCATGACTGCATATTAGAATGGCTAGATGGACATTTATTGGACAATGACATCATTTGTTTACTTTTGAACATCAGCAAAAATCAAACATTTCCCCTACTTTCAGCTCCATTTCAAGGTTCTTTTCATAGTAAAACCTGACCCAGCTTTCTGAACCTGACTATAAATACTCTCATACCTTCCACCCAGGTAGATCTGTTTGTGACTTGAAAAAGCCCACTGTGTGGGCGAAACGTTGGCAATAAAGGATCACATTATACTGCATATGTGTTTATATTTCCAAACACGCTACATAACATATAAACATATAAATTAACATCAACGTGAGATATTTTTTCCAGTCGGCTTGACAGTGAACAAAAACCATTCGTGTCCAGGCTGGTAACAACAACTACATAGTTTGTTTACAAAACTCGCAGACCTTCTACACTCTCATTCTCTCTCTCATTTATTCATTTAATCTTGTTTACTCACTTCTCACTCTACATTAAGACTACAGATATTTTAAGGTAAGTAATGAATGAACACTATTATTATTACATTATATTATTATTACATTATATTTGGCAGTTTGGAGGGATATGTTGTGTATCTTTATATGTGTATGCTTCCAAACTGTTGTATTCTGAGCACCTCTGCAAAAACAGTGATAATGTGCAAGTGTGGTGAAAGTGTTGAATGATGATGAAATTATTTTCTTTTTGGGGATTTTCTTTCTTTTTTGGGTCACCCTGCCTCGGTGGGAGACGGTCGACTTGTTGAAAAAAAAAATTAATAATAATATATTATTATTATTAGTGCATATGTATGTGTAATAATAATAATAATTATTATTATTATTATTATTAATTTAGGGAACTGGAGCACAGATCCACTGTATAGCACTTTGTCTTGATTTTTTTGGGTTATCCTAGGTCATTTACACTACGTATGATAACTTTACTTATGTGTACCTGTGAGAGACAGACAGATACAGATGGGGAGAGAGCCAAATTCAGTCAGCCAGGCAGCCAACCAACCAACCAACCACCCACCCACCCGGCTGACTGGCCAGCTGAATACGTAATACGCATGTTCCAGAGTCGCTTCTCTTTACTTAAAGCATAGGTTATAGGGCATTCTGGCAGGATGACACTACCAATGGTATTCTCCCATTCTACTGTGTCGACAATGCTTAAAGATAACAGTAACATACGATACTGTACGAGATGTAAAATTTACAGTACAGTCCACTACCATGTATACAATACATAAATGATTAAAATATATCAATAGTACATTATGATAAAAAGAATGAAATAATGATTGTACATTGCATTACAGTACTATGTAGGTAGTTTATATAGCAAAGGTGTGACATTATGCCCTACCCAGTATGTCGGTAATTTTCAAAGATTCGACTTAAGTCCATTTTGACTTACAACCAGTTGGTCAGAACCAAGCTCGGTCATAAGTCGGATGGTAGGTGCATAAAGAACTAATGAAATGGATAAATGAACATTTAAATCACTTTAACCTTTATTGACGACTCTTGTTGACATCACTACCACCCTTTGCCACCATCACTACCACCCTTTGCCACCATCCCAACCACTACCACCATCACAACCACTAACACCCTCTACCAAAATTGAATTCTATCGTGTTTCTCGCCTTCTTTATCAAAGGGCTGGCACTCGGAACTTTCTCTGACCCCATGGTGGCTTATTTAGCAGTCGCACTCAATAAACAAGCACAAAAAACAATGGGTTATTACGAAATGTTTTGTATGAATGCACAGGGTAATGTTCACTCTATGAGAAACAAAGCCAGACTGACTCGGTGCTTTGTGTGGGCGCGGGTAGACGGACACGTTCAGTATGGCGGACAAAAACCAAAGTGATGAATGAAAATGGACAATAATTTGACGAAAAAAGTCGTCGAAAACCGAATTCGACAAAAACCAGGACAAACGAAAACCAAGGTTCCACTGTATAAATTTTTCTTTTCTTTTCAACAAATATGAAAAATAGAAGATCAATTCCAATACAGTTCTTCCCTCCTTTCCCAGATAATATACTCTGCTTCATAAAAATATTGCACTTTAAAAACCTACTGTACATATAATTTCAACTTACCGCAGGTCATCAATTTCAGACTGAATTTTGGCTTCTTCTTTTTCGCATTCTTCTTTTTTGGCCAAAATATTTCCACGTTCCTCTTTAATTATCTTTAACAGTTGGGATAACATTGAATCTGCTTGCTCATCCTTAAAATTCTGGATGCCAAGGAACTCTGAAATAGTATATAAATCTGCTTAAAATATTTTGCAGATGATTAAAACTTAATACTTTTCCTACATACTATGACATTTTTACTCTATCCTTCCCGACATTTTCTGTTCCTTTAGATATATGGATGAGGAAAGGTTGAGAATTGTTCTTAATATACATTCTACCAATCAACTAACACTGAAATATGCAGCAGTGGTATTGTTTGCACTTAAATAATGAGGCAAAAAGAACATTAGAAGATATTTCTTTAAAGAAATAGATAGCTGAAATGGGATCCAAGAGAAGACAATGTACTACAACTACTAGAAACCTGAAAAAGAATATGGCAAATTAAATACTGGAGAAGAGATACAAGCACAGTTTTCCATCTGGAACCACTCCAAAACTATATCCCCACCTGCTTTTAACATTTCTGTCATGATCCTATGAGTTCCAGCTGCCTTACCCCCTTCCATTCTACTTAGTGCCTCACGCACCTCCCCCACACTCACATCCGGCTCCTCATCACTCCTGAAAGATGTTATACCTCCCTGCCCAATGCATGAAATTACTGCTTCCCTCTCCAACAAAATTTAACAGTTGCTCAAAATATTCCTGCCATCTTCCCAATACCTCCAACCCCCCATCTACTAACTCCCCTATTCTGTTTTTAACCCTTTCAGGGTCCGTCCCGTAGATCTACGGCTTCACGTTGAGTGTCCAAACCATAGATCTACGCCAAAATTCTAGCGCCATCAAATTTAGCACAAAAGCGCTCATAGGCCTACATGTGAGAGAATGGGTCTGCGTGGTGGGTGTGCGCCATAAACAAAAAATCTAGGCACCTGCATAGCATTGTGGGAATGCCGGCTCAGTTACCCTTGTTCACCATGCCTCGTCGCAAGTCAGCTCTCACTCCCCGGAAAATTGGGACTCTCCTCTTCCTATCTGATAATTCTGACACTGATGGAAGTGGAAATGAAGACGAATTCTATGGCTTTGATCAGTTAGTGACCGAAAGGAATGACCAGGATATCGATAATAGTGCAGAAAACCCTGACGATCCTCAACCTTCTACCTCTGGTGTGGGCACTCGTGACGCACGGTTGGTTGTACCTCAACGCAAGATAAAACTAATATTTTCGCATGGCCAGGCCTCTGACTTCAGTAATGATGATGATAGTGACGTGGATTGTGATTTTATTTCGCTTGACGATCATTTGAGTAGTGATAGTGAGGAATCACATTCACCAGTGAAGTGTCGGTATGTGCGCCGCCGCATGCACTTGGGTAGTGTACCCTATGCTGTGCCCAGGGGACGGGGTACATCCCAGAGTACATCCCGTGCCCTACACAAGGTTTAGATAGTGATAGTGAGGATGATGTGGCTACACTTGGCATGGATAGACCACAGGCATCAGTAGATGGTGGTAGTGGTGATGGTAGTGGCACCGCCATGCGTGACTCACCAGCCCAGGCTGGGACCCACGCTGCTGACTCAGTTCAAGGACAAAGCGGAGCATCAGCCACCAGCCCACCACAACCACAACCACCCGCACAACCAGCCTATGATGTCCAGTATCCACCAGCAAACCGTATCTGGGATTGGCAGCAAAATCCCAATTTTGTTCCCAAGCCCCACCACTTTGATGACTCTCAAAGTGGAATTCTACCTACTTGTCCCCCTTGGAACCACGGCCAATGAACTGGAATTCTTTGAATTATTCTTTGACCAGCCATTGATGGAAACTATTGTCAGGGAAAGTAATAAGTATTTTGAGTACACCATGGCAAATACGATCATATCACCACAGTCAAGATTACACAGGTGGATAGAGACGACTGTTGCAGAAATTTATTTGCTTTTTGCAACAATAATGCTTATGCCTCATGTCTATAAGCATAATATAAAAGCATACTGGTCCACAGATCGGCTAATTTCTACCCCGGTCTTCAGTGAAATCATCCCAGTGAACAGGTTTATCTTACTGTTACGTATGTTGCACTTCTCTGACAAAACCAGGCCTGACAGAAGTGACAGGTTATACAAGATTAGAAATGTTTTCATGTATCTCAAACAAAAGTTCCACATATACTTTTATCCATTCAAGAATCTTGTAATTGACGAGTCTTTGATTTTGTTCAAAGGTAGACTGTCATTCAAGCAGTATATACCGAGCAAGAGGAAACGCTTTGGTATAAAACTGTTTGTACTCTGTGACTGTGACAGTGGCCTGCTGTTGGATATTGTTGTATACACGGGAAGTAAAACATTGAAAGATACCAAGATGTTATTGGGTATCTCAGGTGACGTAGTGAGAAACATGATGGCACCTTATCTTGGTAAGGGGCATACATTATATACCGATAACCTGGTACACAAGCCCATTACTCAGTGATTTTATGCGAGTGAACAAGACAGATGTGTGTGGCACAGTGTGTTCTAATCGTAAACATATGACCAGGCTCAACGCAGGTGCTCGTGGTGATGACGTGCAGGTGTTTACTGCCAATGACATCATGGCATTACGGTGGCATGACAAACGAGATGTCACATTGTTGACAACCATTCACCGTAATGAAATGCAAGACAGTGGCAAAGTTGATCGAGTGACTAATGAACGTATTCGAAAACCAGTGACAGTGATTGATTATACACAAAACATGCACTTGGTTGACAAATGTGACATGCAGATTGGTTTTGTTGATTCTGTTCGTAAGAGTTACAAGTGGTACATGAAACTTTTCTTCCATCTCATGGACATTTCAATGCTCAATGCATATATTTTTTTTTATTATCACACTGGCCGATTCCCACCAAGGCAGGGTGGCCCGAAAAAGAAAAACTTTCACCATCATTCACTCCATCACTGTCTTGCCAGAAGGGTGCTTTACACTACAGTTTTTAAACTGCAACATTAAACACCCCTCCTTCAGAGTGCAGGCACTGTACTTCCCATCTCCAGGACTCAAGTCCGGCCTGCCGGTTTCCCTGAATCCCTTCATAAATGTTACTTTGCTCACACTCCAACAGCACGTCAAGTATTAAAAACCATTTGTCTCCATTCACTCCTATCAAACACGCTCACGCATGCCTGCTGGAAGTCCAAGCCCCTCGCACACAAAACCTCCTTTACCCCCTCCCTCCAACCCTTCCTAGGCCGACCCCTACCCCGCCTTCCTTCCACTACAGACTGATACACTCTTGAAGTCATTCTGTTTCGCTCCATTCTCTCTACATGTCCGAACCACCTCAACAACCCTTCCTCAGCCCTCTGGACAACAGTTTTGGTAATCCCGCACCTCCTCCTAACTTCCAAACTACGAATTCTCTGCATTATATTCACACCACACATTGCCCTCAGACATGACATCTCCACTGCCTCCAGCCTTCTCCTCGCTGCAACATTCATCACCCACGCTTCACACCCATATAAGAGCGTTGGTAAAACTATACTCTCATACATTCCCCTCTTTGCCTCCAAGGACAAAGTTCTTTGTCTCCACAGACTCCTAAGTGCACCACTCACTCTTTTTCCCTCATCAATTCTATGATTCACCTCATCTTTCATAGACCCATCCGCTGACACGTCCACTCCCAAATATCTGAATACGTTCACCTCCTCCATACTCTCTCCCTCCACTCTGATATTCAATCTTTCATCACCTAATCTTTTTGTTATCCTCATAACCTTACTCTTTCCTGTATTCACCTTTAATTTTCTTCTTTTGCACACCCTACCAAATTCATCCACCAATCTCTGCAACTTCTTTTCAGAATCTCCAAAGAGCACAGTGTCATCAGCAAAGAGCAACTGTGACAACTCCCACTTTGTGTGATTCTTTATTTTTTAACTCCACGCCTCTTGCCAAGACCCTCCCATTTACTTCTCTTACAACCCCATCTATAAATATATTAAACAACCACGGTGACATCACACATCCTTGTCTAAGGCCTACTTTTACTGGGAAATAATTTCCCAGTACATATAATATGTACCAAATAAAGACTGGCAACAGACCACCGTATGGTGAATTTTGTTTGTCTGTTGTCAGACAACTCATAATAAAGTACCAGGTAAGAACACCTGCTATACAACAAGGTCCTCGAATTCCTCAGGATATACCCAAGTGTTTGAGGAGGGAAGGTGATCATTTCATAATACAGCTTCCTTCAACTCAGAAGAAATTTGCTCAGAAGAGATGTGTTGTCTGTGCACAAACAAAACGACGGCAACAAAGACGCAAAGACACTCGGTTTATGAGTGAGGAATGTAAGGTGCCTCTGTGTATGGTGCCTTGTTTCAAGGAGTTCCACAAGCTCCAGCAGTTTTAAAACCATGTCCAGTGATTGTAAATATGTAAATATATGATAGAACATTAGTATTATACAAGATTTGTGCATGTTTATTGTAATAAACAACAGTGGTAAACAATAATATGATAATAACTTTAGTGCGGTTATTGTGTTCAATACAGTGAGTTTATATATATATATTATATACAGTATTGGTCTCTCAGGCCCCAAATGTTAGTAGGAAAAGAAAAAAATTGGAAAATAAAAGAAAAAACTACAAAAACCGCTAAATAAAGTAATGCGCGTATGTGGAATTCGTCGATGTTGCCGCCACCACCACATTTTGGACAAACTTCTTGACACTGTATCTCGGTAAGTACTGATCAGAATTTTTTTTTTTTCTTATTGCCTTCACAAAAATATGCTCTTTAATTCTGTAAGAAATTTTTTTTTTTTTTTTTTTTTTTCAAAATTTCTTGGACACTGGAGCACCACTTCAGATTTTGGCCTTGGACCCTGAAGGGGTTAACTATCAAATCCATTTGTTCTCTAGCCTTTCGTAAGCTATTTATCTCATACCAAATTTTTTTCCTTATTCTCAGCAAAATTTGTTGACAGCACCTTACCCACTATCATTTGCTCTCCTTTTGCACTCCCTTCACCACTCTTTTACTCTCCATATACTCCACCCTTCTTATACCACTGTGCTTTGTAAAAACCTCTCTTTTATCACACCCTTACCTCATCTTCCCACCAACCACTCATCTTTCCTCCTACACCCACCCTCCTATAGCCACAAACTTCTGCCCCACATTTTAACACTGCATTTTTAAAACTATCCCACTCCTCTTCAACCCTTGCACAACCTATGCTCTCACTAGCCCACCTTTCTGCCAATAGTTTTGTTGGGATCCTCTCCAAGATACGATACTATGTGCCGCAAACTGCCCTTCTCACACTATACCATTCACTTATATATCCATACCTCACCTATGCTATCTGTGCTTGGGGTTCAACTGCAGCAACACACCTAAAGCCAATAATAACCCAACAAAACGCCGCAGTAAGAATAATCACTAAATCCCATCCCTGGCAACACCCCCCCTTCCACTCTTCATAGATCTAAACTTACTCCCTGTTCAGTACATCCACACTTACTACTGTGCAATCTACATCTACAGGACCTTAAATTCCAATATTAACCTTGACCTAAAATGCTTTCTTGATAGTTGTGACAGAACCCACAGGCACAACACCAGACACAAAATCTCTATGACATTCCCCGTGTCCGACTAAACCTTTACAAAAATTCAATGTATGTCAAAGGCCCTAAAATCTGGAACACCCTACCTGAAAATTCTAAAACTGCAGACACATTCATCACCTTCAAAACTACCATCAGAAAACATCTTATCACCCTGATACACCCTGTCAACTAATTATACGAATACCACCTGGTGGTTCACACTTACACTCACTCACCCATTTGACCATAAACAGAAATATCAATCTCAATCTCAAAATAATGAATCTTAACCCTTTCAGGGTCCAAGGCCAAAATCTGAAGTCACGCACCAGTGTCCAAGAATTTTCCAAAAAAAAAAATTGTTATTTTTTCTTATGAAATGGTAGAGAATCTTTTTGTGAAGGTAATAAAACAAAAAGTACGAAATTTGATGGAAAATTGACGAAATTATGCTCTCGCGAATTTTGATGTGTCAGCGATATTTACGAATCGGCGATTTTGCCGACTTTGACTTCCATTTTAGGCCAATTACATCATTCCAGTCGACCAAATTCTTAGCTATTTTACTAGTATTACTTCTATTCTATCGATTGAGCACAAGAAATCGCCAAGTCAACTGTTTCAACTACAAAATAAAGTGATCGGAAATTGGTAATTTGGCCAATTTAACACAAAGTTCAAAATATTCCAATTTCAAAATAGCATCCAGAATAAACAATGTAGGCATTCCTGGCACTAAACTAACATTTCCTCGGTTCATTAGTTACGTTTTGAGGCTTTACAAATAAATCCCATTTTTATTTTTTATTTACATAATGAATTTTTATTCACACCAAAAAATAGAAGATTTACTGTTATGCAATATTGTAATAATTGTATAAATATCATCACCACATTTGTGAATGTGTATTAGATCCACCAGCTGGCATGTATTAGACGTGTGAGGTCGTTTGTTTACTCTTGAACATCGACAAAAATTTAACATTTCCGCTACTTTGAGCTCAGTTTCAAGCCATTTCCGGTGCTAAAACCAATCAAAATCATCTCTATTTCTGTAATAAGTCTTCCATTCTATCAAATGAGACCAAGAAATTGCAAATACAACTATAAAAACATACAAAAAAACACTGCAAAGTTGCTGTTTTAATCGAAAATCTTGGTTTCAGTTTTTTTTCTCTCATTATACACAGTGTGCTGCAGGATTTGTTTTATGTGGTGCACACATACCACATAGATGTATTCTCTCATATCTAGGCCCAAGTGTACCACTCACAGTTTATCAGAGTGAGCTGAGCTCATGACGTAGATCTACGGTTTGGACATTGAACGCAAAGCCGTAGATCTACGGGACGGACCCTGAAAGGGTTAACTAGTCATAAGTTGGCCTGTGATACTCCAATACTGAAACTATGTATAGTGCCAAAACAAAAGCATTCACATTGCTAAACTCACAAACTATGATTTAGTCACTTAGCCATAATACCAACTAACCTCATAATTTTGTAATATTTTAAACTTAAGATTTAATTTAAGTCTGCCCGAAATGCCTAGCCATGCTAGGTGTTCTAGTGGTACACTCTGTAATTATTATTTTACTACATGTAAACCACACAATAACCAAATTCTGTAAACTCAGCATTGTAATCCTTATAGAGAATAAACTTTGAATTGAATAGTTGCTTATATCTCACCCTAACTGCCTCCTTGCTTAGTTTATAAACTTTCACCTCTCTCTTACTTGCTGTTGCCGTTTTCCTTTTGCCCCATCTACCTCTTACTTTAACTGCAGCTACAACTAAATGATCTGATACATCTGTTGCCCCTTCTACAAACATGCACATCCTGAAGTCTACCCATAAACCTTTTATCCATCAATACATAATCAAACTACTATCATTACATGCTATATCATATCTTGTAAACTTATTTATCCTCTTTTTCTTAAAATATGTGTTACTTACTACAAAACCTCTATATATATACAGTGGACCCTTGACCAACGATATTAATCCGTTCCAGAGAGCTCATCGTTAGACGAAATTATCGTTAGTTGAATTAATTTTCCCTACAAGAAATAATGGAAATCAAATTATTCCATTCAAGACACCCAAAAGAATGAAAAAAAAACATTTTTACCACATGAAATATACATTTTCCTACACACAAACAGAAGGATGCACAATACATGTATACACATGTATATTGTGTAATGAAGAATAAATGACACTTGCCTTTATTGAGGATGTGGCTATGAGTGATGGGATGGGATGGGAGGAGGGGAGATGATGGACATTATTATTTTTTGGAAGGGGAATTCCTTTCCATGAGGACTTGAGGTAGCAAGTCCTATTCTGGGGTTACTTCCCTTCTTTGTTTTTTAATGCCACTAGGACCAGCTTGAGTCACTGGACCTCTGTCGCACCAAAAATCTGTCCATAGAGCTCTGTACCACGCGCTCCTTTAAGATTTTCCTAAAATGGGCCACAACATTGTCATTGTAATAGTCACCAGCACGGCTTGCAATAACTATTTGGGTGATTTTCATCCATAAAGGTTTGGACGTTAACCCACTTTGCACAAATTTCCTTAATCTTTGAAGAAGGCAACTTCCTCAATTTCTCTCCCCACTAGCATTACATACTACACAACAGTAAGGTTAGCCTGTCTTTCATAGGCTTGTGTCCTCTTGTGTAATGTAGGTCCTGTTTGGCATTTTCTTCCAAAACAGGTCTATTTCATCACAAACACTTGTTGGAGTTTCAATCCTTCAGCCTCTATGTACTCCTTGAATTTCCGCACATATTTTTCAGCTGCTTTTTAGTCCGAACTGGCAGCCTCACCATGCCTTATCACACTATGTATGCCACTACGATTCTTAAATTTCTCAAACCAACCTTTGCTGGCCTTAAATTCACTCACATCACCACTAGTTGCGGGCATTTTTTTTTAATTAAATCGTCATGCAACTGCCTTGCCTTTTCACACATGATCGCTTGGGAGATGCTATCTCTTGATATCTGTTTATCGTTTATCCACACCAATAACAGTCTCTCAACATCTTCGAGTACTTGCGATCCATTTCGAAAACATACTTGCACCTTTCGCAACAACAGCTTCCTTGATTGCCTTTCTGTTGGCCAAGATAGTAGCGATGGTTGATTGAGGTTTGTTGTATAACCTGGCCAGCTCTGTTACACACACTCCAGTTTCATACTTTGTGATGATCTTCATTTCAATTTTAATTCTCACCCTTTTTACCACAGGGTTCGCACTAGAAGCTTACTTGGGGCCCATGGTGGCTTATTTTGCAGTTACAAGCACTAAAAACACTAGAATACAAAATGTACCGAATGTATGCGTGGATGCGACCGGACTGGCTTGTAAACACTGGCACACTAACTGAAGGCAGGGCAGCTAAGGCGCGCTCAGGCCAGATGGGACACGTGGACGCTTTCGGGACTAATCATATTGGTCGAGTTTTTCATCGTTGGTCGGGCCAAAATTTTTCACTGAAACGCTTCGTTAGTTGAATTTATCGTGACATGCCTTCGTTGGTCGGGGTCCACTGTTCATACTTCATGTAAAGGCCCCCCATTTTCATTTACCCTGGCACCCCAAACTTACCTACTACTCCCAAGACAACAGTTTTACCCACTTTAGGTGCTTTGAGGAGTTTTGAACCACTTGGTTCAAAACTCCCCAAGCACTCACTCAACATATCCCAAAATCTCTCTCTCCCTCCTCTACACTTCTCTCTTCTCCAGGTTCATGAACACTTACTTTAACCCCTTTTTTCACATCAGATACAGTGGTCCCTCGTTTTTCGTAGTTCTCGGGAATCACAGATTTCGGAAATCATAGGGATATTTTTGTATAAACATGGGCTCGCTAATCATGGGTTGGCTCGCGAATAGTAGTTCATCCGGGACGCGTACGCACGGTGTGAGCCGGGGCGGCCTCCCTACCCAGGCAGTCTGGCATTGTTTACCAGTGAGCGAAGGTCCCCCTCAAGTGCTATTAAATATTTCATAATATTCCACTCATTTTAGTGCTTGCAAGTACTAAACAAGCTACCATGGCTCCAAAGAAAGCTCCTAGTGCCAAGCCTGTGGTAAAGAAGGTGAGAAATATGACTGAATTTAAGAAAAACATCTTGCTGCAGAGGAGGAGGAAGAGAGATGGAAGAAGGTGCCTTCTTCAGAAATTAAAGAGAATTTTGCTATGTGGGGTAAGATGGAAAGCTTTATGGAGAAACATCACCCTGACAAGGTTGTTGCAAGCCATGTTGGCAACATGTACAGTGACAAAGACTTGGGCCATTTTAGGGAAGTGTTAAAGAGACGCCAGAAACAGAGCTCTCTCCACAGTTATTTTGCGAGACGACTCCAGTGACTCTCAAGGTGGTCCAAGTGGCATTAAGAAACAGAGAAGAGAAGCAACCCCAGAAAAGCAATTGGTACCTGAGGTGTTGATGGAAGGGGATTCCCCTTCCAAACTGTAAACAATCCAATCTCTCTCCTCCTCCAGTCTCCCATACACTAAGAAGAATCTCCAATAAAGGTAAGTGTTATGCTGTTAATGTTTCACTCATCATTTCCCATTGTATTGTTTATGTACATCTATATTTCATGTAAAAAAATTTTTTGTTTTAATACTTCTGGGTGTCAGGAACGGATTAATTTTTTTTTTTTTTTTTTTTTTCAACAAGTCGGCCGTCTCCCACCGAGGCAGGGTGACCCAAAAAAAAAGAAAGAAAATCCCCAAAAAGAAAATACTTTCATCATCATTCAACACTTTCACCACACTCACACATTATCACTGCTTTTGCAGAGGTGCTCAGAATACAACAGTTTAGAAGCATATACGTATAGAGATACACAACATATCCCTCCAAACTGCCAATATCCCAAACCCCTCCTTTAAAGTGCAGGCATTGTACTTCCCATTTCCAGGACTCAAGTCCGACTATATGAAAATAACTGGTTTCCCTGAATCCCTTCACTAAATATTACCCTGCTCACACTCCAACAGATCGTCAGGTCCCAAGTATCATTCGTCTCCATTCACTCCTATCTAACACGCTCATGCACGCTTGCTGGAAGTCCAAGCCCCTCACCCACAAAACCTCCTTTACCCCCTCTTTCCAACCCTTTCGAGGACGACCCCTACCCCTCTTTCCTTCCCCTATAGATTTATATGCTTTCCATGTCATTCTACTTTGATCCATTCTCTCTAAATGACCAAACCACCTCAACAACCCCTCTTCTGCCCTCTGACTAATGCTTTTATTAACTCCACACCTTCTCCTAATTCTCTTAATTGTATTTACATTATTTCTTATGGGGAAAATTTATTCGAAAATCGTAGATTTCGATAATAGTAGCAACTCCAGGAACGGATTAACTATGAAAAATGAGGGACCACTGTACTTATATTACTCCACATAATCCTTGCATTTACGTTTATATTCCCTCTTTTCCTGCCATAAGTGATCCTTCAACATTATTGCTACTCTTTCCTTATAATAATAATGAGGGGAATGTATGAGAGTACAGTTATACCAATGTTCTTGTATGGGTGTGAGGCATGGGTTGTGACTGTTGCAACAAGAAGGCTGGAGGCAATGGAGATGTCATGTCTGAAGGCAATGTGTGATGTGAATATAATGCAGAGAATCCGCAGTTTGGAGATTAGGTGGTGGTGTGGGATTACCAAAACTATTATCCAGAGGGCTGAGGAGGGGTTATTGAGATGGTTTGGGCATGTAGAGAGGATGAAACAAAGCAGAATGACTTCAAGAGTGTATAAATCTGCAGTGGAGGGAAGGCAGGGTAGGGGTCAGCCTGGGAAAGGTTGGAGGGAGGGGGTAAAGGTTTTGTGAGTGAAGGGCTTGGACATCCAGCAAGTGTGTGTGTGTGTGTTAGATAGGAGCGAATGAAGACTAATGGTTTTTAGGACTTGACATGCTGTTGGAGTGTAAGCAAGGTAACATTTATGAAGGGACTCAGGGAAACCGGCAGGCCGAACATGATTCCTGGAGATGGGAAATACAGTGCCAGTACTCTGAAGGAAGGGTGTTAATGTTGGGTTGTATAACTGTAGTGCATGCATGCCTCTGGCAAGAGTGATGGATTAAGTGAGGATGAAAGTTTTTCTTTGTCAGGTCACCCTGCCTTGGTAGGAAA
Organism: Cherax quadricarinatus; assembly: GCF_038502225.1. Taxonomy (NCBI): domain Eukaryota; kingdom Metazoa; phylum Arthropoda; class Malacostraca; order Decapoda; family Parastacidae; genus Cherax; species Cherax quadricarinatus. The sequence goes on along the minus strand of NC_091337.1, from coordinate 12,785,877 downwards.
CAGCCGATGTATTAATAAAATAAATAAAAAAATAAAATATCTATTTCTACAAGTACATGTACAAGGTATACAAGCCTAGCTAACATCAATGACATACTACTACACAGAAAGCCACTTGTTATGCAGAGTATTTCAGGCAAATTTGGTCAATTTTGTCCCAGGATGCAACCCACACCAGTTGACTGACACCCAGGTACCCATTTTATACTGATGAGTGAACAGACAACTGGTTTAAGGAAACACGCCCAATGTTTCAACCTTCGCCGGTAATCAAACTCAGACCTTCAGTGTGGAGCAAGAGCTTTTGCCACCAGGCCATGGGCCTAACTCTACTAGAAACCCCTGACCTAATCCCATTTTTTCTCCCAATTGAAACTCTCCTACCCCCTTCAGCTTTGTTTCACTTAGAGCCAAGACATCAATCTTATTTTCATTCATAACATCCAAAATCATCTCTTTCTTATCCTCACTACATCCATGCACATTCAAACATCCCAACTTAGAGATTTTCTTCTTTCTATTTTTTAGTAAGCTATATGGGAAAAGGGATTACTAGCCCATTGCTCCCAACATTTAATTGACTTTTACAACACGCATGGTTTACAAAGGGAAGATTCTTATTTCACTTCCATGGATTTTTTTTTTCAATGAACTGGCCATATCCCACTGAGGTAGGGTGACCTAAAATGAAAAAGCAAATTTTTTCTTATTAAATTTAGTAATTTATGTAAGCGAAGGGCGTTACTAGCCCCTTGCTCCCAGCATTTTAGTCGCCTCTTACAACCCATATGGCTTACAGAGGAAGAATTCTTTTCCGCTTGTCCACAGAGATGAGAGGAAATAAAGAGCAAGAACCATTAACCCTTTGAGGGTCGGTCACGTACAAGTACATCATTGCAGCCAGGGTCAGTCACATATTATACATGTAAATTCTAGTGTCTTCAAATCTGGTGGAAGAAAGCTAGTAGGCCTACATATGAAACAATGGGTCTGTGTTGTCAGTGTGCACAGTATAAAAAAATTCTGAAGCACGCAGTGCATAATGAGAAAAAATCTCTGACCGTGATTTTGGTTTAAAATGGCGATTTTCCAGTGTATTTTCGTATGGTATTTATGGTTGTATTCTCGTTTTCTGGGACTCATTTGATAGAGTGGAAGATGTATTACAGAAATAGAGATGATTTTGAGTGGTTTCATAATAACAAGTACCTTGAAATTGAGCTCAAAGCAGTGAAAATGTTTGATTTTTAATGTTCAAGAGTAAACAAATCACGCCACGTGTCCAATACACGTCAACTGGCGAGAAATATTCTTTCACAAGTGCGCTGATATTATTTATACTGCTTTTACAATGATGCAGTAGTATACGTAACAGTAAATCTTACATTTTTTTGTGATAATAAAAATTCAAAATGGAAAACAAAAATATGTAAGACGGACCTGTAGACATGACTAATGAACAGATAAATTATTATTTTAGTACCAGGAATATCTATCTTGTTTATTCTGGACCCTATTTTGAAATTGGCATCTTTTGAAATTTGTGTGAAATTGGCCAAATTACCAATTTCTGACCCCTCTATTGGGTAGCTGAAATAGGTAAATGGGCAGTTTCTTGTACTCGATCAATAAAACAAATGGAATTCTAGCGAAATAGCCGATTTTAGTCAAATGGAACATTGGAATTGGCCGAAAATAGGGCTCAAAGTGGGTGAAATCGCCGATGCGAGAGCACAATTCTGTAAATTTTCCATCAAATTTTGTACTTTTAGTGTCATTATGATCGGAAAAAGATTCTCTATCATTCCATGAGAAAAAATAATTTTCTTTTTTTTTTCGAATATTTTTCTTGACCCCGAGAATGAGTCTGGGAGAGGGCCTCTCGACCCTCAAAGGGTTAAGAAAAGAGAAGAAAACTCAGATGGGTTTGTAAATATAATATAATGACGTGTAGTATGACCTAAGTGTAAGTAAGTGTTTATGAGTGTAAGTAAGTGTTTATGATGTGACAGAAAAGACACCAGCACTTCTAACTTCATGTAAAACAAATAGTTTTCTGTCTTACACTCATTTGGCAGGACAGTAGTACCCAGGGTGGTTGCTATCTACCACAAATCACCCGACAGGGATATTGCTATGTGCTTTGAAGACTTAAAATCTAATGTTCAAGAAGGAAGAGAGACAGGAGACCTCAAACAGCATCCATGACAAACTTAAAGTGTGGTGATAAAAATAAGAAAACAAAGACTAGTGGAATTCAGAGAAAACATGGAATTGCTTACAAGTATGACAAAAGTTAAATCTCATTAGAATCAAAAGCTTAGACATGAGTGCAAGACATAAGAGTCCACCCTTAAAATCATACAGCAATTACAGCCACATTTATTTTTTTTTTTTTTTTTAACAAGTCGGCCATTTCCCACCAAGGCAGGGTGACCCAAAAAGAAAGAAAGAACCCCGAAAAGAAAATACTTTCATCATCATTCAACACTTTCACCTCACCCACACATAATCACTGTTTTTGCAGAGGTGCTCAGAACACAACAGTTTAGAAGCATATACATATAAAGATGCACAACATATCCTTCCAAACTCCTAATATCCCAAAACCCCTCCTTTAGAGAGCAGGCATTGTACTTCCCATTTCCAGGACTCAAGTCCGGCTACATAAAAATAACCGGTTTCCCTGAATCCCTTCAGTAAATATTACCCCGCTCACACTCCAACAGATCGTCAGGTCCCAAATACCATTCATCTCCATTCACTCCTATCGAACACACTCATGCACGCATATCAGTAAACATAAAAGTAAAATGGAATAGCATAAGTGAAGCAGAATAAAAATGAGTGATAAAATGGCCAAATTCAGGGTGCACATGAACCTGAATACCCATAGTCATGAAAAGGGAGAGTATTTTGTTTTCCATCACTATTAGTGTATATAGGGATAGATATAAATATACAAAATTAAACATAATACCAGTGATTGTAAATTCTTCAACTATGTTTGTCATCAGTTTATTTCTTCTGTCAATGTGATTTTTCTGTCTGTTATGAGCAGATTCCAACTCTCCTTGTCTCCTCACAGCCCTTGCAACCTCATCCTGGGTTTTCTCCACCTCTCTCTCCAAGTCATACACTTGCGACTCCAACTGAAAGATTATTAAAATAAAGTATTAAAATTAAAGCAAAAAACCCTATGCAATATCTATTTACTAAAAAATTAATGCTAACCATGGAAACATTAGGCATCTGTAGAGGAAGAGTAAAGCAAAATCAGGATAAAAATAATAACAAGCTTCCCATATCAAAATAGAATGATCCCTGCCAAGTGTATATTCAAGTTCTACCAAACGTTTGTCTTTTCCAGACACATTGTAAAGTCTTACCA
>NC_091337.1:12577486-12774986 GCF_038502225.1 Cherax quadricarinatus | reverse complement strand
TAACATTTATGAAGGGATTCAGGGAAACCAGCAGGCTGGACTGAGTCCTGGAGATGGGAAGTACAGTGCCTGCACTCTGAAGGAGGGGTGCTAATGTTGCAGTTTAAAAACTGTAGTGTAAAGCACCCTTCTGGCAAGACAGTGATGGAGTGAATGATGGTGAAAGTTTTTCCTTTTCGGGCCACCCTGCCTTGGTGGGAATCGGCCAGTGTGATAATAAATAAAAAAACATAACCACTGGTACAGAAATTACTACAACTCCCATCAGTGCCATTCTACCAACAAAATCAATCTTCAGTGTACTTAATAAGCACTCATGTCCTCAAGCTATGTATATTTTAAGTAGGGATAGAAATTAGTAAGCCTCAATGTAATTTTTCACATCAAGCAATGAAAGTTGGAGCTAAAACAATTTCAAACCCAAGCAGTGATTAGTAAAGAAATTCAGGATAAAATTCTATACATTGTAAAAATGAAATCCAAACAAGACTGAGACCTATTTAAAAAATTATAAAATCTATTCACCACTAACACAAGCTCCTTCAAAGGATTTTTGACTTAGCCACATTGGAAAGTGTTAGCCTACCTCCAAATGTAGAACATTAAGAATTCATTGGAACAAATACAATTAAAATACTTTATTTTTTTGGGTGAACATAGGGACAAATTAAAGTTACACATTCTGAATATTAGGTAAGGCAACTTTGATTGGAAATCAACTATTGCTACTCAAGATTAAATGATATATCCAACAAAACTGGCCTCATTAATTCAGCGGTAAAATGAAGAGGAAACATGTATATCAATGAATGTTCAAAAAAAAAAAAAAAAAAAACTTCAGTAGGGAATACAAAATACAAAATGACAAATACAGTATTACCCTAGCAGTGCTTCTCTATAGAGAGAAATATACTATCAAGAGCGTCAATCACTTAAAAAACTGAAATAACCGGTGAACAAGAACATCATACAGACACTGACTACATAATACATAGCTTCATACAGGAGTTCAAACATATGAAAGGGCTCAATCATGTTAGTTGGCCAAAGGTAAAGTGGTGATGTCAAGAGTGGGAGCTCACTCCTCACCAATTCAAATAGGTCATTATACCTACACTGAAATGAATATGGAAATGCAACCTAGTTAAACTATCTTAGTAAAGTTGACATCTTGCTCAATCTTTCGATATTGCTTGATTTACATGTTCATTATGATCAGATTACTGACAAGTCAACTTCTTATTAATAATAATGTCATATATACTGTATAAATATTTAAATGTTTATTAACCCTCTGACCGTCTGTCATGAATTACATCATTGATGACAAGGGTCTGTTTCGGAGATCTACATCATGAGCTTAGTTACTCTCATAAGCTGAGTGGCAAATTTTGGCCTAGATATGAGAGAATGGGTTTGTGTGGTGAATGTGTACATTATAAAAAAAATCCTGCCTCATTAAGTGCATGATGGGAAAAGCAAAACTCTAATATTATGTCTGATTTAAAATCGAGATTTTGAAGTGTTTTCTAGGATAGTTTTTACAGTTTTATTGGCTGTTTCTTGCTTTCATTTGACTTTAATTAGTTCCAGGACCAGAAGTAGCTTGAAATCAGCCTCAAAGCAATGGAAATATTTTATTTTTGTCAACATTTCTGAGGATAGTGAAGGCCTCCCCTATACCTCATCTGTTTTATGGGTTTTTACTTGTCTGCTTTAATTGCTGAGATGCTGTGGCATGCAAAGAGTCTGCTGTCTCGCTCTAAGTTTAGACTGGCTTTATGTCGAGAATAAAGCTGAGCTCTATCTAAGAGTTGGATGGCTGAGAGGAAAGGCAGTTCCATTATACAGTGCCATGGCAGCACTTTCTACCCATTGGAGGTGGAAGCCTATTCCTAAGCCCTCTTGGGGTGGGGGTGTGGCATGCAAAGAGTACAAAACCTTTATTCAGAGCATGTACACACCCTCATTAAAAGGCTACCTCCCCAACCAGCGAACCAGATAGTAAGGGTCGGACGACTGGGGCCCCATTGTCAGATCAGTGTCTAGGTTCAACCAATCATAATGTGAATCTGGCAATTGTAAAGGTGACGTGGTTACATGCACATTTTTACCCTTGTCATTTCCATTCTAGAGTTGGCTGAAGCACGGTGGTCTGCTGTTCTTTTGGCATCTCCTTTGCTTCGATTACCATGACATGCACTAATACCTATTGCTGTACATAGTGTACACATGGAGGCAAAGAAGGGAATGTATGAAAGTATAGTGGTACCAACACTCTTATATGGATGTGAAGCGTGGGTGGTAAATGCAGCAGCGAGGAGACGGTTGGAGGCAGTGGAGATGTCCTGTCTAAGGACAATGTGTGGTGTAAATATTATGCAGAAAATTCGGAGTGTAGAAATTAGAAGGTGTGGAGTTAATAAAAGCATTAGTCAGAGGGCAGAAGAGGGGTTGTTGAGGTGGTTTGGTCATTTAGAGAGAATGGATCAAAGTAGAATGACATGGAAAGCATATAAATCTATAGGGGAAGGAAGGAGGAGTAGGGGTCGTCCTCGAAAGGGTTGGAGAGAGGGGGTAAAGGAGGTTTAGTGGGCGAGGGGCTTGGACTTCCAGCAAGCGTGCGTGAGCGTGTTAGATAGGAGTGAATGGAGACGAATGATACTTGGGACCTGACGATCTGTTGGAGCGTGAGCAGGGTAATATTTAATGAAGGGATTCAGGGAAACCTGTTATTTTCATATAGTCGGACTTGAGTCCTGGAAATGGGAAGTACAATGCCTGCACTTTAAAGGAGGGGTTTGGGATATTGGCAGTTTGGAGGGATATGTTGTGTATCTTTATATGTATATGCTTCTAAACTGTTGTATTCTGAGCACCTCTGCAAAAACAGTGATAATGTGTGAGTGTGGTGAAAGTGTTGAATGATGATGAAAGTATTTTCTTTTTGGGGATTTTCTTTCTTTTTTGGGTCACCCTGCCTCGGTGGGAGATGGCCAACTTGTTGAAAAAAAAAAAAATGCAGTTTATACTTGGTGAAGGATAATACAAATCAAAGCTTTTCTGCTGTGTTTATCTTGCTCCCTTTACACCCAGGATAACAGGCCTTTGAGAACCTGGGTTGTAATAGATGCCATAATCTATTAAATCATTTCTAGTTATACTTTATTATCCAAGGAATAGGATAAATCTTTTATTTACTGTATGATGATGAATTCAAAATGGAAGGCAAGTGTAATAAATATATGAAGGCTTGGAGGCATTATTGTACAGCAAAAAAAAAAAAAAGTTATAGTGCCTGGAATATCTACAGTGATTAGGGACAGTAGTAGGTTGGTAGACAGCAACCACCCACGGAGGTACTACTGTCTTGCCAAGTAAGTGTAAAACGGAAGCCTGTAATTGTTTTACACGATGGTAAGATTGCTGGTGTCTTTTTTTCCGTCTCATACACATGCAAGATTTCAGGTACGTCTTGCTACTTCTACTTACACTTAGGTCACACTACACATACATGTACAAGCATATATATACACACCCCTCTGGGTTTTCTTCTATTTTCTTTCTAGTTCTTTTTTTTTTTTTTTTTTTTTTTTTTTTTTTTTTTTTTTTTTTCAACAAGTCGGCCGTCTCCCACCGAGGCAGGGTGACCCAAAAAAGAAAGAAAATCCCCAAAAAGAAAATACTTTCATCATCATTCAACACTTTCACCACACTCGCACATTATCACTGTTTTTGCAGAGGTGCTCAGAATACAACAGTCTAGAAGCATACACATATAAAGATACACAACATATCCCTCCAAACTGCCAATATCCCAAACCCCTCCTTTAAAGTGCAGGCATTGTACTTCCCATTTCCAGGACTCAAGTCCGACTATATGAAAATAACCGGTTTCCCTGAATCCCTTCACTAAATATTACCCTGCTCACACTCCAACAGATCGTCAGGTCCCAAGTATCATTCGTCTCCATTCACTCCTATCTAACACGCTCACGCACGCTTGCTGGAAGTCCAAGCCCCTTACCCACAAAACCTCCTTTACCCCCTCTCTCCAACCCTTTCGAGGACGACCCCTACCCCGCCTTCCTTCCCCTATAGATTTATATGCTTTCCATGTCATTCTACTTTGATCCATTCTCTCTAAATGACCAAACCACCTCAACAACCCCTCTTCTGCCCTCTGACTAATACTTTTATTAACTCCACACCTTCTCCTAATTTCCACACTCCGAATTTTCTGCATAATATTTACACCACACATTGCCCTTAAACAGGACATCTCCACTGCCTCCAACCGTCTCCTCGCTGCTGCATTTACCACCCAAGCTTCACACCCATATAAGAGTGTTGGTACTACTATACTTTCATACATTCCCTTCTTTGCCTCCATAGATAACATTTTTTGACTCCACATATACCTCAACGCACCACTCACCTTTTTTCCCTCATCAATTCTATGATTAACCTCATCCTTCATAAATCCATCCGCCGACACGTCAACTCCCAAGTATCTGAAAACATTCACTTCTTCCATACTCCTCCTCCCCAATTTGATATCCAATTTTTCTTTATCTAAATCATTTGACACTCTCATCACCTTACTCTTTTCTATGTTCACTTTCAACTTTCTACCTTTACACACATTCCCAAACTCATCCACTAACAGAATTCTTCCTCTGTAAGCCATACGTGTTGTAATAGGCGACTAAAATGCCGGGAGCAAGGGGCTAGTAACCCCTTCTCCTGTATATATTACTAAATGTAAAAGGAGAACATTTCGTTTTTCCTTTAGGGCCACCCCGGCTCAGTGGGATACGGCCGGTGTGTTGAAAGAAAGAATTTAAAATTTGAATAAAATAAGTCAAATTAGCAAATTCTGGGCACTATATAGGGTAGTTTTGATTACTGAACAGGCAGTGTCTTGTACTAATTCAATAGAACAGAAGGCATACAAGAAAAATTCCTAAAAATTTGGTCAAACTAAGCAATGAAATTGGATTAAAACAGGACTCAAATTCAGCAAAATAGCCAATGCATGAAATGCATCCAGATCACTATCTTTATGTTTATGCAATTCTGGAAGTTTTCTATCACATTTTATATTTTAAAGTTGCTATTGCCAAGTTGACATCAATCACACAGAACTCATCTACAATATACATGTATTTCCAGGGTGATTACACTCAACTGTATCTGTTTAATGACTGTCTTTTAATAATAACTGATGGTGACTGAACATGGTTTAATATTATCATTAGGAAAATCCTTACAAATTATATTATTTTAGATATTTGCAAAAAAAAAAAAAACCTTACCCTGCTTTGGTCTGCTTCTTTTTGTTCCAGGTCTCGTTGAAAGTCTTTGATCATATTGTACAGTTCCTCATCAGAACATGTAAACTGTTCTCTCAATGTTGCTCTCAATTCATCTTGAGTTCTTCTTAAGGATTCTAGCTGATGTTGTTTACCACCTAAAATTTGCAAAATTTCACTGATAAATTTTTGGGTAAAAATTTTTAAATAAAAATTACATTAATTTCACATCTTAGACATGCAATTTTTAGGATCCAAGATGCTGTTGTAGAGCAAGGATAATAATAACAATACAGTGGACCCCCGCTTAACGATCACCTCCCAATGCGACCAATTATGTAAGTGTATTTATGTAAGTGCGTTTGTACGTGTATGTTTGGGGGTCTGAAGTGGACTAATCTACTTCACAATATTCCTTATGGGAACAAATTCGGTCTGTACTGGCACCTGAACATACTTCTGGAATGAAAAAATATCGTTAACCTGGGGTCCACTGTATTGGCAGTTTGGACGGACGTCTAAACTCGTATCTGAGCACCTCTGCAAAGACAGTGATTATGTATGAGTGATAGTGAAAGTGTAAACATTTGATGATGATGATAATGAAAGCTTTTTTTTTCTTTTTGGGTCACCCTCACTTGGTGGGAAGCAGTCGATGTATTGAAATAATAATAATAATAATAATAATAATAATAATAATAATAATAATAATAATAATAATATAAAATAATATATATAATAATAATAATAATAATAATAATATAATGATTGTTTTACATGATGGTAGGATTGCTGATGTCTTTCGTCTGTCTCATAAATATGCAAGATTACAGGTATGTCTTGCTACTTCTACTTACACTTAGGTCACACTACACATACATGTACACATTTATTTATACACACTCATCTGAGTTTTCTTTGATTTTATATTAATAGTTCTTGGTCTTATTACTTGTCCTTTTATATCCATGGGGAAGTGGAATAAGAATCTTTCCTCTGTAAGCCATGCGTGTTGTAAAAGTCAACTAAAATGCCGGGAACAATGGGCTAGTAATCTCTTTTCCTGTAAAGATTACTAAAAAGAATAAGAAGAAGAAAATTGTCAAAGTGGGAAGTCTGAATGTGCGTGGATGTTGTGCAGATGATAAGAAAGAGATGATTGTGGATGTTATGAATGAGAAGAAGCTGGATGTCCTGGCTTTAAGTGAAACAAAGCTGAAGGGGGTGGGAGAGTTTCAGTGGAGAGGAATAAATGGGATTAGGTCAGGGGTTTCAAATAGAGTTAGAGCTAAAGAAGGAGTAGCAATAATGTTGAAGGATAAGCTATGGCAGGAAAAGAGGGACTATAAATGTATTAATTCAAGAATTATGTGGAGTAAAATAAAGATTGGATGTGAAAAGTGGGTTATAATAAGCGTGTATGCACCTGGGGAAGAGAGAAGTGTAGAGGAGAGAGAGAGAGAGATTTTGGGAAATGTTGAGTGAATGCGTGGGGAGTTTTGAATCAAGTGTGAGAGTAATGGTGGTTGGGAATTTCAATGCTAAAGTGGGTAAAAATGTTATGGAGGTAGTAGTAGGTAAATTTGGGGTGCCAGGGGTAAATGTAAATGGGGAGCCTTTAATTGAGCTATGTGCAGAAAGAGATTTGGTAATAAGTAATACATATTTTATGAAAAAGAGAATAAATAAATATACAAGGTATGAAGTAGCACATAATGAAAGTAGTTTATTAGATTATGTATTGGTGGATAAAAGGTTGATGGGTAGGCTCCAGGATGTACATGTTTATAGAGGGGCAACTGATATATCGGATCATTATTTAGTTGTAGCTACAGTTAGAGTAAGAGGTAGATGGGAAAAGAGGAAGGTGGCAACAACAAGTAAGAGGGAGGTGAAAGTGTATAAACTAAGGGAGGAGGAAGTTCGGGTGAGATATAAGCGACTATTGGCAGAAAGGTGGGCTAGTGCAAAGATGAGTAGTGGGGGGGTTGAAGAGGGTTGGAATAGTTTTAAAAATGCAGTATTAGAATGTGGGGCAGAAGTTTGTGGTTATAGGAGGGTGGGGGCAGGAGGAAAGAGGAGTGATTGGTGGAATGATGAAGTAAAGGGTGTGATAAAAGAGAAAAAGGTAGCTTATGAGAGGTTTTTACAAAGCAGAAGTGTTATAAGAAGAGCAGAGTATATGGAGAGTAAAAGAAATGTAAAGAGAGTGGTGAGAGAGTGCAAAAGGAGAGCAGATGATAGAGTGGGAGAGGCACTGTCAAGAAATTTCAATGAAAATAAGAAAAAATTTTGGAGTGAGTTAAACAAGTTAAGAAAGCCTAAGGAAAGTATGGATTTGTCAGTTAAAAACAGAGTAGGGGAGTTAGTAGATGGGGAGATGGAGGTATTAGGTAGATGGCAAGAATATTTTGAGGAACTTTTAAATGTTAAGGAAGAAACAGAGGCAGTAATTTCATGCACTGGTCAGGGAGGTATACCATCTTTTAGGAGTGAAGGAGAGCAGAATGTAAGTGTGGGGGAGGTACATGAGGCATTACGTAAAATGAAAGGGGGTAAAGCAGGTGGAACTGATGGGATCATGACAGAAATGTTAAAAGCAGGGGGGCACATTCAATTCAAATTCAATTCAAATTCAAATTCAAAATTTATTCTCTTTAAGGATTACAATGCTGAGTTTACAGAATTTGGTTATTGTGTGGTTTACATGTAGTAAAATAATAATTACAGAGTGTACCACTAGAACACCTAGCATGGCTAGGCATTTCGGGCAGACTTAAATTAAATCTTAAGTTTAAAATATTACAAAATTATGAGGTTAGTTGGTATTATGGCTAAGTGACTAAATACTAGTTTGTGAGTTTAGCAATGTGAATGCTTTTGTTTTGGCACTATACATAGTTTCAGTATTGGAGTATCACAGGCCAACTTATGACTAGTTAAGATTCATTATTTTGAGATTGAGATTGAGATTTCTGTTTATGGTCAAATGGGTGAGTGAAAGTGTTAACCACCAGGTGGTATTCATATAATTAGTTGACAGGGTGTATCAGGGAGATAAGATGTTTTCTGATGGTAGTTTTGAAGGTGATGAATGTGTCTGCAGTTTTAGAATTTTCAGGTAGGGTGTTCCAGATTTTAGGGCCTTTGACATACATTGAATTTTTGTAAAGGTTTAGTCGGACACGGGGAATGTCAGAGATGTTTGTGTCTGGTGTTGTGCCTGTGGGTTCTGTCGCAACTATCAAGAAAGCGTTTTAGGTCAAGGTTAATATTGGAATTTAAGGTCCTGTAGATGTATATTGCACAGTAGTAAGTGTGGATGTACTGAACAGGGAGTAAGTTTAGATCTATGAAGAGTGGGGGGGGGGGGGTGTTGCCAGGGATGGGATTTAGTGATTATTCTTACTGCGGCTTTTTGTTGGGTTATTATTGGCTTTAGGTGTGTTGCTGCAGTTGAACCCCAAGCACAGATAGCATAGGTGAGGTATGGATATATAAGTGAATAGTATAGTGTGAGAAGGGCAGTTTGCGGCACGTAGTATCGTATCTTGGAGAGGATCCCAACCGTTTTGGATACCTTTTTGGTTAAGTGTTGGATATGGGTGCTGAAGTTCAGGTTGTTGTCGAGGCATAGGCCTAGGAATTTGCCCTCATTATGCCTGGCAATTAGTGCTGTCGATCTTAATGTTAATTTGCGCATCTCCTGCTCTGCTACCAAATATAATGTAGTAGGTTTTGTCAGTGTTAAGCGTAAGTTTATTGGCTGTCATCCAAGTCGATATTTTGATCAGCTCCTCATTAACAATGGTGTTGAGGGTGGCAAGATTAGGGTGAGAGATGACATAAGTCGTGTCGTCAGCAAAGAGAATGGGGTTCAGGTGTTGAGATACGTTTGGAAGATCATTGATGTATATGAGGAAGAGCAGGGGACCAAGGACACTTCCCTGCAGAACTCCAGTATCAAGTGGCTGTGTTGTTGATGCTGTGTCTTTAATGGTGACATACTGATACCTATTAGTAAGGTAAGATTTGAAATATGCAAGCGCATGGCCTCTTATACCATAATGGTCAAGTTTGTGGAGTAGGATGCCGTGGTCTACTGTGTCAAAAGCTTTTCTTAGGTCAATAAAAATTCCTAGTGGATATTCCTTATTTTCCAATGCTGTGTAAAGCAGATCTAGCATTTTTATGATTGCATCGTTAGTGCTTTTATTTTTCCTGAATCCAAATTGGCAGGGGTTGAGTATGTTTTGTGCCGTAATAAATGAATATAGTCTCCTGTGCACGAGTTTCTCAAAGATTTTGGATAGCAATGGTAAGTTTGATATTGGCCTATAGTTGTTTAAATCTGTAGGGTCACCACCTTTATGTATTGGTGTAACCCTTGCCGTCTTGAGTAGTTTCGGGAAGGTGCTAGTTTCTAGTGACTTGTTAAAAAGTAATGAGATAGCATGCGAGAGGACATGGGCCGCTCTCTTGCACAATAATGGTGGGACATGAGACAGATTCCCTGAGTTATTTTTAAGTGACTTTATAATCTCGGTGACTTCCATGGGCTCAGTTGGAGCAAGATAGAAGGAATTTGGGAAATTCCCATCTAGGTAGTCCCCGGCATGGGCATTGGTGCGTGGGATTTTATTGGCGAGATTAGAACCTATGGTTGAGAAGAAGTCGTTTATCTTGTTAGCTGTGTCAGTGGGATGCAGTGGTGTTTCATTAGGTTTAGTTAGGGCAATATTCTTGTTTTTTTTCAGTTTGTGAGTCCCTAGAATCTGAGTGTGTTTTCCAGGTCTTTTTTATATCTCCTCTTGTGTCAGTGAATCTACTGGAGTAGTATAGTTGTTTGGCTTTCTTTATTACTTTGGTGAGGACTGATGAATAGTGTTTAAGAATATCTTTGTGTATTAAGCCCTGTCTATATTGCTTTTCATATTGGTGTTTCTTATCAATGGATTTCAGAATGGTGCTGGTTAGCCATGGGCAACCAAGCCTTTTGTTTGTGATCTGTTTCGTTTTTATAGGACAATGTTTGTTGTATAGTCTAAGTAATTTGTTAAGAAAAATGTCTGTCCAGTCATCAATACCATTGGCCTTGGAGAATTCTGTAGGCCAGTCGACAGTCTCTAGGTCAGCTGTGAACTTCCTTATTGAGGCCTCATCATGGAGTCTAAATGAAACTTTGTTGTATTCAAGTGGTGGTTTACTAATGTTTGTCAAGAGGAAGGTAGGGTAGTGGTCTGTAGTGCTATCTGTGATTATCCCTGATTTAAGGGGGGCTAGTATATTGGTCCATATGTGGTCTATTATGGTTGCACTTGTTTCAGTGAGCCTGGTTGGTTTAGTTATTGTTGGTATGAGAAGCGTGTTGTTCATATTGTTGATGAAATCAGTTACAGGCTGATCATCTAGTAGGCCAAGGTTGATGTTGAAGTCTCCAGCTAAGAGAAGGTGGTGCTTATTCATTTGTCTGTTTGTTATTAGTGCCTTTAGTTTCTCACTGAAATTTGGGATGTTTGTGTGGGGTATCCGGTAAATGGTACCGATTGTAATAGGCGTCTTAAGGTTTTTTACAGTAAAATTAGCAAAAATGTATTCTCCATATTCATCACTAAAGCAAGTGGTGCTAATACAAGATAATTGGTTAGAGTAATAGATTGCAATACCACCCCCAACTTGGTATGGTCTGCAGTTGTGGATTGCTATGTATCCTGGTAGAGGGTAGATATCTATTGTGTCCTGCTTAAGCCAGGTCTCAGTAAGAATAATGCAGGAGAAGGGTGTCTTTAGTGATTCAAGGAGTACCAGGAGGTCATCATAGTATTTGCTTAAGGACCTAATGTTGTAGTTAAGTACTGATAGACTTTTAGCATTGTTTAGGATAGTGCTGGCTTGTGATGCTGTGTAGTAAAGGCAGTTACTTTCCAATAGGTTTTGATTGTGTGTCAGATTATGGAGGTTTAGATCAGGGTCAACATGATCAATCATCTTCTAGGTTTAAATTATGGTTATTTATATCCTGAGTTGTGGGTTGAGTTTTAGTACTGATATCTGTAGTGGTGGGAAGTTTGGACAAGTGTATAGCTATAGCATTTTGGTCATGTAGAGTATAGTCACTAATACACATAATGGAGTTGGTGTTGTCTATGTGTTGTGCTGGAATGAGCTAAAGTGCAACTAGGTATAAACTAATAATATAAAAATACAATTTAAAAATAGCACAAGACTCTCACTTGTAATTGCACTAAGGTCTAATGTAATGACTTTGGTATAGTCTATGTATTGAGCTAGAATGAGCTATAGTACAACTAGGTTTAATCTAATAATATAAAAATACAAATTAAAAATAGCACCAGACTCTCACTAGTAATTACACTATGGTCTAATATAATGAATTTGGTATTGACTATGTACTGAGCTAGAATGAGCTATGGTACAACTGAGTTTAATCTAATGATATAAAAAAGGCACAAGACTCTCAATTGTAATTGCACTAAGGTGTTATATAAGTTGTTTACAAGAATTAGAGTATAATTAGATTTAAATTGACAAGATAAAATATGCAAGTTAAGGTAGCAAAATAATAAAAAAAAGTAGAAAAAAAAAAAAAAAGAGGTAGTTGGTACTAGTTAGCAAAAGATAGTTAAGGGCCTTGAACAATAATATAATTGAAATATACACTAATTGCACACACAATATAGTCACTAAGATATGAAAACAATCTTAGAAAAGGACTTATAATATAAACTTATAATATAAAAATACAAATTGAAATGGTACTTGCAATTGCACTAGGGTCTGGTATAGGTTGTTGACAAGATCAAGAGTATAACTAGATTTAAATTGACAAAGTAAAATTCACAAATTAAAGTACCAAAAGAATAATAAGTAAAAAATAACAATGGCAATGTCTTGGTTATAATATGATAGTAAGATGGTAGACAGGTACACAGGTACAGAGGCACACAAGTGCACAGTGTTGGAGTGGTTGGTACTTTTGTTTAATAAATGGATGAAAGAGGGGAAGGTACCTAGGGATTGGCAGAGAGCATGTATAGTCCCTTTATATAAAGGGAAAGGGGACAAAAGAGACTAAAAATTATAGAGGAATAAGTTTACTGAGTATACCAGGAAAAGTGTACGGTAGGGTTATAATTGAAAGAATTAGAGGTAAGACAGAATGTAGGATTGCAGATGAGCAAGGAGGTTTCAGAGTGGGTAGGGGATGTGTAGATCAAGTGTTTACATTGAAGCATATATGTGAACAGTATTTAGATAAAGGTAGGGAAGTTTTTATTGCATTTATGGATTTAGAAAAGGCATATGATAGAGTGGATAGAGGAGCAATGTGGCAGATGTTGCAAGTACATGTATATGGAATAGGTGGTAAGTTATTAAATGCTGTAAAGAGTTTTTATGAGGATAGTGAGGCTCAGGTTAGGGTGTGTAGAAGAGAGGGAGACTACTTCCCGGTAAAAGTAGGTCTTAGACAGGGATGTGTAATGTCACCATGGTTGTTTAATATATTTATAGATGGGGTTGTAAAGGAAGTAAATGCTAGGGTGTTCGGGAGAGGGGTAGGATTAAATTATGGGGAATCAAATTCAAAATGGGAATTGACACAGTTACTTTTTGCTGATGATACTGTGCTTATGGAGGATTCTAAAGAAAAATTGCAAAGGTTAGTGGATGAGTTTGGGAATGTGTGTAAAGGTAGAAAGTTGAAAGTGAACATAGAAAAGAGTAAGGTGATGAGGGTGTCAAATGATTTAGATAAAGAAAAATTGGATATCAAATTGGGGAGGAGGAGTACGGAAGAAGTGAATGTTTTCAGATATACTTGGGAGTTGACGTGTCGGCGGATGGATTTATGAAGGATGAGGTTAATCATAGAATTGATGAGGGAAAAAAGGTGAGTGGTGCGTTGAGGTATATGTGGAGTCAAAAAACGTTATCTATGGAGGCAAAGAAGGGAATGTATGAAAGTATAGTAGTACCAACACTCTTATATGGGTGTGAAGCTTGGGTGGTAAATGCAGCAGCGAGGAGACGGTTGGAGGCAATGGAGATGTCCTGTTTAAGGGCAATGTGTGGTGTAAATATTATGCAGAAAATTTGGAGTGTGGAAATTAGGAAAAGGTGTGGAGTTAATAAAAGTATTAGTCAGAGGGCAGAAGAGGGGTTGTTGAGGTGGTTTGGTCATTTAGAGAGAACGGATCAAAGTAGAATGACATGGAAAGCATATAAATCTATAGGGGAAGGAAGGCAGGGTAGGGGTCGTCCTCGAAAGGGTTGGAGAGAAAGGGTAAAGGAGGTTTTGTGGGCAAGGGGCTTGGACTTCCAGCAAGCGTGCGTGAGCGTGTTAGATAGGAGTGAATGGAGATGAATGGTACTTGGGACCTGACGATCTGTTGGAGTGTGAGCAGGGTAATATTTAGTGAAGGGATTCAGGGAAACCGGTTATTTTCATATAGTCGGACTTGAGTCCTGAAAATGGGAAGT
The DNA here is from genome assembly GCF_038502225.1 of Cherax quadricarinatus. Taxonomy (NCBI): domain Eukaryota; kingdom Metazoa; phylum Arthropoda; class Malacostraca; order Decapoda; family Parastacidae; genus Cherax; species Cherax quadricarinatus. Next base: position 12,761,169 of record NC_091337.1, on the reverse strand, counting down.
ACAATGCCTGCACTTTCAAGGAGGGGTTTGGGATATTGGCAGTTTGGAGGGATATGTTGTGTATCTTTATATGTGTATGCTTCTAAACTGTTGTATTCTGAGCACATCTGCAAAAACAGTGATAATGTGCGAGTGTGGTGAAAGTGTTGAATGATGATGAAAGTATTTTCTTTTTGGGGATTTTCTTTTTTTTTGGGGTCACCCTGCCTCGGTGGGAGACGGCCGACTTGTTGAAAAAAAAAAAATAATAATAATAGAATAATAATAATATAATTATGTGTGAGTGAGGTGAAAGTGTTGAATGATGATGAAAGTATTTTCTTTTTGGGGATTTTCTTTCTCTTTGGGTCACCCTGCCTCGGTGGGAGACGGCCGACTTGTTGGAAAAAAAAAATATAATAATAATAATAATAATAATAATTTTTTTTTTTTTTCAACAAGTCGGCCGTCTCCCACCGAGGCAGGGTGACCCAAAAAAGAAAGAAAATCCCCAAAAAGAAAATACTTTCATCATCATTCAACACTTTCACCACACTCACACATTATCACTGCTTTTGCAGAGGTGCTCAGAATACAACAGTTTAGAAGCATATACTTATAAAGACACAACATATCCCTCCAAACTGCCAATATCCCAAACCCCTCCTTTAAAGTGCAGGCATTGTACTTCCCATTTCCAGGACTCAAGTCAGACTATATGAAAATAACCAGTTTCCCTGAATCCCTTCACTAAATATTACCCTGCTCACACTCCAACAGATCGTCAGGTCCCAAGTATCATTCGTCTCCATTCACTCCTATCTAACACGCTCATGCACGCTTGCTGGAAGTCCAAGCCCCTTGCCCACAAAACCTCCTTTACCCCTTCTTTCCAACCCTTTCGAGGACGACCCCTACCCCTCCTTCCTTCCCCTATAGATTTATATGCTTTCCATGTCATTCTACTTTGATCCATTCTCTCTAAATGACCAAACCACCTCAACAACCCCTCTTCTGCCCTCTGACTAATACTTTTTATTAACTCCACACTTTCTCCTAATTTCCACACTCCGAATTTTCTGCATAATATTTACACCACACATTGCCCTTAAACAGGACATCTCCACTGCCTCCAACCATCTCCTCGCTGCTGCATTTGCCACCCAAGCTTCACATCCATATAAGAGTGTTGGTACTACTATACTTTCATACATTCCCTTCTTTGCCTCCACAGATAACGTTTTTTGACTCCACATATACCTCAATGCACCACTCACCTTTTTTCCCTCATCAATTCTATGATTAACCTCATCCTTCATAAATCCATCTGCCGACACGTCAACTCCCAAGTATCTGAAAACATTCACTTCTTCCATACTCCTCCTCCCCAATTTGACATCCAATTTTTCTTTATCTAAATCATTTGACACCCTCATCACCTTACTCTTTTCTATGTTCACTTTCAACTTTCTACCTTAACACACATTCTCAAACTCATCCACTAACCTTTGTAATTTTTCTTTAGAATCTCCCATAAGCACAGCATCATCAGCAAAATGTAACTGTGTCAATTCCCATTTTGAATTTGATTCCCCAAAATTTAATCCCACCCCTCTCCCGAACACCCTAGCATTTACTTCTTTTACAACCCCATCTATAAATATATTAAACAACCATGGTGACATTACACATCCCTGTCTAAGACCTACTTTTACTGGGAAGTAGTCTCCCTCTCTTCTACACACCCTAACCTGAGCCTCACTATCCTCATAAAAACTCTTTACAGCATTTAGTAACTTACCACCTATTCCATATACTGTACTTGCAACATCTGCCACATTGCTCCCCTATCCACTCTATCATATGCCTTTTCTAAATCCATAAATGCAATAAAAACTTCCCTACCTTTATCTAAATACTGTTCACATATATGCTTCAATGTAAACACTTGATCTACACATCCCCTACCCACTCTGAAACCTCCCTGCTCATCCGCAATCCTACATTCTGTCTTGCCTCTAATTCTTTCAATTATAACCCTACCGTACACTTTTCCTGGTATACTCAATAAACTTATTCCTCTATAATTTTTACAATCTCTTTTGTCCCCTTTCCCTTTATATAAAGGGACTATACATGCTCTCTGCCAATCCCTAGGTACCTTCCCCTCTTTCATACATTTATTAAACAAAAGTACCAACCACTCCAACACTATATCCCCCCCTGCTTTTAACATTTCTGTCATGATCCCATCAGTTCCAGCTGCTTTACCCCCTTTCATTCTACGTAATGCCTCGCGTACCTCCCCCACTCTTACATTCTGCTCTTCTTCACTCCTAAAAGATGGTATACCTCCCTGGCCAGTGCATGAAATTACCGCCTCCCTTTCTTCCTCAACATTTAAAAGTTCCTCAAAATATTCTCGCCATCTACCTAATACCTCCCTCTCCCCATCTACTAACTCCCCTACTCTGTTTTTAACTGACAAATCCATACTTTCCCTAGGCTTTCTTAACTTGTTTAACTCACTCCAAAATGGCAGATGTGTTAATAAAAAAATGTTGTTGTTATCTAAAACATATACAGTAGTTAAAACTTACTGAGTTCTTCTCTTATACGTCCTATATCCCCCTCTATATTAGAAATTTGTTTCAGACGCAGTATTACTGGCTCCAGTTCTGAAGTCAAGCCCTGTTTCTCAGCCTCAATATTTTTATGTTTGTCTTCATTAGATTTTAGGTCAACACGTTTACGATTTGCCTCCTCCTTCCACTTTTTTAACTCAACCAGGATATCTTGCAAATTCTTTATTTCTGAAAGGAAAATATAGAGAGAGTAAGGTTTTGATGACATAATTTTATGCAATAAGATCACAGTAAACAGGTGATATCACAATATGCAAAACAACCACTGTGGAAAAAAATAGTGAACTTCCAATTGCTTTCATGATTTCTCACATTATCAAAGACTTGTAAAAAAAATAACAAAAAAGCAAAGGCATATAAGGCTGAGATTACATCTCAGAGTCAACATACAACACCTCGTCCTTCCCTTTATAATGATGCAGGTGAGATGGTCAAGGACCTGTCAAAACATAGCTTAAATTCTTCTAATTTGTCCAATTCTAAACCAGTATTCATATTAAATTCAAAAAGATTTCTTATGAAGCTTGATTCAATTATACAGCCTCTCCTCACTTAACGACAGGGTTCTGTTCTTAGCTAAGAGTAGGTCGGTAAGCGAACTGGTCATTAAGCGCGGAGTATGCTTTACTGGTAGTGGGTTTGTGCCAACCATCTTTAGATATATTTTTAATGTCACCTTTGCACCATTTATAACATTTCTAGTATATTTTTAAACATTTATACAGTAGTGTACTGTACAGTGGAACCTCTACTTACGAGTGTATCCATGTGCAAGTTTTTCCAGGTACGAGCAGCTACTCAGTCGATTTTTTGCTTCCAGACATGAGCAAAATTTCCAGATGCAAGTGGGCCTCAAGGAAGGTTAATTGACACTGGTGAAGGGGCTCCTGCTCTTAATCTAAGGAATTGGATCTGTTGTTTGTTGGACTATCTTATTGAAACTTGGGCAATGTATAATAAAAAGATGCTTCTTAACATACACCAAAAATGAAAGAAATCGGATTATAAATAACGGAGTTCACTTCTCAGCCATTAGCCTCTCCTTAGCGGTATATTTTCGTATGGTTTTTATGGTTGTACTCTCGTTTTATTTGGTCTCATGTGACAGAATGGAAGATCTACTACAAAAACAAACATGATTTTAATTGGTTTCACAATGAAAAGTACCTTGAAATTGAGCTCAAAATAGCAGAAATGTTCAATTCTTTGGCGACATCAGTGGTAGACATCATGAAGCAGCAGTGGCAGACAACATGTAGCAACAGTAGCAGACATCATGAGGTAGCAGTGGCAGACATCATGAGGCAGCAGTGGCAGACATCATGAGGCAGCAGTGGCAGACAATATGAAGCAGCAGTGGCAGACATCATGAGGTAGCAGTGGCAGACAACATGAAGCAGCAGTGGCAGATATCATGAGGTAGTAGTGGCAGACAACAAAGCTGCAGTGGCAGACATCATGAGGTAGCAGTGGCAGACAACATGAAGCAGCAGTGGCAGACAACATGAAGCAGCAGTGGCAAACATCATGAGATAGCAGTAGCAGACAACATGAAGTAGCAGTGGCAGACAATATGAAGCAGCAGTGGCAAAGTGTAACATTAAGAGTGTAGCAATTAAGTGTAGCATTAAGAGTGTAGCACTTAAAAGTCACTCTGTCTGACTTTTTTGGGTTATCCTAGGTTCTCTACACATGTAGTCAGGAGCAGGAATGGCCGCTGTGGTGGCCCTATAAACCCCAACAACAATGGCTGCTGTCACCACCACTAGCCACATACCTAATGACATGTATTTTATTCATTCTAGTGTATATATCATGTTTCTATGTTGTTAATATTGTTTAATATGTCATACTACATGAATTGTGATAGATAATTAAGCTGCAGAGCTGATATTAGGGAAATTATTAAAGTATTTTCTCATGCCTGGAATTCCACTGGAATGTATTAATTCCATTTCAATTAATTTAAATGAAGAAAACTTACTCTGCAAACAAGCAAATCCAGTTGCGAGCAAGGTCATGGAACGGATTAAACTTGTAAGTAAAGGTTCCACTGTATACTGTAATACACAGAATAGAGGAAATCAACTCTAATATACATTACTTAGATTTGCATACTAGTTGGAGAACTGGTCGTAAGTCCGAGCAGTCGGTAAACGAGTATCACTAAGTGAGGAGAGGCTGTATTTCTCTCAATCATGGACATGCTTCATACAGCTTTATCAGCATTTTGAAAATCAATTAAACTTGTCCAGTTCTGCTATATTTATGTTGTTGTCATCTTAGTTCAAGGCTTTTCCCAGTTTGATCATAATAAACTTTTCACAGCAGTCAGCGTTTTGGGGGGAATTTTCAATCAAGTGTTTTAGAAGTTTTGCAACTTCTAAAAACAGTCAATAATGTGAAAATTGCAAAAGCTTTTTGTAAAGTGGAAAAATCCACTGAGTTATCCAGTGATGAAATTAATATAAGTAGGGGGATGGCTTATAGTTCTATGATGAAACAATATACTATTCCCAATAGGCATCAAAGATTTTTTGTCTTATGAAAACCTTATTAGTAATAAAAAATTTGCATATTACTAAAGCAGACAAAATAAATACAGTAGCAATTTTGAAAAACTGATTACCAAGGTAAAATTAACAATCTTTTAGATCAGGGGTTCCCAACCTTTTCTATGCTCTGTACCCTTAGGAAATGTTTGATTAATGTTGCACCCTCTACATAAGTAATATCACATTTGAAGATGAAGAAGTCAAATTTCTAATTTTTGAATCACAAATTGAACCAAATACAGTACTGCAGGTGAACAAATAGAACTCAAAAAAATAAGCTTTTAATTCAGCGCTCTCACCGCAGGTTGGAAACCCTTGTTTTAGATGATGCAGATACTTATTCCAAACTTAAAAAGAATCCCTTAGATTCAGTTAATAATAACTTAAATAAAACATCTACTGAAAAGCAAAGAATCATAAAATTCATGATCACCATCCATCTTTACTGTATATGTATGGATTAATAAAAATCACAAAAACCTAGTAATCCAGCCAGACCCATGATTAGCTCCATAGGTTCAGTTTCCTATAAATGATCTAAATAGCTAGATATGTTGAGCCCAATTGTTGGTAAAATTTCTGCCCTTAATGCTAAAAATAATACCGATTTAGTTGATAAATTAAGCACCATGAATGATTTAAATGATTAGAACATGGTTAATTTAAATCCAGACAAATTGCTATACTGTGCTTGTAGATAGTGATCGTTTGTAATACCAGTTGGTCCATGAGCAACTCTCCGAGACAAGAGAGACAAGCAGACAAACACACAGGCAGGCAGACACACACACACACACACACAGATGGACAGATACATAGAGCTAGACAGACAGAGCTGGAAAGACAGAGCTAGAAAGACAGATGGACAGAAAGCTAGATACAAAGCTAGACAGAGCGCTAGACAGACAGACATGTTTATGTGAAACATTGAAAACAAATAAAGGGAAAGCTCATCAAATGTCACCACTGTCATTAGCGGGGTGATAAGATGAGATAAGAGGACGCTCATCAAATGTCACCATTATCAGCAGTGGAGTGATAAGATAAGACGAGTGACACACTTTTACATGATGCTTCAAGGGAATTCGTTATTTTTTTTTTTAACGAATCAGCAGTCTCCCACCTAGGCAGGGTGACCCAAAAAGAAAGAAAATCCCTAAAATGAAAATACTTTCATCATCATTCAACACTTTCACCTCACTCATACATAAACACTGTTTTTCCCGAGGTACCCAGATACAACAGTTTAGAAGCATATATAAAGATACAATATAAAAAATGACCTGAAATAATATAACAAACTCCCTATAGAATATGATATTAGGGCCCCAATTATATATATACCATCCGATTACACATCCCTCCAAACTGCCAATATCCCAAACCCCTCTTTTAACCCTTTGACTGTTTTCGACGTATAAATACGTCTTACGAGCCAATGTTTCTGACGTATATATACTCAATAATTCTAGCGGCTTCAAATCAAGTGGGAGAAAGCTGGTAGGCCCACATGTGAGAGAATGGGTCTGTGTGGTCAGTGTGCACCACATAAAAAAAATCCTGCAGCACACATTGCGTAATGAGAAAAAAAAAACTCATCGTTTTTTTGGAATAAAACGCCGACTTTGAGGTGTATTTTCGTATAGTATTTATCGTTGTATTCGCGTTTTCATGGTCTTAGGTGATAAAATGGAAAACATATTACAGAAATAGAGATGATTTTAATTACTTTTACGATGAAAACGACCTTGAAACTGAGCTCAAAGTAGCGGAAATGTTCGATTTTTACCAATGTTCAAGAGTAAATAAATCACACCACACGTCCAATACACGTCAACTGGGGAGTCTAATATTCTTTCACTAGTGCACTGATATTATTTATACCATTTTTACAATAATGCAGTAGTCTGCATAACAGTAAATTTTGTATTTTTTTGTATGAATAAAAAATCAAAATAGAAAGCAATAATAATATAAGAGGGGCCTAGAGATGTGACTAATGAACAGAGCATATGTTATTTTAGTGCCACGAACGTCTATCTTGTTTATTCTGGACCCTATTTTGAAATTGGCATCTTTTTTATTTTGCGTGAAATTGGCCAAATTGCCAATTTCTGACCACCATATTGGGTAGTCCAAATTAGTAAATGGGAGGTTTCTTGTACTCAGCTGATAGATAAAATGGAGTTCTAAAGAAATAGCTATGAGTTTGGTCAACTGGAACAACGGAATTGGCTCAAAATTGGGCTCAAAGTCGGCGAAATCGCCGATACGCATATGTCGCCGAGACCGCTAACTTCGCGGGAGCATAATTCCACGAGTTTTCGACCAAATTTCGAACTTTTGGTGTCATAACCATCGGGAAAAGATTCTCTATCATTTCATAAGAAAAAATAATTTTTTTTTTTTTCAAAAATTGAGCGACATAGAATGACAGTTTCAGAGAGGGGCCTGAAACAGTCAAAGGGTTAAAGTGCAGTCATTCTACTTCCCATTTTCAAAACTCAAGTCCAGCTATATAAAAATAACTGGTTTCCCTGAATCCCTTCAATAAATACAGTATTACCCTGCTCACACTCCAACAGCTCATCAGGTCCCAAAAACCATTCGGCTCCATTCACTCCTATCTACCACGCTTATGCACACTTGCTGAAAGTCCAAGGCCCTCGCCCACAAAACCTCCTTTACCTCCTTCCTCCAATCTTTTCGAGGACGACCCCTACCCCACCTTCCTTCCCCTACAGATTTATATTGCATCTTTATATATGTTTCTAAACTGTTGTATCTGGGCACCTCTGCAAGAACAGTGATTATGTATGAGTGAGTTGAGTGTGTTGAATGATGATGAAAGTATTTTTGTTTTGGGGATTTTCTTTCTTTTTGGGTCACCCTGCCTAGGTGGGAGATGGCCAATTTGTTGAAAAAAATATGAAAACGAGAAAAAAGGTACATCGGCAACACTCCTGCAAGCGGCAGGACTCCATGTTGCTGTCAGACGAGTATCAAGGGCAAACTTTACAGGCTCATATCTCGGCGAGTACTGACCCTAAAATTTTTGTTTTTATCCTATGACACATAGAAAAATGCACTCTATCTCTATAAAAAAAAAAAAAAAAAAATTCTCAAAAGATTCGGAGTGCTGGGCGAAAGAACGTAGATCTACGTTTGGACAGTTGTAAACAGCCTGTACTGTCTGCACAGACAGCCTTGCTGTCTGCCAGCTCAGTTCATATTTCACGCCACTCAGGTGCTGCCCTCCGGGCCTGTCCAAGTCTGTGGGAAGCTGGTCCCACACGCTCACTCACTCTCACAGCGGCCTAGCAGGAAGACACAAGGCCTACTAGTTCCCTCTCGTGGGCATGGCCTACCCTGGCCATGGGCACAACACACAAGCCTGTGTACCCACCGCGACATTGCAAATAAAGTAAGAAGCCTCGGGAAGACGTATAATTCACACCCCGCTTGCAGTATCACCAAATAAACTCGTTATACAGTTAACGGGTTAAGTTTCCTATCTGAAGAACTTGTTAATTACATTTACCATTGCCATTTGAAACAAAACTGCTTAACAAAATCCTTCCCAACTGAGCTAAGTGGTACAGATATGCTGATGTTTTGTGTCTAATGCTTAAGAATATCGATAGAAATCATTTCCTTGTTAAATTAAATAGTCTAGCTCATTCTATAAATTTTACTGTTGAGTTTGAGCAAAATAACTCGCTACTTTTCTAGATGTATTGAGTATTAAATGGAACCATGATTTTAAACCCAAAATATACAAAAAAAACAAAACTGTAAAGTGAGCTATTATTTTTTCACATTATGATAGTTAAACCTTCTGTATTCTCATCAATGTTTTTGAGAGCTTTGCATATCTGCAGCCCAGAGTTTATAGACGAAGAAATCTTGAATATTTATGAAATAGCTAATGATCTAGCTGATTGCTGTGTTTACAAGAGTCCTTGTAAAAAATGTGATAAAGTTTATTATGGTCAAACTGGTAAAAGCCTTGAACTAAGATTACAACAACATAAATATAGCATTAGAACTGGATAAGAGTCTAATGCTCCATTTATTCATAAGAGAGATTTTAAGCCACCAACTGATTTTCAAAAAGCCAAAAAAGCTGTATCAAGCAGGTCCATGGCTGAGAGAAATAAAACTGAATCAAGCTTCATACAAAATAGGTTTGAATTTAATATGAATATTGGTCCTAGGTAGTAGGTTGGTAAACAGCAACCACCCAGGGAAGTACTACTGTCCTGCCAAGTGAGCGTACAACGAAAACCTGTAATTGTTTTACATGATGGTAGGATTGTTGGTGTCTTTTGTCTGTCTCATAAACATGCAAGATTTCAGGTATGTCTTGTTACTTCTACTTGCACTTAGGTCACACTACACATACATGTACAAGCATATATATACACACCCCTCTGGGTATTCTTCTATTTTCTTTCTAGTTCTTGTTCTTGTTTATTTCCTCTTATCTCCATGGGGAAGTGGAACAGAATTCTTCCTCCGTAAGCCATGCATGTTGTAAGAGGCGACTAAAATGCCGGGAGCAAGGGGCTAGTAACCCCTTCTCCCATATAAATTACTAAATTTAAAAGAGAAACTTTCGTTTTTCTTTTTGGGCCACCCTGCCTTGGTGGGATATGGCCGGTGTGTTGAAAGAAGAAAAATGAATATTGGTTTAGAATTTACAATTAGATTCATTTATAATTAATAAAATTTGGGAAGAATTTAAGCTATGTTTGATAGGTCCTTGACCATCTCACTCGCATCATCATAAAAGGAAGGGTGAGGTGTTATATGATGACCGTGGTCATTCAATTTGGGGGGTAAGGGTAGATAGGACTGAGAAAAGAACAACTAGAATTATCAAAAAAGAAAAGGATCTGTACTATATATGCAATTATTTATAAAATAAAAAGCTATTGCTGAATAACATTTTGCATATTAAATGGTTAGAAATTTTGGATCCACAATGAAATTCTCAACTCAATATCATATCTGTATTTCTGAAAGATATTCAGTCTGACACCTGTTTGATCTTGTGGCTGCCTGACTGGAGATGTTTGATGTTGAACTTACAAAGGAAGTTGAAAGATACTGTATGTGGTACAGTAGATAGCAGTAAAAATACTGAAGATATAAGGACACATAAAATCACAAAAGATACAAAAAAACAGAGACAACATACCTCTTAGAAGCATCAAATGGGAGAACAAAAAAGCCATAATTTCAAACCATGAAAAAAGAAAATATTTCCTCCCCAAAAGTGGTAGATAACATGACTGGGACCATGATAGGGTGCACTGAAGGCAGAATATTGCAGGTATAGTCCAGCTAATGTAACAAAAATAGATATTCATCAATAAAAATTTCACTCTGAAAAGTACTTAAATTTATAATTTGTACCTATATAACAATACAAAGTTGCAGATTCATAAAGTTACTTACTGGCTTTCACTTCCAATCGAAGCTTACGAATAGTCTCCAAACATTTGATGTATTTTGTAGCGTTGAATATAGCATCAAACCTGTCTTTCACCTTTTTCCCTTCATCTAGTGGCCTAAATACAAAAAAATTTAAAATGTACAATAATATTGCAACATACACAAAAATATATAGATAAGTTTTAAAGAAGCTACAGTCCTGTTTCTCTGACCACTTCTTTTCCTTAATGTAGCACTACCTGAAAATCCAGAACCAGATTTCTTCATATTAGGGAGCTCTGTGCTGAGTTGTCTGAACGTCAAGAGAAATTCAGGTGCATATTGATAAACATACCAGAAGCTTCTGTGCAGAAGCAAGTATTAATGTATTAAATCATGAAACTCTTCATTATCAGTAGTTTCTGATCAGTAAAAGCTGCTCATGTAGGCTACCCATGGAGAAACAGATGATGATGAGACAAATTTTGATAAATGAATTTGCCACCAAACTTCCATATAATTTTGCCAAACTTCAGACCATTTTATCTGTCAGAGCCACACAAGCCAAATATATATTCCAAGTTACCTAAGTTCATGGAAAACAGCCCCATTAGCCAGTGCCACCCAACCTACTACAGAACCTAAGTTTGAAAAGTACCTAGCTCCCCAATTTAGCAGAATCAGAAAACCCACTACAATTCTGACAACAACAGTCTATCAATTTTCTACACATGGCAGAGTTGGCTTGCCAGTATTTATCCACACCAGCTTCCTCTGCTGTCTTTTGTCCAGACAACTGAAATATATCAGACTCTCGATTTTAAGAGTTAAGAATTGTTAAGTGCAGCTAGCAAGATTTGGGGCAATCTAATGGAACAATCAATTACATTCACTTAACAATGTGGAAATTTAACAGAAAATATACTGTAATTTTGTTCTGTATATTAATATAATTGGAGAGAATGAGTTTATGGTGTGGTCTCCATCTGTCTCACTCAATGTTTGTAAACATTAATGGGGTGGTGCAGCTGCTTCACTCAATGTTCGTAAACCTTAAGTCTTGCTGCTCTCCAACCTGGAGGTGGAAAGTACAATGCCTGCACTTTAAAGGAGGGGTTTGGGATACTGGCTGCTTGGAGTGACATCTGAAATGCCGTATCTGGGCGCCTCTACAAAGACAGTGATTATGTGTGAATGATGGCGAAAGTGTTGAATGCTGGTGAAAGTGTTTCTTTTTTTGGGGGGTCTTCCTGCCTCAGTGAGAGACAGTCAAAGTGTTGGAAAAAAATACATTAAATATTACCATGTTCTACCTTTGTAGACTGAAGTTATTTCAATAATATGAAAATTTAATTTTCTGGTTGTCATCCTTACGAATTCACGTGGAGATCACATGCCTCGCAGTCTCACAAACATATAGACTGTAAATAATACAAAATAAAGCCTGCATAACAAATTTTATTTCAGATTTCATCTCATTTTTGTGTTTTAGAGACCATCTCTCTGGTTATTACTGGTATTTTTATGAAAATTACAAGAATAAAAGGAGATTTGGCCATAGGAAAGCCAATGAACCAGAAAAATGCTGAATGACAGAAATCTGGTTGCCCAGCAATATAAATGTTGGATAATCAAAATCCGCAAAAACTGAAACTCATGAATTTGCACACACATCTGTACACGCTATGCAAGGTTGAAGAGTCACACCTCCCACCCTCATAAGCTATACAGTCAAAATTTTTAACCAAAATTCCTTATTACTACAATAATTTTTGCCTTTTCAGTGTCACTTAAAGAAGTGCATAGTATACTAACAGACAAATGACCAAAAAAAAATTTTAATATGGATAGCCTAGGAGGCTGAAACGGGGGGGGGGGGGGGGGGGGGGGGGACATTCCAACTCCTAAATAAAAATGATACTTTATGCACTAGCACATATATAGCTTTTATAGCAACTATATTATATCTGCTATTGTGTTACTCTTATGTGTTCCATTTCTCTACTAGTGACACTAAACATGTGCTTCTAAGCAGTATTTCCCCATCCAATATATCTAAAGGTTTCTCTAAAATTTGCCTTTGTAATGCAAGAGCTTGTGAAGGCAGAGTATCAGTCTTTTTTTTTTTTTTCCAAGAAGAAACTAGCCCACTATCTCCTCCCAATGCCAGATAAGCCAGGCTGTAATTACATAGCCCTGAAAATCACTAAAACACACAACTTAGTTGGTCAGGTAATAACAAGGAATCCTAATCTCAGACCAGGCTGCATTGGTAGAACAACCCTCAAAACTAATCACATGTATGCCTTTTAAACTACATAAGTATTGTACTTTGATGGCAATATTAACCCTTTCGCTGACTGTGCCGTAGTATTATGGCTTTGAGGTCACTGTCAGTGCCAGTGGTGGCTAATAGCTAAAATTAGTGGAGGTGCTGCCTCAAAATTTTTAGCTATTGTTTTAATATTGTGTAAAACAAAACAAATTATTTAAATGTTCTGTAAAATAAAAGAACCGAAAAAAAAACTATGAAATAAATAGCTGGAAGCATGATAATCATCTAATACTACACTTTATCACATTCAAGAAAATGGTACATGGTTTTTAAGCACAATACACATCACTGAGTCAAAGAGAATCACTACCTTACACTTGTACAACAGGGATGGCGTTGCATCAGCAACAGTGCTCTCTCTAACTAGCATTCAGCGTTTTATCTCGGACATGTGCGCCTACACACAGTAGCTAAACACCAAGTCGCTGGAACTGAAGCGCACGGTTCCATACAAGGATTTTTTAAATCTTTTCAAGTACATGTACTAGGGGATGGCTACTGACATTAATCGTTTCAGGGTCCAGAGGCCAAATTTCAAAGTGTGCACCAGGGTCCAAGAATTTTCAAAAAATAATTTTGTTATTTTTTCTTATGAAATGGTAGAGAATCTTTTTCTGAAAGTAATAAAACAAAATGTACAAAATTTAATGGAAAATTGGCGAAATTATGCTCTCGCGAATTTTGATGAGTCGGCAATATTTACGCATCGGTGATTTTGCCGACTTTGGCTCCCATTTTAGGGCAATTACAGTATTCCAGTCAACCAAATTCTTAGCTATTTCACTAGTATTACTTCTATTATACCGATTGAGCACGAGAAATCGCCAAAGTCAACTGTTTCAACAACAAAATAAAGTGACCAGAAATTAGTAATTTGGCCAATTTAATGCAAAGTTCAAAATATTGCAATTTCAAAATAGGGTCCAAAATAAACAATGCAGGCATTTCTGGCACTAAACTAACATTTCCTCTGTTCATTAGTTATGTTTTCAGACTTTATAAATGAATTCCATTTTGATTTTTTATTCACATAATGAATTTTTATTCAAACCAAAAAATAGTAGATTTACTGTTATGCAATACTGTAATAATTGCATAAATAATATCACCACATTTGTGAATGTATATTAGACCCACCAGCTGTCATGTATTAGACTTGTGAGGTCATTTGGTTACTCTTGAACATCGGCAAAAATTTAACATTTCTGCTACTTTGAGCTCAGTTTAAAGCCATTTCCAGTACTAAGACCAATCAAAGTCATCTCTATTTCTGTAGTATATCTTCCATTCTATCAAATGAGACCAAGAAATTGCAAATACAACTATAAAAAACATACGAAAAAACACTGCAAAGTCGCTGTTTTAATAAAAAATTATGGTCTCAGTTTTTTTTCTCTCATTATGCACTGTGTGCTGCAGGATTTGTTTTATGTGGTGAACATATACCACATAGATGTATTCTCTCATATCTAGACCCAAATTTACTGCTCACAGCTTATCAGAGTGAGCTGAGCTCATGGCGTAGATCTACGGTTTGGACCCTGAACGTAAAGCCGTAGATCTATGGCATGGACCCTGAAAGGGTTAAAGCTTAAGGATTATATAATGTACAAATATAAAGAAAGAATTAAAAAAAAAAAAAAGACATTATATTGAATGTTTTTTTTTATTAATACACTGGCCGATTCCCACCAAGGCAGGGTGGCCCAAAAAAGACAAATTTTCACCATCATTCACTCCATCACTGTCTTGCCAGAAGGGTGCTTTACACTACAGTTTTTAAACTGCAACATTAACACCCCTCCTTCAGAGTGCAGGCACTGTACTTCCCATCTCCAGGACTCAAGTCCGGCCTGCCGGTTTCCCTGAATCCCTTCATAAATGTTACTTTGCTCACACTCCAACAGCATGTCTACGGAGAATAGGATAGTAAATGAACAAGGAGGCTTTAGGAAAGGTAGGGGGTGTGTGGACCAGGTGTTTACAGTGAAACACATAAGTGAACAGTATTTAGATAAGGCTAAAGAGGTCTTTGTGGCATTTATGGATTTGGAAAAGGCGTATGACAGGGTGGATAGGGAGGCAATGTGGCAGATGTTGCAGGTGTATGGTGTAGGAGGTAGGTTACTGAAAGCAGTGAAGAGTTTTTACGAGGA
Source organism: Cherax quadricarinatus (assembly GCF_038502225.1). Lineage (NCBI taxonomy): Eukaryota > Metazoa > Arthropoda > Malacostraca > Decapoda > Parastacidae > Cherax > Cherax quadricarinatus. The sequence goes on along the minus strand of NC_091337.1, from coordinate 12,746,060 downwards.
TACTGATGCTCAAGTTAGAGTATGTAGGAAAGAGGGAAATTATTTCCCAGTAAAAGTAGGCCTTAGACAAGGATGTGTGATGTCACCATGGTGGTTTAATATATTTATAGATGGGGTTGTAAGAGAAGTAAATGCGAGGGTCTTGGCAAGAGGCGAGGACTTAAAAAATAAAGAATCACACAAAGTGGGAGTTGTCACAGTTGCTCTTTGCTGATGACACTGTGCTCTTTGGAGATTCTGAAGAGAAGTTGCAGAGATTGGTGGATGAATTTGGTAGGGTATGCAAAAGAAGAAAATTAAAAGTGAATACAGGAAAGAGTAAGGTTATGAGGATAACAAAAAGATTAGGTGATGAAAGATTGGATGTCAGATTGGAGGGAGAGGGTATGGAGGAGGTGAATGTATTCAGATATTTGGGAGTGGACGTGTTAGCGGATGGGTCTACGAAAGATGAGGTGAATCATAGAATTGATGAGGGGAAAAGGGTGAGTGGTGCACTTAGGAGTCTGTGGAGACAAAGAACTTTGTCTTTGGAGGCAAAGAGGGGAATGTATGAGAGTATAGTTTCACCAACGCTCTTATATGGGTGTGAAGCATAGGTGATGAATGTTGCAGCGAGGAGAAGGCTGGAGGCAGTGGAGATGTCATGTCTGAGGGCAATGTGTGGTGTGAATATAATGCAGAGAATTCGTAGTTTGGAAGTTAGGAGGAGGTGCGGGATTACCAAAACTGTTGTCCAGAGGGCTGAGGAAGGGTTGTTGAGGTGGTTCGGACATGTAGAGAGAATGGAGCTAAACAGAATGACTTCAAGAGTGTATCAGTCTGTAGTGGAAGGAAGGCAGGGTAGGGGTCGGCCTAGGAAAGGTTGGAGGGAGGGGGTAAAGGAGGTTTTGTGTGCGAGGGGCTTGGACTTCCAGCAGGCATGCGTGAGCGTGTTTGATAGGAGTGAATGGAGACAAATGGTTTTTAATAGTTGACGTGCTGTTGGAGTGTGAGCAAAGTAACATTTATGAAGAGGTTCAGGGAAACCGGCAGGCCGGACTTGAGTCCTGGAGATGGGAAGTACAGTGCCTGCACTCTGAAGGAGGGGTGTTAATGTTGCAGTTTAAAAGCTATAGTGTAAAGCACCCTTCTGGCAAGACAGTGATGGAGTGAATGACAGTAAAAGTTTTTTTTTTTTGGGCCACCCTGCCTTGGTGGGAATCGGCCAGTGTGATAAAAAAAAAAAAAAATTATTACAATATTGCATAACAGTAAATCATCTGTTTTTTGTGTGAATAAAAAATCAAAATGGAATTCACGTGTGAAGCCTAGAAGCGTAACTAATGAACAGAGGAAATGTTATTTTAGTGCCAGGAATGCCTGCACTGCTAACTCTAAACCCTATTTTGAAACTGGAATATTTTGAAATTTGAGTGTAATTGGCCAAATTACCAATTTCTATCCACTTCACGGGGTAGCTGAAGTCGACGGAATTCTTAACAAAACAGTTAAGAATTTCATCGCCTGGAACACTGTAAATGGCCTAAAATAGGACTCAAAGTGAGCAAAACCGCCAATGTGTAAATATCGCTGATGCAGCAAAATTCGCAAAAGCATAATTTCATCAATTTTCCATCAATTTTCATACTTTTTGTTTTATTACCTTCAGAAAAAGACTACCATTTCATAAGAAAAAAAAAAGAAAATTGTTTTTGAAAATTCTTCAACACTGTGGACAAGTTTCAGATCAGGGGTCTGGACAGTGAAAGGGTTAACTTCAGGCCTCTTGAACCTTATCATACCTATTCTTGAAACTATTCACTGAATTTGCCTGCACAAATTACCATACTTATTGAACACATTCTACTTTCCTACCACCCTAAGACTAAACAAGTGTGGACAATACATATTGTACTTTCAACTTACCAATTTGCTTCCTCTTGATGACAAAATATTACATTATTCAGTATAGATTTAGAAACACCTAAGGATGAAGCCATCAGAGCCTCGAAGTCAGAGCATTTACTGAAAAAAGTTACATATAATTAATACAATGCGTTTCAAAGAAAGACTGTTGTACACATACATACTGCAAATAATGTGTAGAAAAGGAAAATGCATTCAGCCTTAGGCAAGTACCAAATTTGTTGTAAAATATATATTGCCCTCAGTAGTAATCACAAATCTTTGGGACATGTATGAAAATTTACTTAATTCAATAGCCATCAGTTCTTCTTGCTTTCAGACTGTACATTTTTCAACTCACCTTGACATAGTAATGCTAGTTCCATCAGGAGCCATTCTTTTGATTGTAGCATCTAAGGTTTTGCATTCCAATTTCTTGGCTTTCTGTGTAGTCTCTAAAGATCGAGTTGTCACCATGAGTTGTCCTCGAGTATCTTGAAAAAGTAACTTAATCTGCCCTCGTACCTAAAAATGTACCCAGTGTATATAATTATATAAATACATTACAGCCTTTCCTCACTTAGCAACGGAAGTCCATTCCTAAAACCGCGTCGTTCAATGAATTCATCGCTAAGTGAGGACCACATTATAGTGAGTTTGTGTCAACCATCTTTGATATTGTTTTAATGTCACCGCTACATCATTTGTAACATTTCTGGTATATTTTTAAATGTTTATACAGTATATATTATTTTTAACACATCGGCCGATTCCCACCAAGGCAGGGTGGCCTGAAAAAGAAAAACTTTCATCATCATTCACTCCATCACTGTCTTGCCAGAGGGGTGCTTTACACTACAGTTATAAAACTGCAACATTAACACCCCTCCTTCAGAGTGTAGACACTGTACTTCCCATCTCCAGTACTCAAGTCCGGCCTGCCGGTTTCCCTGAATCCTTTCATAAATGTTACTTTGCTCACACTCCAACATCACGTCAAGTATTAAAAACCATTTGTCTCCATTCACTCCTATCAAATACGCTCATGCATGCATGCTTGCTGGAAGTCCAAGTCCCCTTGCACAAAAAACCTCATTTACCACTTCCCTCCAGCCTTTCCTAGGCCGACCCCTACCCCGCCTTCCCTCCCCTACAGATTTATACGCTCTCGAAGTCATTCTCTTTTGTTCCATTCTCTCTACATGTCCGAACCACCTCAACAACCCCTCCTCAGCCCTCTGGATAACAGTTTCGGTAATCCCACACCTTCTCCTAATTTCCGAACTACGAATTCTCTGCATTATATTCACACCACACACTGCCCTCAGACATGACATCTCCACTGCCTCCAGCCTTCTCCTCGTTACAACATTCATCACCCATGCTTCACACCCATACAAGAGTGTTGGTACTACTCATACATTCTCCTTTTTGCTTCCACGGACAAAGTTCTTTGTCTCCACAGATTCCTAAGTGCACCACTCACCCTATTTCCCTCATCAATTCTGTGATTCACTTCATCCTTCATAGACCCATCTGCTGACACGTCCTCTCCTAAATATCTGAATACATTCACCTCCTCCATACTCTCTCCCTCCAATCTGATATCCAGTCTTTCGTCACCTAATCTTTTTGTTATCCTCATAACCTTACTCTTTCCTATATTCACCTTTAATTTTCTTCTACTTCTTTTTTTTAACAAGTCGGCTGTCTCCCACTGAGGCAGGGTGACCCAAAAAGAAAGAAAATCCCCAAAAAGAAAATACGTACTTTCATCATTTAACACTTTCACCTCACTCACACATAATCACTGTTTTTGCAGAGGTGCTCAGAATACAACAGTTTAGAAATATATATGTATAAAGATACACAACATATCCCTCCAAACTGCCAATATCCCAAAACCCCTCCTTTGAAGTGCAGGCATTGTACTTCCCATTTCCAGGACTCAAGTCCGGCTATATAAAATAACCGGTTTCCCTGAATCCCTCCACTAAATATTACCCTGCTCACACTCCAACAGCTCGTCTTTTACATACCCTACCAAATTCATCCACCAACCTCTGCAACTTCTCTTCAGAATCTCCCAAAAGCACCGTGTCATCAGCAAAGAGCAACTGTGACAATTCCCACTGTGTTTGATTCTTTATCTTTTTAACTCCCCACCTCTTGCCGAGACCCTAGCATTCACTTCTCTTACAACCCCATCTATGAATACACCTACCATCCGACTTACGACCAAGCTTGGTTCCGACCAACCGGTCCTAAGTCAAAATGGAAGTAAGTCGAACCTTTGAAAATTGCCGACATACTGGGCAGGGCATAATGTCAAACCTTTCCTATATAAACTACCTACATAGTACATGTACTGTAATGTAATGTACAATTATTATTTCATTCTTTTTACCATAATTTACTTCTATTGTTACATTTTAATTATTTATGTACTGTATATAATGTATACATGTTAGTGAACTGTACTGTAAATTTTACATCGCATACAGTATCACATGTTACTGTTATCTTTATGTATTGTCGACACAGCGGAATGGGAGAATACCACTGATAGTGTCATCCTACCAGAATGTAGTATAACCTATACCCTAAGTAAAGAGAAACAACTCTGGAACATGTGTAATACGTATCCGGCTGGCTGGCTGGCCGGCCGGGTGGGTGGCCGGGTGGGTGGCCGGGTGGTTGGTTGGCTGACTGACTGGCTGACTGACTGACTGAATGTGGCTGTCTGTCTCTCTGTATCTCTCTGTATCTCTCTCTCTCTCTGTATCTCTCTCTCTCTGTATATATATATCTCTCTCTCTCTATATCTCTCTCTCTCTCTCTGTATATCTCTCTCTCTGTATATATCTCTCTCTGTATATATCTCTCTCTGTATATATCTCTCTCTGTATATATGTCTCTCTCTCTGTATCTCTCTCTCTCTGTATATCTCTCTCTGTATATCTCTCTCTCTGTATATCTCTCTCTCTGTATATCTCTCTCTCTCTGTATCTCTCTCTCTCTCTCTCTCTCTCTCTCTCACAAGTACACATAAGTGAAATTATCATACATAGTATAAATTACCTAGGATAACCCAAAAAATCCAGACAAAGTGCTATACAGTGGATCTGTGCTCCAGTGCCCTAAATTAATAATAATAATATTAATAATTATTATTATTATTATTACAATAATACATATGTACTAATATTAATCATATTATTATATTTAAACTATAATTGTGAAAAATAATTTCCCAAAATTATGCTGTGTAAATAAACCTGATTAATACATTACTATTGCTCTAAAGTGTATTTTAGAGAAGTGAACCGACAGGGAAGCTCTGCGCCTGCGCTGACGAGCAGGGGAGGAGACGCCATTGTTTTTGAATGTGGTACAGGCAAACTAATGTAATGTGCATAATATTCGTCGCTCTAGGGGTTCCTGGGCTTAAAACCTCTCAAATAGGAGCTGAAATTATTGGATTTGCAGTCCTGCATAATGTGAGCATTAAATAGATGGGCAGAACAGCTTCAGAACCCCAGCTAAGTCATGTCTATTGTGTTGAAATTCTGGCAAGTATTTTCTTCATATTAGACAGGGGGGTTTTGAGTATGACACACAGTAATCTCCAGACAAATTGATGAGTGTTATGATTATAAATTCTCCTTCTGTTACACAAATGTGTATATGTAATCATTTATTAATTTTAACATACAGTCCACAAATTTATATTAATGTTTACAATAATTCCTGGTAATGTATATTTCATTTGAAATTAATATAGGTCAAGAGTGACTTGTGGATATGACAGTAGTAGGTATCGAAGGGGTACATTTTTTGTGACCTAGATGTCCAAAAATTCCTACTTGTCTATGTAACTTTGAGGAATGTAGAGGAGAGAGAGAGATTTTGGGAGATGTTAAGTGAATGTATAGGAGCCTTTGAACCAAGTGAGAGAGTAATTGTGGTAGGGGACCTGAATGCTAAAGTAGGAGAAACTTTTAGAGAGGGTGTGGTAGGTAAGTTTGGGGTGCCAGGTGTAAATGATAATGGGAGCCCTTTGATTGAACTTTGTATAGAAAGGGGTTTAGTTATAGGTAATACATATTTTAAGAAAAAGAGGATAAATAAGTATACACGATATGATGTAGGGCGAAATGACAGTAGTTTGTTGGATTATGTATTGGTAGATAAAAGACTGTTGAGTAGACTTCAGGATGTACATGTTTATCGAGGGGCCACAGATATATCAGATCACTTTCTAGTTGTAGCTACACTGAGAGTAAAAGGTAGATGGGATACAAGGAGAATAGAAGCATCAGGGAAGAGAGAGGTGAAGGTTTATAAACTAAAAGAGGAGGCAGGTAGGGTAAGATATAAACAGCTATTGGAGGATAGATGGGCTAATGAGAGCATAGGCAATGGGGTCGAAGAGGAATGGGGTAGGTTTAAAAATGTAGTGTTAGAGTGTTCAGCAGAAGTTTGTGGTTACAGGAAAGTGGGTGCAGGAGGGAAGAGGAGCGATTGGTGGAATGATGATGTAAAGAGAGTAGTAAGGGAGAAAAAGTTAGCATATGAGAAGTTTTTACAAAGTAGAAGTGATGCAAGGAGGGAAGAGTATATGGAGAAAAAGAGAGAGGTTAAGAGAGTGGTGAAGCAATGTAAAAAGAGAGCAAATGAGAGAGTGGGTGAGCTGTTATCAACAAATTTTGTTGAAAATAAGAAAAAGTTTTGGAGTGAGATTAACAAGTTAAGGAAGCCTAGAGAACAAATGGATTTGTCAGTTAAAAATAGGAGAGGAGAGTTATTAAATGGAGAGTTAGAGGTATTGGGAAGATGGAAGGAATATTTTGAGGAATTGTTAAATGTTGATGAAGATAGGGAAGCTGTGATTTCGTGTATAGGGCAAGGAGGAATAACATCTTGTAGGAGTGAGGAAGAGCCAGTTGTGAGTGTGGGGGAAGTTCGTGAGGCAGTAGGTAAAATGAAAGGGGGTAAGGCAGCCGGGATTGATGGGATAAAGATAGAAATGTTAAAAGCAGGTGGGGATATAGTTTTGGAGTGGTTGGTGCAATTATTTAATAAATGTATGGAAGAGGGTAAGGTACCTAGGGATTGGCAGAGAGCATGCATAGTTCCTTTGTATAAAGGCAAAGGGGATAAAAGAGAGTGCAAAAATTATAGGGGGATAAGTCTGTTGAGTGTACCTGGTAAAGTGTATGGTAGAGTTATAATTGAAAGAATTAAGAGTAAGACGGAGAATAGGATAGCAGATGAACAAGGAGGCTTTAGGAAAGGTAGGGGGTGTGTGGACCAGGTGTTTACAGTGAAACATATAAGTGAACAGTATTTAGATAAGGCTAAAGAGGTCTTTGTGGCATTTATGGATTTGGAAAAGGCGTATGACAGGGTGGATAGGGGGGCAATGTGGCAGATGTTGCAAGTGTATGGTGTAGGAGGTAGGTTACTGAAAGCAGTGAAGAGTTTTTACGAGGATAGTGAGGCTCAAGTTAGAGTATGTAGAAAAGAGGGAAATTTTTTCCCAGTAAAAGTAGGCCTTAGACAAGGATGTGTGATGTCACCGTGGTTGTTTAATATATTTATAGATGGGGTTGTAAGAGAAGTAAATGCGAGGGTCTTGGCAAGAGGCGTGGAGTTAAAAGATAAAGAATCACACACAGGGTGGGAGTTGTCACAGCTGCTCTTTGCTGATGACACTGTGCTCTTGGGAGATTCTGAAGAGAAGCTGCAGAGATTGGTGGATGAATTTGGTAGGGTGTGCAAAAGAAGAAAATTAAAGGTGAATACAGGAAAGAGTAAGGTTATGAGGATAACAAAAAGATTAGGTGATGAAAGATTGAATATCAGATTGGAGGGAGAGAGTATGGAGGAGGTGAACGTATTCAGATATTTGGGAGTGGACGTGTCAGCGGATGGGTCTATGAAAGATGAGGTGAATCATAGAATTGATGAGGGAAAAAGAGTGAGTGTGGAGACAGAGAACTTTGTCCTTGGAGGCAAAGAGGGGAATGTATGAGAGTATAGTTTTACCAACGCTCTTATATGGGTGTGAAGCATGGGTGATGAATGTTGCAGCGAGGAGAAGGCTGGAGGCAGTGGAGATGTCATGTCTGAGGGCAATGTGTGGTGTGAATATAATGCAGAGAATTCGTAGTTTGGAAGTTAGAAGGAGGTGCGGGATTACCAAAACTGTTGTCCAGAGGGCTGAGGAAGGGTTGTTGAGGTGGTTCGGACATGTAGAGAGAATGGAGCGAAACAGAATAACTTCAAGAGTGTATCAGTCTGTAGTGGAAGGAAGGCGGGGTAGGGGTCGGCCTAGGAAGGGTTGGAGGGAGGGGGTAAAGGAGGTTTTGTGTGCGAGGGGCTTGGACTTCCAGCAGGCATGCGTGAGCGTGTTTGATAGGAGTGAATGGAGACAAATGGTTTTTAATACTTGACGTGCTGTTGGAGTGTGAGCAAAGTAACATTTATGAAGGGATTCAGGGAAACCGGCAGGCCGGACTTGAGTCCTGGAGATGGGAAGTACAGTGCCTGCACTCTGAAGGAGGGGTGTTAATGTTGCAGTTTAAAAACTGTAGTGTAAAGCACCCTTCTGGCAAGACAGTGATGGAGTGAATGATGGTGAAAGTTTTTCTTTTTCGGGCCACCCTGCCTTGGTGGGAATCGGCCAGTGTGATAATAAAAAAAAAAAAAAAAAAAAAAAAAAATAATTAATTTTGTTACCATTTACTGGTATGTATCTGATGAGTTACATGCAGGTAAATTTAATTTTCCACAATAATATAATAATCATGTCCACTCATTACTTACCTCAAAATAACTGTAGACTTAATGTAGAGTGAGAGGCGAGTAAACAAGATTAAATGAATAAACGAGAGAGAGAGAGAGGGTAGAAGTTTCATGAGTTATGTAAACAAACGTTGTTGTTGTTGTTGTTACCAGCCCGGACACGAATGGTTTCTGTTCACACTGTCAAGCCGACCAGAAAAACATCTCATATTTGTTAATTTATATGTTATGTAGCATGTTTATTATACAATTTTGAAAAAAAAATCATAGATGGATTAAGCAAAATATCTATATTAACATTTTATACACATTTAATGCACTTCAGTGATTATTATTGTGTTATTATCATTATTAACCCTTTGAGGGTTTCGACCATACTAGTACGGCTTACGACCCAGGGTTTTTGACATACTAGTACGGCTTACGACCCAGGGTTTTTGACATACTAGTACGCCTAAATTGTAGCGCCCTCAAATCTAGTGGGAGAAAGCTGGTAGGCATACATATGAAAGAATGGGTCTATGTGGTCAATGTGCGCAGTATAAAAAAAATCCTGCAGCACACAGTGCATAATGAGAAAAAAAAACTTTGACCGTGTTTTTGGAATAAAACAGCGACTTTGCACTGTATTTTTGTATGGTATTTATTATTGTATTCTAGTTTTCTTGGTCTCATTTTATAGAATGGAAGACATATTACAAAAATTGAGATGATTTTGACTGGTTTTACAATGAAAAGTACCTTGAAATTGAGCTCAAAGTAGCAGAAATGTTTGATTTTTACCAAAGTTCAAAAGTAAACAAATCATGCCAAGCGTCCAATACACGTCAACTGGTGAGTCTAATATTCTTTCAAATGTGCTGATATTATTTATACCATTTCTACACTAATGTAGTAGTCTGCATAACAGTAAATCTTCTATTTTTTGTAAGAATAAAAACTGAAAGTGGAAAGCCAAAGAAATATAAGAGGGGCCTGGGGATGTGACTAACGAACAGAGGAAATGTTATTTTAGTGCCAGGAATGTCTTTCTTGTTTATTATGGACCCTATTTGGAAATTGGCATCTTTTGAAATTTGTGTGAAATTGGCAAAATTGCTAAATCCTGACCACTGTATTGAATAGTTGAAATCAGTAAATGGGTGGTTTGTTGTACTCATTCAATAGAAAAAATGGAGTTCTAGAGAAATAGTTATGATTTTTGTCGACTAGTACACAGGAATTGGCCGAAAATAGGGCTCAAAGTGGGCAAAATCGCCAATGCATAAACATCGTCGAGACCACTAACTTCGCGAGAGCATAATTCCGTAGGTTTTCCATCAAATTTCATACTTTTGGTGTCATTATGATCGGGAAAAGATTCTCTATCTTTTCATAAGAAAAAATAATTTTTTTTTTTTTTAATTTGGCCAACCCTGAGAACAAGTCTCGGAGAGGGGCTGTCGACCCTCAAAGGGTTAATATGGTAAACCATACCCCCGGCCGGGATTGAACCCGCGGTCATAGAGTCTCAAAACTCCAGCCCGTCGCGTTAGCCACTAGACCAGCTAGCCACAATAAGATTCATCCAACTAGGTATATTTCTACACCATAGGAAAGTTAGCACAGGCACCTCTGTGACCACAAATGCAAGTTTTTACAGACGAATCTCCAGCTAGCGTGGCCGTGACGAACTCTGCTAGAGTTCGTCACGGCCACGCTAGCAGATCTACGTTCACATGCGTAGTGCTCCAAAAGTAGATCTACGTTTTTTTTACACATTTTCAAATATAACAAAAAAAAAATACAGCGGAACCTCAAATTTCGAACTTAATCCATTCCAGGAGCTAGTTCTAAATTCGAAAAGTCTGAAATTCGAAGCAATATTTCCCATAAGAAATAACAGAAATACAATTAATCCGTTCCAGAAACCCAAAAATATTAACAAAAAAAATACATCTTATAGAGATTAATTACAGTTTTACATACACACAACAAATGCTATAGTCTTTATGTATAGTAATATAAAATAACATTTTTACTTACCTTTATTGAAGATTGGTGATGGCATCTGGAAGATAGGGAGGGAGGAGAGAGGGAGTTGGGGTTATTGTTTGGAAGGAGAATCCCCCTCCATGAGGACTTCCGGTATCAAAGCCCTCTCTGGGGTTGCTTCCCTTCTCTGTATTTTAATGCCACTAGGACCAGCTTGAGAGTCATTTGACCCCAGTCTCACAAAATAACTGTCTACAGTCCTCTGTTTCTGTCTCACAAAATAACTCCACAGTCATCTGTTTCTGTCTCGCAAAATAACTGTCCACAATCGTCTGTTTGTCTCACAAAACTCCACAGTCGTCTGTTTCTGTCTCACAAAATAACTGTCCACAGTTGTCTGTTTCTGTCTCACAAAATAACTGTCCAGTCATCTGTTTCTGTCTGACAAAATAACTGTCCACAGTCCTCTGTACATCCTGGCAAGCTCAACAAGTCTCACTCCAATCTCATACTTCTGTATCATTTCCTTCTTCACATCTACGGTGTTTCTCACTTTCTTTACCACAGGGGTACCGCTAGCAAGTTTCTTTGGGCCCATGGCAGCTTATTTCACAGCCCCACAAGCACTAAACACAATTAAATAATCGTAAAATGTGAGAATGAGATCGCAGGTTAGTGTTCACTCAAGCATAAACAAAGCTAGACTGCTCACAGCGCCTGTGCGGGGACGCAGACAGAGCGGGCCAGCGGACAGGTCCCGTACCCGGCGGTCCGAAAATAGGGGCGCGTTCGATAATAGGGACACAGTTTGTCCGAGAAAATGGTCTTATTTTTGAAACGTTCGATATGTGATACATTCGATTTTTGAGGTTCCACTGTAGATCAAAGTTTTTTTTACACGTTTTCAAATGTAAAAAAAAAAAATCTACTTTTTTTACATGCTTTCAAATGTTGAAAAAACGTAGATCTATGTTTGGACAGTTTAAAGGTTAATGAGTGGCTCTGAGACAGACAAGCAGACAAAGACACACACAGGTAGACAAAGACAGACACACATGTAGACAGACAGACACACAGGTAGACAGAAAGACACACACACACAGGTAGACAGAAAGACAGACACACAGGTAGACAGAAAGACAGACACACAGGTAGACAGAAAGACAGACACAGGTAGACAGACAGACAGACACAGGTAGACAGAAAGACAGACACACAGGTAGACAAACAGACACACAGAGATATAGATATACAGGCAGACAGATACAGACAGGTTTATGTGCAACACTGAAAACAAATAGAGAGTTCGAGAGTAAGAGCCTTTCTTGCCACAATCTCCAGTGCAAGATTCAGACTTCATCTTATGGGTCATGGTGAAATTTACTGCCCAGTTAGAAGAGTTAATACAGTATGATGCTGCTGATAGGGCAGGGTTACTCAAACTGATGCTGCCTGCATGATGCATTGCTGCCGCGAGTATTGTCAAATACTGTACACCAGTGTGCATCAGCCGGCCCAGCCCAGCTGCCAGATGCACGGTCGTAAGTCGAGTGGACGTATGTCAAGCAAGTCGTAAGTCGGATGGTAGATTTATATTGAACAACCATGGTGACATCACACATCCTTGTCTAAGGTCTCCTTTTACCGGGAAATAATCTCCCTCTCTCCTACATACTCTAACCTGAGCCTCACTATCCTCGTAAAAACTCTTCACTACTTTCAGTAACCTACCTCCTATACCATACACCTGCAACATCGCCGCCCTAACCACCGTCATATGCCTTTTCTAAAAACATAAATGCCACAAAAACCTCTTTACCCTTATCTAAATACTGTTCACCTATACGTTTCACTGTAAATACTTTGTCTACACACCCCCTACCCTTCCTAAAGCCTCCTTGTTCATCTGCTATCCTACTCTCTGTCTTACTCTTAATTCTTTCAATAATAACTACCATGCACTTTACCAGGTATACTCAACAGACTTATTTCCCTATAATTTTTGCACTCTCTTTTATCCCCTTTGCCTCTATACAAAGGAACTATGCATGCTCTCTGCCAATCCCTAGGTACCTTACCCTCTTCCATACATTTATTAAATAATAGCACCAACCACTCCAAAACTATACAAGTAAGTAAGTAAGTAAGTAAGTAAGTTAGTTTATTCAGGTATACACAAATACAGTTACATAGAATTATCATACATAGCAGCATATGTGTAGAGAACCTAGGATAACCCAAAAAAGTCAGACAGAGTGACTTATTTCCATTGGGATCCTTTTACCTTATTATTATAATATAAAGGTTATAATATTTTCTTATTATTCTACAATGAAGATAACATCTTATTATCATACTAAAAAGACTATCTACTACACCAAGGTCATTAAGACTATCTACAATACGAGGGTCATTACTAGGAATATGGTAAAATTTACACGTATGTTAGCTAAAAAATAGAAAATCATTCCCCTCCCTTTCTGTAGCTACATTCATCAGACACCTTTTGGCACTCTTCTTGAACTGGTTCATGCTATGACTGGCTTTGACATGTGTGGGCAGTCTGTTCCATTCCTTTATTGCTGTACAATAAAAGGTGTTTGAAGCCTGTCCAATGACTGTGGGTACTACAAAGTTGTGCTCTCTCCCCCTAGTACTATGATTGCTTTGGTTCCCAACCTTGACAAAATTGACAGCAAGATATTCTGGACATTGTTTGTGAGCAATTTTATAAACATGATTTAGCTTCAGTTGTTTTACTCTGTCTTCAACATTCAGCATATCCAACTGCTGTAATTCATCCTGGCCTACATGTTCTCTTTGTCCCAGCCCAAGGATGAATCTTACGATTTTGTTCTGGGTGATTTGCAGTCTATCTTTCAGTTTTTTTGTCAAGGCAGAGTACCAAGAAGAGCAAGCGTAATCCATATGGCATTGTATAAGGGCTAGACATAGGGTCCTGCGAGCCTCAGTAGGTAGACACTGTGCTTGTCTATACAGGAACTTCAGTCTGGCATTTGCTTTCTTTACTACACTGTTCCCTATCAATTCTCCTGACATGCATGGGTCAAAGGGGATTCCCAAATATTTTACTGATGAAACCAAAGTGATGGGCTCCCCATTACATTGAACATTAAAATTATTTACCCTTCTCAGTTTATGTTTCGTGCCAAAGAGAATGGCTTCAGTTTTCCCTAGGTGTAATGATACTTTGTTGTCTACTAACCATTTGCTGCAGGACTCCAGTTCCAGTGTTAAAACATTAGCAATATCTTGTGGGTCTTTACCTGACACTAACAGAGCACTGTCATCTGCATACAGTAGGAGTTTGCACTTGACACTGATAGGCATATCATTGACATAACATAAGAATAATAAGGGACCCAGAATACTACCTTGGGGAACTCCACATGTTATCAGCAAGGGTTCTGATTCTGTTTTGTTGATTTTGACTATTTGTCTCCTGTTGCTAAGGTAGGACTTAAACCAGTCTACAGAACCTATACCGATAGCTTGAAGTTTATTACATAATATATTGTGGTTGACAGTATCGAAGGCCTTTTGCAGGTCTAAGGTTACCATACCTATGAGGTTCCCCTTTGACATTTCAGTTCTTAGGTAATCCATCAGATTAATAAGGGAGGTGTCGGTTGAGTAGGATCTTCTAAAGCCCGATTGATAGCTATGGAGAATGTTGTTGTCATTAAGGTACTTAACTACTTGAGAATACACCGCCCTCTCTAGAATTTTAGATATTATACTGAGTATACTAACAGGCCTATAGTTGCTTACATTAGACCTACTATTTTTCTTGAAGATAGGAGTAACTCTGGCCTCCTTGAACCCCTCCGGTACGGTATTAGTGGTGATTGATAGATTTATTATGTGAGCAATAGGGATTGACAGTTCAGAAGCACCATCTTTTAGGAACTTAGACGGGATGTTATCAGGGCCTGTGCTCTTAGTTGGGTTTAACCTGCTTAGTTCTTTTTGAATAAAGTCATGAGATACACTTACTAGTTGACAACTGTTTGGGGTTACCCCTTTATTGGTATAGTATGTTTGAAACTTATCAGAGTCTGTGTTAAAGGTATTTGATGCAGCTGGTAGTTTACTTACTAGTGTTGATGCAACAGATGTGTAGAAGGAATTAAAGCAATTTGCCACCTTAGATGTTTCGTGGCATACCTCATTATCGATAGTGAGTACTATGTTAGACCTATCTACTGGCTTATGGCTATACCCCAACCGTTTTAGTTGTTGCCAGAGCTTTCTGGGGTTATGCTTATACTCTTCAATTTTTGAGCAGTAGTGCTTTGCCTTTGCTCCTTTTATAAGTCTCTGTACTCTGTTCCTCACCCTTTGGAATTCATTTAGTGCTGCAATATCCTGTCTGTTTGCTTTAAATCTTTTTAGCAGCTGGTCTCTGAATTTCATATTATCTAATATCTCAGTATTCATCCAGGGTTCAGTTCTTCGTTTAATCCTAACCTCTTTAACTGGTGCAATATTATCAAGGATGGTAGTGAACATTGTTTTGAATTTCTCCCAGGCATAGTTTACGTCCGTGCAACTTGTTATCTCTGTCCAGTCACAATTGTGTAGCCTATTTACCAGTGTTTCTTTACTGTAGTTTCTAGTTGACCTCATTTTTATTGTCCTGTGTAGGCCTATCCTATCCCTAGTGATTTTCCTGGTGCAGTAAATGATGAAATGATCACTAAGACCTGTGGTAATGACGCCTGACTGACTAATGTTCTCAGAGCGGTTACAAAGTATGTGGTCAATTAGGGTGGCTGAGAACTGTGTGATCCGGGTTGGAGTATTAATTAGTTGAGTGTAACTATTTAATCCTAGAATTTGCTTATACCTTTTGCATAGCCCGTTATTTTGCTGCTGAAAACAGATATTGAAGTCGCCCAGTATTATTGTCTCGCAATTGTTTTCAACTCCGGACAAGACTCTGGAAAAGTCTTCTAAGAACTGGTCCTGGGTAGGAGGGCGGTAACTAGTTCCTACTAAGATGGGTTTGGTCTTAGGAAGCAGCACTTCAAACCATAGAATCTCCAGTTTATTGCTATTTAAATCAGGTCTTGGGTTGTAAGCTAAGTCATTTCTAATGTAGGCACATACTCCACCACCCTTTCTGTTCCTATCTAAGCGTTTTATATTGTAACCATCTATTTTGACCTCGTCGTCAGTCACCGTATCATCCAACCAAGATTCAGAGATGGTTATAACTGCCGCCCGAATTTTGTTAGCTAGAATCCTAATCTCTGCCAATTTAGGAAGAAGTGACCTTGCATTGACATGAATAAAGTGAAGGCCTGTTTTCATAAAACAATCATAATCATCAACATATGGCAATGGGTCATTTGTATTAAAATTAGGTAAATCAATGTCATCACTGCTAAAGGGTAACTGTGCCAAAGTGCATTTGTTACACACAAAATGAATTCTGGCACCGTTGCTATAATTGTACATACATCCTTCATGCACCCACCCCTTACACATTTTACATAAGGTGCCTTTTCTGTTTTTCATGCGTACTTTAGTACAGTGTATGCACCTGTTTGGTAGTGTTTGAGATAATAATGGCTGTACTGTCTCACACTGACCTATGTATGCATTACATATGGAGTTAAGGTTATCATTCCTAGCTACTAGACCCATTATCACCGTCATTTATCTGTCTGTTTTGCCTCTGCACAATAGTTTGAGGTCCTGGATTAATTTGGATATCACCACTTAAGAGCGCTACAATAAGAGCTGTGTGCCACTGTTTTTGTTTGGGTATGCGGTGTTGCCATACCTTGCAGCGATAGTGACATTTACTTTTCTGGTAGGATGGCAACTGTTGGGCTTTTACTGTCCAGGGCGCTGTTACTCCATTCACCTTTTCCAGCCGCCATGACTGATTTCTTTCTTCATGGAATTGAAGAAGAAATATAAATATAATTATGGCAGCCTGTACCCCCCTAATGCCTGCCATTTTCACTCTTCGCTCTTTTACTCATATACAATAATATTTATTTCTGTTTTCCAGTCCCTAGTACACTTAGTATCTACTTTAGCAATCACCACTGAATTACTAGTAAAATTTCCTCTTCAAAACCCTCTTCACTGCTCACTTTTCCCTTAACTTCACACAACCCTTACAGTTAAACCCTTATTACACACTCCCCTTCCCATCTCACTTCACAGTCTGGCTTCCCCAATTAACTTCTAACTCCTTTCCATTCTGGTAGACCAGAAAGGTTTAATCCATGGTTTTATCCTTCCAAATCCCGATAAATTCCATTTATCGGGGGTTGTGTGGTGTTGTTGACTGCCTGACCTGTTCTGCTGTCTCAGCCATTTTTAAAACACTGAGGGGAGTAACGCCACCTACAACCTAACTTTCCTTGAGTTTACAGATATATTTGGCGTTTTCTGCTATGATTCTCTCACTGTACACTGGTCAGCTGAATATAGGTCAGCTACTAAAACATTAACCTTGACTGTTTAACTATTCACTTCTTTCTCACGACTGGCACTGAGGGATATCCGACCTATAACCTTGGAGTTTTGTACTGTTGATTTGACGATGTCTCCTGTGTTTCCCTCTCGTTAGCACTGGTACAGGTGATATGATGGTGGTACAGATATGATGCTACTGTCAACAGATGAACGTCAGTAAAGATGAGAATTTCACTTCGCTAGTTGTACGTCTGGCAGTAGCGGCTGTTTGGATGCCGGCCAGCCATGTTTAAATGCTCAATTCTTTCCCTCCTGCTTTTAACATTTCTATCTTTATCCCATCAATCCCAGCTGCCTTACCCCCTTTCATTCTGCCCACTGCCTCACGAACTTCCCCCACACTCACAACTGGCTCTTCCTCACTCCTACAAGATGTTCTTCCTCCTTGCCCTATACACGAAATCACAGCTTCCCTATCTTCATCAACATTTAACAATTCCTCAAAATATTCCCTCCATCTTCCCGATACCTCTAACTCTTCACTTAATAAATCTCCTCTCATATTTTTAACTGTCAAATCCATTTGTTCCCTAGGCTTCCTCAACTTATTAATCTCACTCCAAAACTTTCTTATTTTCAACAAAATTTGTTGATAACATCTCACCCACTCTCTCATTTGCTCTCTTTTTACATTACTTCACCACTCTATTAACCTCTCTTTTTCTCTCCATATACTCCATAACCTCTCATTCTGTATATTGAAATAAACAGAATAGAGAAAATCACCTCTAATATACATTATTTAGGTATGAATACTGGTCAGAGAGCCTGTCGTAAGTCCGAGGCATCGATAAACGAGTACAGTTGACCCTCATTTTTTCTTAAGCATTGGAATTCATAATTTTCGCAAATTTTAACTTTCTCTCTCAAAATATTGACTCTCGAATCATCGTTTGATTCAGATTTAGTTTTTCATCCCAAACACATACGAGCAGCCCGAGCAGCCCCACACACTATTCACAGTCGGTGTGCCATTGTTTATCAGTGAGTGAGCATGATCCCATGCGTTCATTTGATACATTTTGTAATATTCGATTCATTTTAGTGCTTGCTACTGCTAAATAAGCCACCATGGGGCCAAAGAAAGCTCCTAGTGCCAGCCCTTTGGTAAAGAAGGCGAGAAACACGATAGAATTCAAGAAAGACATCATTGCAAAATATGAAAGTGGAGTGCGTATGGCAGAACTTGCCAGGAAGTATGGAAATCCCCATACAACCATCACTTCTATTGTGGCCAAGAAAAAGGGAATCATGGAAGCTGTTGTTGAGAAAGGGGTAAATATGCTCACAAAAATGAAATCGTAAATCCTCAAAGATGTGGAGAGGTTGCTGGTTTGGATCAACGAGAAACAATTATCAGACGTGTTATGCAGTCAATAATTTGTGAAAAGGCAAGGCAGTTGTATGACGATCTCGTAAAGAAAATACCTGCAACAAGTGCTGATGTTAGTGAATTTAAGGCCAGGAAAGGCTGGTTTGAGAGATTTAAGAAGCATAATGGCATACACAGTGTGGTAAGGCATGGTGAGGCTGCCAGTTCTGACAAATGTGTGGCTGAAAAATAAGTGCGTGAATTCAAGGACTATGTAGAGGCTGAAAAATTCCTCCCCAAACAAGTGTTCAATTATGATGAAACAAGCCTCTTTTGGAAGAAAATGCCAAAGAGGACCTACATCACGCAGGAGGAAAAGGCACTGCCAAGACACAAGCCTATGAAAGACAGGCTTACTCTTTTGTTCTGAAGTAATGCTAGTGGGGATTTCAAAGTGAAGCCTTTACTAGTGTATCACTCCGAAAATCCCAGTGTGTTCAAGAAAAACAGTGTTGCCAAGAGTAACTTGTGTGTGATGTGGAAGGCTAACAGTAAGGCATGGGTCACGAGGGACATTTTCCTTGATTGGTTAAATGAAGTGTATGGCCCGTGTGAAGAAATACCTCCTGGAAAATAAATTGGAACTCAAGTGCCTCCTGGTAATGGACAATGCACCTGCTCATCCTCCAGACTTGGATTACCAAATGGTGGAGGAGTTTCATTTCATCACAGTGAAGTTCTTGCCCCCTAATACCACTCCTCTCATCCAGCCCATCGACCAGCAGATCATTTCAATCTTCAAAAAACACTACACAAAAGCAAAGTTTCAAAGGTGCTTTGATGTGACCTCAGACACTCAACTGACCCTAAGAGAGTTTTGGAAAGATCACTTCAATATCCTCCATTGCATAAACCTTATAGGTAAGGCTTGGGAAGGAGTGACTTCCAGGACTTTGAACTCTGCTTGGAAAAAATTGTGGCCAGATTGTGTCCAAGAGAGGGATTTTGAAGGGTTTGGGGCTGACCCTGAGGACCCTATGCCAGTTGTGGAATCTGTTGTGGCACTGGGGAATTCCATGGGGTTGAATGTGAGTGGCGAGGATGTGGAAGAGTTGGTGGAGGACCACAATGAAGAGCTAACCACTGAAGAGCTGCAAAAGCTTGATCTGGAACAGTAACAGACCACAGTTCAGGAAATTGCTTCAGAGGAGGAGGACGAGAGATGGAAGAAGGTGCAATGTGGAGTAGGATGGAAAGATCTGTGGAGGAACATCACCCTGACAAAGCTGTTGCAAGCTGTGTCGACAACATGTACAATAACAACATCTTGTCCCATTTTAGGGAAATTTTAAAGAGATGCCAGACACAGAGCTCTCTGGACAGATATTTAGTGCCACAGGTGTGCAGTGACTCTCAAGCTGGTCCTAGTGACATTTAAAAAACAAAGAAGGAAAGTAACCCCAGAAAAGGACTTGGTACCTGAAGTCTCTATGGAAAGGGATTCTCCTTCCAAACAGTAATTTCTCCATCCTTTCCCCTCCTCCCATCTTCCATACACTAAGAAGAATCTTCAATAAGGCTAAGTGTTATGTTATTATTGTTTTATTCGTCATGTCTCATTGTTTTGTGTATGTACATCTACATTTCATGTAAAAAAAAAAATTATTTTGTTTTAATACTTTTGGGTGTCTGTAACGGATTAATAATGACTCTTTTTTTTTTTAACAAGTCGGCTGTCTCCCACCGAGGCAGGGTGACCCAAAAAGAAAGAAAAATCCCCAAAAGGAAAATACTTTCATCATCATTCAACACTTTCACCTCACTCACACATAATCACTGTTTTTGCAGAGGTGCTCAGAACACAACAGTTTAGAAGCATATACATATGAAGATACTGCTAATATCCCAAAACCCCTCCTTTAGAGTGCAGGCATTGCACTTCCCATTTCCAGGACTCAAGTACAGCTATATAAAAATAACCGGTTTCCCTGAATCCCTTCACTAAATATTACCCTGCTCACACTCCAACAGATCGTCAGGTCCCAAATACCATTCATCTCCATTCACTCCTATCGAACACGCTCATGCATGCCTGCTGGAAGTCCAAGCCCCTTGCCCACAAAACCTCCCTTACCCCTTCCTTCCAACCTTTTCGAGGACGACCCCTACCCTGCCTTCCTTCTCCTACAGATTTAAATGCTCTCCATGTCATTCTACTTTGATCCATTCTCTCTAAATGACCAAACCACCTCAACAACCCCTCTTCAGCCCTCTGACTAATACTTTTATTAACTCCACACCTTCTCCTAATTCCCACACTCCAAATTTTCTGCATAATTTTTACACCACACATTGCCCTTAGACAGGCATCTCCACTGCCTCCAACCGCCTCCTCGCTGCTGCATTCACAACCCAAGCTTCACACCCATATAAGAGTGTTGGTACTACTATACTTTCATACATTCCCTTCTTTGCCTCCATAGATAACGTTTTTTGACTCCACATATACCTCAACACACCACTCACCTTTTTTCCTTCATCAATTCTATGATTAACTTCATCCTTCATAAATCCATCCACCGACACGTCAACTCCCAAATATCTGAAAACATTCACTTCTTCCATACTCCTCCTCCCCAATTTGATATTAATAATGATAATATATAATAATGATTACGTATAATACATAATAACAATATAATAACAATAATACTATGTACGTACAGTAAGGCCCCGCTTTACGGCGTTTCACCTTATGGTGTTCCGCTAATATGGCAATGTCAAATTATGACCAAAATTTGCTATACGGCAAGCGGTCTTTTAAATGCAGTGCGCCCCACCCAGTTTGTTTAAAATCTTCATGACCACATCTATTATGTCTGGAAACTTTCCAAAATTTCAAGTGTTTTAAAGTTATTGCATATTTTATATGTACTCTGATAATTATAATTGTGGACCTGTACCTAAATATACTTACACACTGTGCTGGTGTGCAGGTACACATTAAAATTGCTGAGTCTCTCTCTACTCATGACGCCAATACTATGTAATAATAATCACTCTTGGGCACATAAAATGTCTTATTTTACATTAATATAGACATTTTCAATAATCCATCTATGATATTTTCCTCAAAATTATATAAGAAACATGTTACATAGCATATAAACATGATACACACAATAAAAAGACGTAAATATGAGATTTGTTTACAAAGCGGCTGTGTAGGTAGTGCCAGAAGAATTACATTTTCTCTAGTCAAACACTGGAGGATAACTGTAGAAAAATATTCCTTTTGTATGCCTTCACTCTATATATAGCAATTCACGACCCTTGTGGGTTTAGTGCATTTTTATAATAATAATAATAATATTAATAATATCTTCATTCACTCTAAAAATGGTGTTGCATGAGAATGGGAGTGTTGCTGTTTGTTTATTCTGTACTAACTTCTACAGAATAAATTGTGAGGTAATAATAATTACCTCACAATTTGTATTGTGAGGTAATTATTATTACAATACAAAAAATACTGTGAGGTAAAAGTTTTACAAACTCTTACAAACGTACGTGAATGAACTAAAAGTAGACACATATTAGTACGCATTTATTTCGCCTGACCAAGTGATCGCCCACTACCTGTTCAGTTTGTGTTCTTACATTGTCTGAACTCTATCTTGTTCTCTCTCTCTCGTTAACTAGTTGGCTTTCACTGACGATGGCGTCTAAGCTTAGCTGTGATAAAAAGAGGAGTCGTAAGCCTCTTGCTTTAAGTGCCAAGTTA
Organism: Cherax quadricarinatus; assembly: GCF_038502225.1. Classification (NCBI taxonomy): domain Eukaryota; kingdom Metazoa; phylum Arthropoda; class Malacostraca; order Decapoda; family Parastacidae; genus Cherax; species Cherax quadricarinatus. The sequence continues at coordinate 12,723,774 of NC_091337.1, read as the reverse complement.
GAGGATGATGGTGTGCCATTCTGATTTTATTCAATAAATACCCTGCCACTCACCTCTCACACATTAATATTAATATTTTAACCCTTTCAGGGTCCGTCCCGTAGATCTACGGCTTTACGTTCAGGGTCCAAACCGTAGATCTATGCCATGAGCTCAGCTCACTCTGATAAACTGTGAGTGGTACATTTGGGCCTAGATATGAGAGAATACATCTATGTGGTATGTGTGCACCACATAAAACAGATCCTGCAGCACACTGTGTATAATGAGAGAAAAAAACTTAAATCATGATTTTTCGATTAAAACAGCAACTTTGCAGTGTTTTTTCGTATGTTTTTTATAGTTGTATTTGCGATTTCTTGGTCTCATTTGATAGAATGGAAGACATATTACAGAAATAGAGATGATTTTGATTGGTGTTAGCACTGGAAATGGCTTGAAACTGAGCTCAAAGTAGCGGAAATGTTAAATTTTTGCCGATATTCAAGAGTAAACAAACGACCTCACACGTCTAATACACATCAGCTGGTGGGTCTAATATACATTCACAAATATGGTGATGATATTTATACAATTATTACAGTATTGCATAACAGTAAATCTTCTATTTTTTGGTGTGAATAAAAATTCATTATGTGAATAAAAAATCAAAATGGAATTTATTTGTAAAGCCTCAAAACATAACTAATGAACAGAGGAAACGTTAGTTTAGTGCCAGGAATGCCTACATTGTTTATTCTGGACCCTATTTTGAAATTGGAATATTTTGAACTTTGTGTTAAATTGGCCAAATTAACAATTTCCGATCACTTTATTTTGTAGTTGAAACAGTTGACTTGGCGATTATTTGTGCTCAATCGATAGAATAGAAGTAATACTAGTGAAATAGCTAAGAATTTGGTTGATTGGAATAATGTAATTGGCCTAAAATGGGAGTCAAAGTCGGCAAAATCGCCGATTCGTAAATATCGCTGACACATCAAAATTCGCGAGCATAATTTCGTCAATTTTCCACCAAATTTCGTACTTTTTGTTTTATTACCTTCACAAAAAGATTCTCTACGATTTCATAAGAAAAAATAACAAATTTTTTTTTTGAAAATTCTTGGACACTGGTGCATGACTCCAGATTTGGGCCTTGGACCCTGAAAGGGTTAAGGCAAGTAATAAGTGTACTCTGTATGTATCTTACCTTTTATTTTGTTTTTAATGCCTATTTCTATTGCTAACTTAATATAAGTTAGTGTAAACTTGTTGTCTGGTATTTATTGCATATTTTATATGTGCTCTGATAATAATGCTTGTGGACCTGTGTGGTAGCCAGGCAGAGGGATAACATTACATTTTCTCTGGTTAGGCACCAGAGAAAAAGTGTATGAATCTGCGTTTGACCCAGCCCCTCCTCCACCCCGCTTTTGTTTACAATTTTCAGCATGAATTATTCATTACTTCTCCCTTCGTTTATGATGGCATCTAAAGGTAGTTGTTAGAAACGACTAAATTCAGTGAACAAGGTAGTATATCGATGCTAATAATATGGCTCTGGGTCACAGAGTAGGTAGCCGATAGGTGTAGCCCAGGCGGGCTACACCTACCAGCTACCTACTCTGACTTCTTACAAAGAAATATAACTCACCTCTCTTCCTACATTAAGACTACACATATTTTAAGGTAAATAGTGAGTGCATTTTATGTGTATTTTAACACTCTGGGCTGTTTTAACCCTTAAATGGTCCAAACGTATGGTCCAATACGTTCACTTGCCTAGCACCCCAAATTTTTTGAGAAAAAAAATCGTTTTTTTAACAGGAAAAAAGAGCATGTGGTACCCAGGCATCCCCAATTATTTTAATATGGCGCACAGTGAGTGTGCACACCCATTCTCTCATCTCTAGGCGACTCAGGCTTATCGTGGCAATGTTGAATAAATGACAAAGAAAACGTATATATACGTTTGGGGAGCTACGCAAGAGAACGTATATATACGTTTGGACCATTTAGGGGTTAAATATCGTATATTAAGTATGAGACAGGGAGCCAGGGCTACCAACAACTGACTTCCTACAAATAAGTACTACTCACCTCCCGCCCAACATTAAGATTACAAATACAGTGGACCCTCGCCTAACGCTATTAATCCGTTCCCGAGAGCTCGTTAGGCAAAATTATCGTTAGGCGAATTAATTTTCCCCCTAAGAAATAATGGAAATCAAATTAATCCGTTCCTGACACCCCAAAGTATGAACAAAAAAAAAAATTTTTACCACATGAAATATTAATTTTAATACACACAAACTGAAGAAGACATGCACAGTTACATGACACTTACCTTTATTGAAAATCTGGTGATGATTGATGGGATGGGAGGAGGGGAGAGTGTTGATGGTATTAGTGTTTAGAAGGGGAATCCCCTTCCATTAGGACTTGAGGTGGCAAGTCCTTTTCCAGGGTTACTTCCCTTCTTCTTTTAATGCCACTAGGACCAGCTTGAGAGTCACTGGACCTCTGTTGCACAACATATCTGTCCACAGAGCCCTGTACCTCCCGTTCCTTTATGACATTCCTAAAGTGCTTCACAACATTGTCAGTGTAATAGTCACCAGCACGGCTTGCAATAGCTGTGTGAGGGTGATTTTCATCAAAAAAGGTTTGCACTTTAAGCCACATTGCACACATTTCCTTAATCTTTGAAGTAGGCAACTTCCTTAATTTCTCTATCCCCTCCTCCGAAGCAGTTTCCTCAGTTGTGGCCTCTTGCTGTTGAAGATGATCTAGCAGCTCATCAGTGGTTAGTTCTTCATTGTCCTCCTCCACCAACTCTTCCACATCCTCCCCACTAACCTCCAACCCCAAGGACTTCCCCAATGCCATAATGGATTCCTCAACTGGCACAGGATTCCCAGGGTTAGCCTCAAACTCTTCAAAATCCCTTTTGTCTACACATTCTGGCCACAGTTTCTTCCAAGCAGAGTTCAAGGTCCTCTTAGTCACTTCCTCCCAAGCCTTACCTATAATGTTTACACAATTGAGGATGCTAAAGTGATCTCTCCAAAACTCTCTTAGTCAGTTGAGTTTCTTAGGTCACTACAAAGCACCTTTCAAACATAGCTTTTGTGTACAGTTTCTTGAAATTGGAAATGACCTGCTGGTCCATGGGCTGCAGGAGAGGAGTGGTATTAGTAGGCAAAAACTTGACCTTAAAGTCGCTCTGCCATGTCTGAAGGATGACTAGGAGCATTGTCTAATACCAGGAGGCACTTAAGGTCTAATTTCTTTTCAATTAGGTAATTTTTCACAGTGGGGGCAAATGCATGGTGTAACCAGTCATAGAAAAAGTCCCTAGTGACCCATGCCTTACTGTTTGCCCTCCACATCACACACAAATTAGCCTTGAGGACATTGTTTTTCCTGAACACTCTGGGAGTTTCAGAGTGATACACCAATAAAGGCTTCACTTTGCAATCACCACTAGCATTGGCACACATCAACAGAGTAAGCCTATCTTTCATAGGCTTATGTCCTGGGAGTGCCTTTTCCTCTTGAGTAATGTATGTCCTGCTTGGCGTTTTCTTCCAAAACAGGCCTGTTTTGTCACAGTTAAACACTTGTTCAGGTTTCAGTCCTTCACTGTCTATGTACTCCTTGTTGTGTATCTTTATATGCATATGCTTCTAAACTGTTGTATTCTGAGCACCTCTGCAAAAACAGTGATAATGTGCGAGTGTGGTGAAAGTGTTGAATGATGATGAAAGTATTTTTCTTTTTGGGGATTTTCTTTCTTTTTTGGGTCACCCTGCCTCGGTGGGAGACGGCCGACTTGTTGAGAGAGAAAAAAAAAAAAAAAATCCAGCCGCTTTGTGGTCCGAACTGGCAGCCTCACCATGCCTTATCACACTATGTATGCCACTATGATTCTTAAATCTCTCAAACCAACCTTTGCTGGCCTTAAATTCACTCACATCACTAGTTGCAGGCATTTTTCTAATTAAATCGTCATGCAACTTCCTACTCTTTTCACATATCATCGCTTGAGAGATGCTATCTCCTGCTATTTGTTTTTCGTTTATCTTCCTTTGCAGATGACACCCGAATCTGCATGACAGTGTCTTCCATTGCAGACACTGCAAGGCTCCAGGCGGACATCAACCAAATCTTTCAGTGGGCTGCAGAAAACAATATGAAGTTCAACGATGAGAAATTTCAATTACTCAGATATGGCAAACATGAGGAAATTAAATCTTCATCAGAGTACAAAACAAATTCTGGCCACAAAATAGAGCGAAACACCAACGTCAAAGACCTGGGAGTGATCATGTCGGAGGATCTCACCTTCAAGGACCATAACATTGTATCAATCTCATCTGCTAGAATAATTATAATAATAATCAAGGGGGAAGCGCTAAACCCGGAGGATTATACAGCGCCTGGGGGGGGGATGTGGAAGGCATTCAGGCTTAATTCGGGGAACTGGAGCACAGATCCAATTCCCTAAATCAAGAGCCCCTCACCAACATCAAGGAACCTTCCTTGAGGGGCATCTGCTAGAAAAATGACAGGATGGATAATGAGAACCTTCAAAACTAGGGAGGCCAAGCCCATGATGACACTCTTCAGGTCACTTGTTCTATCTAGGCTGGAATATTGCTGCACACTAACAGCACCTTTCAAGGCAGGTGAAATTGCCGACCTAGAAAATGTACAGAGAACTTTCACGGCGCGCATAACGGAGATAAAACACCTCAATTACTGGGAGCGCTTGAGGTTCCTAAGCCTGTATTCCCTGGAACGCAGGAGGGAGAGATACATGATTATATACACCTGGAAAATCCTAGAGGGACTAGTACCGAACTTGCACACGAAAATCACTCACTACGAAAGCAAAAGACTTGGCAGACGATGCACCATCCCCCCAATGAAAAGCAGGGGTGTCACTAGCACGTTAAGAGACCATACAATAAGTGTCAGGGGCCCAAGACTGTTCAACTGCCTCCCAGCACACATAAGGGGGATTACCAACAGACCCCTGGCAGTCATCAAGCTGGCACTGGACAAGCACCTAAAGTCAGTTCCTGATCAGCCGGGCTGTGGCTCGTACGTTGGTTTGCGTGCAGCCAGCAGCAACAGCCTGGTTGATCAGGCTCTGATCCACCAGGAGGCCTGGTCACAGACCGGGCCGCGGGGGCGTTGACCCCCGGAACTCTCTCCAGGTAAACTCCAGGTAATAACAGTCCCTCAACATCTTCTATCACTTGCGATCTCTGTTTTGAAAACAAAGTTGCACCTTTGGCAAGAACAGCTTCCTTGATTGCCGTTTTCTTGGCCACAATAGTAGCAATGGTTCACTGGGGTTTTGTGTACAACCTGGCCAGCTCGGAGACACGCACTCCATTTTCATACTTAGCAATGATCTCTTTCTTCATCTCCATAGTAATTCTCACTCTTTTTGCTGTAGGGTTGGCACTAGAAGCTTTCTTGGGGCCCATGGTGACTTATTTTGCAGGTGCAATCACTAAAAAGGCTGTGATAATATGAAATGTTCTGATTGTATGCTTGGAAGCGACCGCGGTGGCTGGCTTGTAAACACTGGCACCCACGGAACAAGTGAGGCGGGCTCAGGCCGCACGTGGACACGTCTCGAACGAATTGCATCGAGCAAATTTTTTAGCGCTTGCTGAGGCAAAATTTTTGCATTAAAATGTATCGCTAGGCGGATTTAACGTTATGCGATGCGTTCGTTAGGCGAGGGTCCACTGTACTCTTAGAGTATTTGTAATATAAGTAATGAATGTACTGTGTATGCATTTTACTTTGTGTTTTTAATGCCTAGTTCTATTACTAACTTAATATACATTAGTGCAAACTTGTTGTTTGGCATTTATATGAATTCATAAATGGAAAAAATGGCATTTTGCTTTCCGGAGATGTCTACTTTCCGGTGATAGCCTGAAACCTAACCTGCCATATAAGTGGGGCCCTACTGTACTGCATATAATTTAGTTTGACACCACCACAATGCTCACCAGAACACATGTGCTTACGCAGCTACCCTCGCGGTCCAAGGAATTCTCGTGATTTCCTTACGTTTCGTGCAATTAATTCGCCAGATTTCATTCTTCTAACCATGGGTCCTAAGAAAGCAAGTGCAAAGGACAGTGCCGAGAAGAAAAAGAGGAAGATTTACATGGAATTAAAGCAAGAAATCATTGATAAGCACAGACCAGGTACATAGTGTAATGAGATAAACAAAAATTATACATAGCGACCACTCTTGTGACCACAATCCTCCTCCCTCCACCGTCCACGTAATGACATATTTTATTCATTCTAAAGTATATATCAGGTTTCTATGTTATTTATATTGTTTATTATGTCATATTAGATGAACTGTGACAAATAAATAAGCCGTAGAATTGATATTAGGGTTACTTTGTCATGCCTCCTGAGAGCAGGAATTCAGCTGGAACAAATTAACTGCATTTCAATTAATTAAAATGAGGCAAATTGACCCAGCATATGAACAAATCAGGATACGAACAAATCCACGGAACGGATTAAATTCGTAAGCCGAGGTTCCACTGTACTTGCAAAGAAAAAATTTGACTTTGACTCTGACTTACTTAATAAGGTAGTAGGTTGGTAGACAGAAACCGCCCAGGGAAATACTACCGTCCTGCCGAGTGAGTGTGAAACAAAAACCCATAATTGTTTTACATGATGGTAGGATTGCTGGTGTCTTTTTCTGTCTCAAACATGCAAGGTTTCAGGTACACCTTGCTATCTCTACTTACATTTAACCCTTTCAGGGTTGGTGCCGTACTAGTAAGGCTTGCACGCCAGAATTGGTGCCGTACTAGTACGCATAAATTCAAGAGCCTTCAAATCTAGCGAGAAAGCTGGTAGGCCTACATATGAAAGAATAGGTCTGTGTGTTCAGTGTGCACAGTATAAAAAAAAATCCTGCAGCACACAGTGCATAATGAGAAAAAAAAAAACTGTTTTTGCTTTAAAACAGCGACTTTGCAGTGTATTTTCGTATGCTATTTATGGTTGTATTCTAGTTTTCCTGGTCTCATTTTATTGAATGGAAGACATATTACAGAAATTGAGATGATTTTTGATTGGTTTCACAATGAAAAGTACACAATTACACTCACTCACCCACTGACTATAAACCCAGAAATACTAATCTTAATCTTAAAATAATAAATCCTAACTAGTCATAAATTTGCCTATGATACTCTAATATAGACACTTTGTATTGTGCCAAAACAAAAGCATTCACATTGCTAAACTTGCAAATTATGATGTAGTCACTTAGCCTTAAGGGGGCAGGCGGGCAATTTTCCGCGCGCGCTCACCGAAAAATCGAAAAAATATGGAAATTGATTTATATATACTGAAAAATAGCTCAACTCTTTGGCAACACAATGGTACCAGAATGAATGTTCTACGACGTTTCTACAAGAAATTATAGTCATTTATATCAGGTATGGTGACGGCGATGTTGGTACCGAGTCTGCTCACGGCCTATATATTTTTTGGAGTTATTTTCTTGTTTTTTATCGCCTTTTCTTGCATTATTCTTTCTAATATAATAACTGACTATTTGGCATCATAAAACAGTAGGTGGAGCTTATCGGCAGACTTAGTGACTACCGGGAACCAGACGGGAACGCTCAGCAGTGTTCCTGCTCCCGAGGTGCCAGCCAGGAATCACCCATTATTTCGCTTATATCAGCTTATATATCAACTCTACGGCTTATTTGTCTATCAGAATTGATCTAATATGATATAATAAACACTCTAAATAACATACAAACATGTTATATACTCTAGACTGAATAAAATAGGCCATAATATGGCCCAGAGATTATCGGGAATATTTCGATATAAAAGTGTAACTGGTCACCCTGTCGTCTCTGAGTAAGAGAAAACGGTGTTTAGAGGCTAACTGCACTAGAACATCAGTTTACTAAGAAATACACCCAAACAAACGCGATTTTCGCGAAAAATTTTTTTTTTTTTTTGGAAACGGGGGCCGGCCGGCGTTCCCGGCCGATATCTCGGAAGTAACTTATTCACCTATAATTTGATGTGGGTCCTTTATTACTTAATTAAATGGAATAATATTCACAGATATTGTAGAATAATGATTTCTCTTATTTTGACCGTAGAATTTTTGGAAATATTCCAAATACTTCGGGAGTTATGTGGGAGTAAAGGGCAGATTTTTTTGCCATATTCCAGATACTAACAAACTTTATTTTTTTGTGAAATAACGATAAGGTATTTAGAGGGAAATCTTACGACCCGAATTAGTATTAGCATTGTACTCTCGGCACCAAGTGTCCAAACCACCTTACGTAGCCGCATATAAGAGTTACATCAACCTCAAGGGCATTTTCAGTAAATCAGTCTTTTCTCAGTTGTTGTTTGAGGTATATTTTTTATAAATATTTTCAAGAAAGAGTGAGAACACTTTGTCTTGTGCACCAAAACTGGAGAAAATCGGACGGTAAATAAACGAGTTACGAAATTTGCCCTCTAGCCCCCTTAATACCATAATCTGTAAGGATTTAATGTTAAGAATTAATCTAAGTCTGCCCGAAATGCCTAGCCACGCTAGGTGTCCTAGTGGCCCCCTCTGTAATTAGTATTTTATAACATGTAAACCACACAATACCCAAAACCTGTAAACCCCACATTGTAACCCTTATAGAGAATAAACTTGAATTGAATTGAATTGGATTGAATTGAATTGAAATTGAGCTCAAAGTAGCAGGAATGTTCGATTTTTGCCAAAGTTCAAAAGTAAACAAATCATGCTATGCGTCCAATACACGTCAACTGGTGAGTCTAATATTTTTTCACAAGTGCGCTGATATTATTTATACCATTTCTACACTAATGCTGTAGTCTGCATAACAGTAAATCTACTGTTTTCTTGTGAGAATAAAAATTCAAAGTGGAAAGCTAAAGAAATGTAAGAGAGGCCTGGGGACATGACTAATGAACAGAAATTTTTTTTATTTTAGTGCCAGGAATGTCTGTCTTGTTTATTCTGGACCCTTTTTGGAAATTGGCATCTTTTGAAATTTGTGTGAAATTGGCAAAATTGCCAATTTCTGGGCACTTTATTGGATAGTTGAAATCGGTAAATGGGTGGTTTCTTGTACTCATTCGATAGAAATAAATGGAGTTCTAGCGAAATACAGTGGACCCCCGCATAACGATTACCTCCGAATGTGACCAATTATGTAAGTGTATTTATGTAAGTGCGTTTGTATGTGTATGTTTGGGGGTCTGAAATGGACTAATCTACTTCACAATATTTCTTATGGGAACAAATTCTGTCAGTACTGGCACCGGAACATACTTCTGGAGTGAAAAAATATCGTTAACCGGGGGTCCACTGTAGTTATGATTTTTGTCGACTGGTACATTGGAATTGGCTGAAAATAGGGCTCAAAGTGGGCAAAATCGCCGATGCGTAAACAACGTTGAGACCGCTAACTTCGCGAGAGCATAATTCCGGAAGTTTTCCATCAAATTTCATACTTTTGGTGTCATTATGATCGGGAAAAGATTCTCTATCATTTCATAAGAAAAAATGTTTTTTGAAAAATTTCCAACCCTGAGAACAAGTTTAGGAGAGGGCCTGTCAACCCTGAAAGGGTTAAGTGACACTACACATGCATGTACAAGCATATATATACACCCCTCTGGGCTTTCTTCTATTTTTCTTACTAGTTCTTGTTTATTTCCTCTTATCTCCATGGGGAAGTGAAACAGAATTCTTCCTCCGTAAACCATGCGTGTCGTATGAGGCGATTAAAATGCCAGGAGCAAGGGGCTAGTAACCCCTTCTCCTGTATACATTACTGAAGTTAAAAAGGGAAACTTTTGTTTTCCTTTTTGGGCCACCCTTCTTCGGTGGGATACAGCGAGTTTGTTGAAAGATTACTAAATTTAAAAAGAGAAACTTTCTTTTTTTGGGGGGGCCACCCTACCTCAGTGGGATATGGCAGATTTGTTGAAAGAAGAAAGAAGTATTACTTAAGGACTTAAAATGTGTAAAAGACAAACAAAATTTAAGTGTTAATAGTTCAGAGCCTCATTCTTCACCTATTTCTTGAGTGTACAGCACACTCAGCCCATCAAAATTTTAACTAATTTTTCTTCAACATGAAATTAGGATAAATATTAATTTTTATTTCTAGAGAAGCTCTGTGTACCCATTTCATTTTTATAAAATCAGGAATAAAATGTGAAAAATATCAACAGCGAAGACAGTTGATACAGTGATTGAGGCATTTTTTTTTTTAATAAGAAAAATTCATAATATCTCTATCTGCATCTCCAGGTCACAGAAAACATATCATTGTTGATCTAACAAACTACACCCTCCTAACGCTAATTTCAGAGTGAAACCGCTATACACCACCTTCCTTTATCATTCATCTTGTACCATTGTGTTCTTTTTTCAATGAACTGGCCATATCCCACTGAGACAGGGCAATCTAAAAAGAAAAACAAAAGCTTTTCTATCTAAATTTAGTAATCTTCATTATGTCTACATAGCTAATCTAAATAACCCCCTTTCCCTTTTTTTTTAATTTCATATCAAGTCTCTTAATGTTGCCATTTCTTATTCCCTGAATAACAAAAACACCACACATTCATCAGTGACAAGACATTTCGACTGCCTTCAACCACCTCTTCCACCTGTATTCTGTGATTTACATTCCAAACTAGTCATTCACTCTCCAAATATCTCATATATCTTATGTTTTCTGTATTCACTTTCAACATCTCTTATATACCCTTGCAAAGTCTTCAACCAGCCTTTGCAGCTTCTCATCAGAATCTTTCATTAATATAATCACCCATTAACAGTGATTGTGATACTTATTACTTAACTTGTAAATGATCCAAACGTATATATACGTTCACTACCCCAGTGCCCCAAATATTTTGAAAAATAAAAAAAAATAAAAATTTTTAATGAAAATAAAGAGCACCTTTTTCTAAGTATTATAGGATTAAAATAAAAAAATTAGGGCCAGTACTTACTGAGATATGAGGCTACAAAGTTGGCACTTAATGCTCACCTGACAGCAACAGAGTCCTGCTGCTTGCAAAAGTGTTGCCGATATATCATTTTTCTCATTTTTATATTATTTTATATAATTTTTATGTTCTGATAATTACAATTTATTGTAGTTCTTGTCATTTCATAACCAATCATTGTTCTGACACTAATATTAGATACTGAAATTATACTCAAATTGTCACAAACACATTGACAGGCAGGCATTTACACCTGCCTTGGTCATATACTAATGTCTAGGTATATATACGAAGTATTTATAGGTCCCAGCAATGTTTTGGATACACGGGAACATAGAAGAAGAAGGAAGAAGGACGAAGGAAGGAGAAGGAGGAAGAAGGAAGAAATTCCCTTGAAGCAATGTGTAAGACAAGTGTTCAGTGACAAGCATCCAGGAGGGCAGTGATAAGATCAGATATGAGATGACATTTAATGGGCTCCAGCAGGGTGCAGAGATAAGAGGAGATAAGCTATGACATTTGATGGGCACCAGCGAGGGTGCAGAGATATGGGATGACATTTGATGAGCTTGTATCTCTGATTATCTGTCTCTCTGTCTTGTTTCTCTGTCTGCTTATCTCTTTCCATCTCTCTGTCTCAGAGAGAGCCACTGTGAACCAACCAGTATTCTTATGCATTATATCTACACGCACAATATAGCACTTTGGATTTTTTAGGCTATCCTAGGTAATTTACACTATGTATTTGTGTGTACCTGTGAGACAGATAGACAGAGATAGACAGACAGAAATAGACAGACAGATAGACAGACCCTAAACTTGGGGTTAACATCGCTTTCCTCTTAAAAGGGGAGTGTTAATATGACATTACATCAGTGAACCCTTGGTGTTTGCCCCACCGTTTGCTCTAGCTGGCGGTCAACATAACTAGCGCTCCCACAAGGTACTATGTAGTCCCAGATTTTTTTAATATGGTGCACACTGAGCGTTAAGACCCATTCTATGGAGACCAGGCATCTCATGCCAATCGTGAGCCAAATTTGGAGGCAGGAAAAATAAAACGTATACATATTTACGTTTTGGGCACTAGCGGTAAGAATGTATATATAGGTCTGGACCGTTTACAGGTTAAAATTAGATTCTTTATCTTTTAGGACCACACACAAATACAATAAAATTTTCTTACATCTCGATCAATAACATTAAACAACCATGGGGCTATCCCATATCCTCTTCCAAGTCCCAATGTTCCAACAAACAATATGTACATATAATAAAGCAACATTTGGATCCTTACAATATTCATGTCAATAAATGTCACTGGTAGCCATTGCACTGTCAAAGAATTCTGTGAAAATAAAGACATTCTATAAAATTGCACAGCATTTTATATATAGTAGCTTAAATAAATGAATATATTCTTCATTTTAACAAGTCAAAGGTTTACATTATCATACTCATTCTCCTCAATTGTTTTATACTTGTGTGAAGAGCAAATCCTGGGAGGATCCCAGTACAAAAAGTACAGGAGGCTTAGTCCTCCATGTAAGAACAAGACAGATATGTTACCTAGTTGTACTCATATATTCTTTAGACTGAGAACTATTTTAATTTCAAGAAGGGGAAAGTATATATCCCTAGAAACTGGTCTTCTTAGAGAAAAATTGCTTACTTATAAGTAATGCATTTATTTGAAAGACAATGTAATACATGCACTAAGGATAGAAAAAATGCCATAATATTTAGATTACCCTTAATTTGATCAAAGTAACAATTACAGTAACAAGAATACTGGTAGATACTTACTGTTAACTCCTTGGCCATCTTCGGGTCATGGACAAAAGAGCCTCCACGCCCACAACCTGGTGGCACTTCCCCTGTAGATATGTATTTCAGCGACTCAATAATTGTCTGTAGAAAAAGCATACATTCAAGAACTAATTTGGTAGGAACAGAGAATTTGTGATGCTCTTTTTTTACTCATTTTTCATTGAGCCATTAAAGCTATAATTACTAAAAGCAAAGGTAAATGTTATACAATGAAAAGAGTAATAAAATAGGTTCAATAACAAGAACAAATTAATAGTCTTCAAGCGAGCCATTTGGTATACAGAAAACTTCCTTAACCCTTTCAGGGTCGGCAGGCCCTCTCCTAAACTTGTTCTCAGGGTTGGAAATTTAAAAAAAAAAAAAAAAAAAAAAAAAAAAAAATATTATGAAATAACACAATCTTTTCCTGATCATAATGACACCAAAAGTATGAAATTTGATGGAAAACTTACGGAATTATGCTCTCGCGAAATTAGCGGTCTAGATGATGTTCATGCATCAGCAATTCCGCCCATCTTGAGCCCTATTTTCGGCCAATTCCAATGTACCAGTCGACAAAAATCATGACCATTTTGCTAGAACTCCATTTTTTCTATCGAAAGAGTACAAGAAACCACCCAATTACTGATTTCGACTATCCAGTAAAGTGGTCAGAAATTGACAATTTTGCCAATTTCACACAAATTTCAAAAGATGCCAATTTCCAAATAGGGTCCAGAATAAACAAGACAGACATTCCTGGCACTAAAATAAAAAATTTTCTGTTCATTAGTCATGTTCCCAGGCCTCTCTTACATTTCTTTTGCTTTCCACTTCAAATTTTTATTCTCACAAAAAAATAGAAGATTTACTGTTATGCAGACTACAGCATTAGTGTAGAAATGGTATAAATAATATCAGCACACTTGTGAAAGAATATTAGACTCACCAGTTGACATGTATTGGACTCGTGGCATGATTTCTTTACTTTTGAACTTTGGCAAAAATCGAACATTTCTGCTACTTTGAGCTCAATATCAAGGTACTTTTCATTGCGAAACCAATCAAAATCATCTCAATTTCTGTAATATGTCTTCCATTCTATAAAATGAGACCAGGAAAACTAGAATACAACCACAAATAGCATACGAAAATACACTGCAAAGTCGCTGTTTTAAAGCAAAAACACGGTCGGAGTTTTTTCTCATTATACACTGTGCTGCAGGATTTTTTTTATACTGTGCACACTGACCACATACACCTATTCTTTCATATGTAGGCCTACCAGCTTTCTCTCGTTAGATTTGAAGGCGCTAAAATTTATGAGTACTAGTACGGCACCAACCCTCAGAGGGTTAAAGGAATGAATACTTCCTTTTATTGGTATCAATAATAAACTCAGTCAACAGACATTAATGCTATTGTATGCATGATTTTATATGAAGTGCTAAACCTATGCAAGTTATTCAGTGGAAGAAGTGATGGAGGTTTAACATAACAAGTAAAATAATATCAGCTCAAAAGTGTTAAAGGCAAATAACAACAAACTAATAAAAGAAATAGAAGAAAGACAAAAGCCAGCCTTGCACTTTAGCAAGTGAATATAAGACAAATTATCCCCTGTATACTTAATCAGGAAAAATTGGGCAAAAGAAATTTTTCCGTAACACTAAATCAAATTCACTATTTTTTTTTTTTTTTTAACAAGTCGGCCGTCTCCCACCAAGGCAGGGTGACCCAAAAAGAAAGAAAATCCCCAAAAAGAAAATACTTTCATCATTCAACTCTTTCACCTCACTCACACATAATCACTGTTTTTGCAGAGGTGCTCAGAACACAACAGCTTAGAAGCATATACGTATAAAGATACACAACACATCTTTCTAAACTGTCAATATCCCGAACCCCTCCTTTAGACTGCAGGCATTGTACTTCCCATTTCCAGGACTCAAGTCCGGCTATATAAAAATAACCGGTTTCCCTGAATCCCTTAACTAAATATTACCCTGCTCACACTCCAACAGGTCGTCAGGTCCCAAATACCATTCGTCTCCATTCACTCCTATCGAACCACTGTTTTTGCAGAGGTGCTCAGAACACAACAGCTCACGCACGCCTGCTGGAAGTCCAAGCCCCTCGCCCACAAAACCTCCCTTACCCCTTCCTTCCAACCTTTTCGAGGATGACCCCTACCCCGCCTTCCTTCCCCTACAGGTTTAAATGTTCTCCATGTCATTCTACTTTGATCCATTCTCTCTAAATGACCAAACCACCTCAACAACCCCTCTTCAGCCCTCTGACTAATACTTTTATTAACTCCACGGAATTACAAATTCAGTATATTATTACAAATGAACCCAGATATGGCATGTGCTGCTCATTTGAATGGTTGCTTAAAATGACAATCAAATATAAAAAAAATTTTTATTCAATATTTATGTGATTGCTGGTTTCTTTTTCTGTCTCATAAAAAAAAAAAAAACACGCTAGATAACAGGGATATCTTGCTACCCCTACTTACACCTTGGTCACACTTCACAGACACGCACATGCATATATATATATACATACATCTAGGCTTTTCTCCTTTTTCTAAATAGCTCTTGTTCTTCTTTATTTCTTCTATTGTCCATGGGGAAGTGGAAAAGAATCTTTCCTCCGTAAGCCATGCGTGTCGTATGAGGCGACTAAAATGCCGGGAGCAATGGGCTAGTAACCCCTTCTCCTGTAGACATTTACTAAAAAAGAGAAGAAGAAAAACTTTATAAAACTGGGATGCTTGAATGTGCGTGGATGTAGTGCGGATGACAAGAAACAGACGATTGCTGATGTTATGAATGAAAAGAAGTTGGATGTCCTGCCCCTAAGCGAAACAAAGCTGAAGGGGGTAGGGGAGTTTCGGTGGGGGGAAATAAATGGGATTAAATCTGGAGTATCTGAGAGAGTTAGAGGAAACGAAGGGGTAGCAGTAATGTTGAAGGATCAGTTATGGAAGGAGAAAAGAGAATATGAATGTGTAAATTCAAGAATTATGTGGATTAAAGTAAAGGTTGGATGCGAAAAGTGAGTCATAATAAGCGTGTATGCACCTGGAGAAGAGAGGAATGTAGAGGAGAGAGAGAGATTTTGGGAGATGTTAAGTGAATGTATAAGAACCTTTGAACCAAGTGAGAGAGTAATTGTGGTAGGGGACCTGAATGCTAAAGTAGGAGAAACTTTTAGAGAGGGTGTGGTAGGTAAGTTTGGGGTGCCAGGTGTAAATGATAATGGGAGCCCTTTGATTGAACTTTGTATAGAAAGGGGTTTAGTTATAGGTAATACATATTTTAAGAAAAAGAGGATAAATAAGTATACAAGATATGATGTAGGGCGAAATGACAGTAGTTTGTTGGATTATGTATTGGTAGATAAAAGACTGTTGAGTAGACTTCAGGATGTACATGTTTATAGAGGGGCCACAGATATATCAGATCACTTTCTAGTTGTAGCTACACTGAGAGTAAAAGGTAGATGGGATACAAGGAGAATAGAAGCATTAGGGAAGAGAGAGGTGAAGGTTTATAAACTAAAAGAGGAGGCAGTTAGGGTAAGATATAAACAGCTATTGGAGGATAGATGGGCTAATGAGAGCATAGGCAATGGGGTCGAAGAGGTATGGGGTAGGTTTAAAAATGTAGTGTTAGAGTGTTCAGCAGAAATTTGTGGTTACAGGAAAGTGGGTGCGGGAGGGAAGAGAAGCAATTGGTGGAATGATGTAAAGAGAGTAGTAAGGGAGAAAAAGTTAGCATATGAGAAGTTTTTACAAAGTAGAAGTGATGCAAGGAGGGAAGAGTATATGGAGAAAAAGAGAGAGGTTAAGAGAGTGGTGAAGCAATGTAAAAAGAGAGCAAATGAGAGAGTGGGTGAGATGTTATCAACAAATTTTGTTGAAAATAAGAAAAAGTTTTGGAGTGAGTAACAAGTTAAGGAAGCCTAGAGAACAAATGGATTTGTCAGTTAAAAATAGGAGAGGAAAGTTATTAAATGGAGAGTTAGAGGTATTGGGAAGATGGAGGGAATATTTTGAGGAATTGTTAAATGTTGATGAAGATAGGGAAGCTGTGATTTCGTGTATAGATCAAGGAGGAACAATATCTTGTAGGAGTGAGAAGAGCCAGTTGTGAGTGTGGGGGAAGTTCGTGAGGCAGTAGGTAAAATGAAAGAGGGTAAGGCAGCGGGGATTGATGGGATAAAGATAGAAATGTTAAAAGCAGGTGGAGATATAGTTTTGGAGAGGTTGGTGCAATTATGTAATAAATGTATGGAAGAGGGTAAGGTACCTAGGGATTGGCAGAGAGCATGCATAGTTCCTTTGTATAAAGGCAAAGGGGACAAAAGAGAGCACAAAAAATATAGGGGGATAATTCTGTTGAGTATACCTGGTAAAGTGTATGTTAGAGTTATTATTGAAAGAATTAAGAGTAAGACAGAGAATAGGATAGCAGATGAACAAGGAGGCTTTAGGAAAGGTAGGGGGTGTGTGGACCAGGTGTTTACAGTGAAACATATAAGTGAACAGTATTAAGATAAGGGTAAAGAGGTCTTTGTGGCATTTATGGATTTGGAAAAGGCGTATGACAGGGTGGATAGGGGGGGCAATGTGGCAGATGTTGCAGGTGTATGGTGTAGGAGGTAGGTTACTGAAAGAAGTGAAGAGTTTTTACGAGGATAGTGAAGCTCAAGTTAGAGTATGTAGGAAAGAGCTAAATTATTTCCCAGTAAAAGTAGGCCTTAGACAAGGATGTGTGATGTCACCGTGGTTGTTTAATATATTTATAGATGGGGTTGTAAGAGAAGTAAATGCGAGGGTCTTGGCAAGAGGCATGGAGTTAAAAGATAAAGAATCACACATGAAGTGGGAGTTGTCACAGTTGCTCTTTGCTGATGACACTGTGCTCTTTGGAGATTCTGAAGAGAAGTTGCAGAGATTGGTGGATGAATTTGGTAGGGTGTGCAAAAGAAGAAAATTAAAAGTGAATACAGGAAAGAGTAAGGTTATGAGGATAACAAAAAGATTAGGTGATGAAAGATTGGATATCAGATTGGAGGGAGAGAGTATGGAGGAGGTGAATGTATTCAGATATTTGGGAGTGGACGTGTCAGCGGATGGGTCTATGAAAGATGAGGTGAATCATAGAATTGATGAGGGGAAAAGGGTGAGTGATGCACTTAGGAGTATGTGGAGACAAAGAACTTTGTCCTTGGAGGCAAAGAGGGGAATGTATGAGAGTATAGTTTTACCAACGCTCTTATATGGGTGTGAAGCATGGGTGATGAATGTTGCAGCGAGGAGAAGGCTGGAGGCAGTGGAGATGTCATGTCTGAGGGCAATGTGTGGTGTGAATATAATGCAGAGAATTCGTAGTTTGGAAGTTAGGAGGAGGTGCGGGATTACCAAAACTGTTGTCCAGAGGGCTGAGGAAGGGTTGTTGAGGTGGTTCGGACATGTAGAGAGAATGGAGCGAAACAGAGTGACTTCAAGAGTGTATCAGACTGTAGTGGAAGGAAGGCGGGGTAGGGGTCGGCCTAGGAAAGGTTGGAGGGAGGGGGTAAAGGAGGTTTTGTGTGCGAGGGGCTTGGACTTCCAGCAGGCATGCGTGAGCGTGTTTGATAAGAGTGAATGGAGACAAATGGTTTTTAATACTTGACGTGCTGTTGGAGTGTGAGCAAAGTAACATCTGTGAAGGGGTTCAGGGAAATCGGCAGGCCGGACTTGAGTCCTGGAGATGGGAAGTACAGTGCCTGCACTCTGAAGGAGGGGTGTTAATGTTGCAGTTTAAAAACTGTAGTGTAAAGCGCCCTTCTGGCAAGACAGTGATGGAGTGAATGATGGTGAAAGTTTTTCTTTTTCGGGACACTCTGCCTTGGTGGGAATCGGCCAGTGTGATAATAAAAAAATAAAATATTTATGTGATACGTCAACATCATAAAGCTGTATCTATCGTACTAAAGCTGTGAATACTAGTGAATGAAAATATTAATGAGCAATTAAGTGTTTAAAATGAGAAACACTTGTGGAATGCCTGAAAATGTGGCTGTTGTGCCTCTATATAATTAATTTTGGCTTTAATCCACAATTTCATATTGAATATGTAATTCCTAAGAATTCTTATATTCCTCATGATGCCATAACGATACAATGCTGTATCGTTAATGTGACATTTTATTGTGGTAATGTTTCGCTGTCCAGGAGCTTTGTCAAGCCGTTACGGCTTGACAAAGCTCCTGGAGAGCGAAACGTTGCCACAATAGAATGTCACATTAGTTGCACTTGTGTCATTTTACTTTACAAAGTGCATAATGATAACATATATAACCATAATAATGAGCGAGAAAGAGTGATGACAAGAAACACATGTCAAACTGAAAAGAAAAAAAGGGTGAGGGTGGCACACTATACAAGAGGCCATGCATTCCATATGATGCTTAAATTACATAATATATAGCAATCAAAACCACCACAAAAGAAATCCTGCACATTTTCTTGTAATGAAGCATCCACTGTATATCATACAATACTAGTGTACACTGTAATTACACATGCCCATGCCTTCTGCAGAATTTTTTAATATACAAACTATCTCTCACCAAGGTAGGGTGACCCCCCCCCCAAAAAAAAAAATAATAAATAAATAAATATAAAGAAACACTCATTCATTCAATGGCTGTCTTGTCAAAAGTCACAAGACATCACAATTCAAACCTCCAGGACTCAAGTCTGGCTAAGTTTTCCCTGAATCCCTTTATAAATGCTACTTTGCTCACACTCCAAACACCATGTCAAGCCATAAAAACTACTTGTTTCCAGTCATTTCAATCTGACACATTCACACAAGCCTGAGCAATATATAATGCCAGTGTTAAGTTAAAATACCCAGCAGGTAATTACTGTAATATACCTTATCCCTTTTATTATAAGTATCTTTCAGGGACATTTCAGAGCTTTCGTTTTTTATACATGAAATGTTTTGTACTGGTTGACCCTCAGTCTAGATGAGTTCATTTTACTGGGCTCAACCATGTACACCTGTGGTATGCATGTGACCAGTTTCAAGGGCTCTCCTACCAGTACAGCCTATGCAGGCTTCACTGTTGGCTTCTTGATCAACTAGCCTATTTGAGCTAGTGGCTTGCAGGCCCACAGTACCATCACAATCCAGTTGAACCAGCACTTGTAGCAGGAAGTTAAAAAAAAAGAGAAAATTGTAAAATAACAACCAAGGGTACAGGAATTAAGATTAATGACTATGAATTAGTACATATTGTAATGACTTACAGTCTTTCCACAGCCATTCTGACCAAGAATGAGAGTAAGAGGGGAAAAAAATTGAATCTTTCTTGGTTCATCTGGTCCAAAGCTTCGTATGCCTTGGATGGCCAACCTGTCAATTCGAGACATTTTGCTTGACTGGCACCTTCACTCAGTCTGAAAGATTAATGCAATTTGAGATATCTTAAGTACATGTATACCATATTAAATACAGAGAATCATAGATATAAGCTTCAGTAGAGCTTTCCAACACTACATTTTACTGTAACTTAGAGTAATACTGTACACTGGACCCTCGGGTAATGACGTCATCGGATAAAGGAAAATCGGATGACACTTTTTGCGTCAAAATATTGGCTCAGTTAACGACAAAGAACTCGGTTAAAGTCATTCGTCCCTAACGTATCCGCGCAGCCTGAGCGGCCCGACCACTCCATGTACAGCCAGTGTGCCATTGCTTACAAGCCAGTGAGGACGATTCCAAGTGTACATGCGATACATTTTATTATTCCATTGTTTTTAGTGCTTGTAACTGCTAAATAAGCCACCTTGGGCCAAAAGAAAGCTTCTAGTGTGAGCCCTGTGGTAATGAGGGTGAGAAATACTATTGAATTCAAGAAAGAGATCATCACAAAATACGAAAGTGATGTACGTGTCTCCAAGCTGGCCAGGTTGTATAACAAACCCCATACAACCATCGCTACTATATTGGCCAACAAAAAGGCAAACAAGGAAGCTATTGTTGCAAAAGGTGCAAATGTGCTTACAAAACAGAGATCGCAAATACTCGAAGATGTGGAAAGACTGTTGTTGGTGTGGATCAATGAGAAACAATCATCGGGAGATAGTGTTTCAACAGTCAATTAAATGTGAAAAGGCAAGGCAGTTGCATGATGATCTCATTAAGAAAATGCCTGGAACTAGTGCTCATATTGGTGAATTTAAGGCCAGCAAAGGTTGGTTTGAGAGATTTAAGAATCATAGTGGCATACACAGTGTGATAAGGCATAATGAAGCTGCAAGTTCTGACAAAAAAGTGGCTGAAAAATATGTGCAGGACTTTAAGGGGAACATAGAGACTCAACAATTAAACCTCAACAAGTGTTCAATTGTGACAAAACAGGCCTCTTTTGGAAGAAAATGCCAAACAGGACCTACATTACTCAGGAGGAAAAAGCACTCCCAGGACACAAGCCTATGAAAGACAAGATAACTCTCATGTTTTGTAGTAATGCTAGTGGGGATTGCAAAGTGAAGCTTTTACTCGTGTGTCACTCTGAAACTCCCAGTGTGTTCAAGAAAAACAGTGTCATCAAGACTAAATTGTGTGTGATGTGAAGAGTAAACAGTTAGGCATGGGTCACGAGGGACATTTTCCTCAATTGGTTCTATGACGTGTTTGGCTCCAGTGTGAAAATACCTCCTGGAAAACAAATTGCCACTCTAGTGCCTCGTGTTAATGGACAATGCTCCTGTTCATCCTCCGGAAGAGCGAATTGTGGGGGGAGTTTGGTTTCATCAAAGTGAAATTTTTGCCCCCTAACACCACTCCTCTTGACCTTAAGAGAGTTCTGGAAAGATCACTTCAGTATCCTCAGCTGCATAAACCTTATAGATAAGGCTTGGGAGGGAGTGACTTGCAGAACTTTGAACTCTGCTTTGAGAAAATTGTGGCCACAATTTTGAAGGGTTTGGGGCTAACCCTGAGTAGCCTATACCAGTTGTGGAATCTATTGTGGCATTGGGGAAGTCCATGGGGTTGGAGGTCAGTGGCGAGGATGTGGAAGAGTTGGTGGAGGACGACGATGAAGAGCTAACCACTACAGAGCTGCAAGAGCTTGAGGTGCAACAGCAACAGACCAGAGCTCAGGAATTTCCTTCAGAGGAGGGGGGAAGAAAGATGGAGGAAGTTGCCTTATTCAAATATTAAGGACATTTGTGCAAAGTGGACTGAAGTGCAAACCTTTATGGATGAACATCACCCTGACACAGCTGTTGCAGGCCATGCTGGCAACATCTACAATGAC
Source organism: Cherax quadricarinatus (assembly GCF_038502225.1). Classification (NCBI taxonomy): domain Eukaryota; kingdom Metazoa; phylum Arthropoda; class Malacostraca; order Decapoda; family Parastacidae; genus Cherax; species Cherax quadricarinatus. The sequence continues at coordinate 12,701,559 of NC_091337.1, read as the reverse complement.
AATGTTGTGTCCCATTTTAGGGAAATCTTAAAGACACACCAGAAACAGAGCTCTCTGGACAGATTTTTGGTGCAACAGGGGTCCAGTGACTCAAGCTGGTCCTAGTGGCATTATAAAACAAAGAAAGGAGGTAACCCCAAAAAAGAACTTGGTACCTAAAGTCCTTATTGAAGGGGATTCCCCTTCCAAACAATTGTAAACTCCTCCATCCTCTGCCCTCCTCCCATCTCATCACTCTTCAAATACGTCTTCAATAAAAGTGTCATTTTATTAATTATTAATGTATTTATTCTGTATGTCTCATTGTTTTCTGTGTAGGGAAATGTATATTTCACGTAAAAAAATTATTTTGTTTAATGCTTTTGGGTGTCTGGAACGGATTAATTGGATTTCCATTATTTCTTATGGGGAAAACTAATTTGGATAACAACAGAATCAGTTAAAGACAAGCTCTCTGGAACGGATTAATGTCGTTAACTGAGGATCCACTGTATTAACCCTTAAACTGTCCAAATGTAGATCTACGTTGACGTGTGTAGCGCTCCAACCATGATTTTCTCCATTTGAAAGCATGTAAAATCGGACATAAATCTACGTTCGGAGCACTACGCACGTCAACATAGATCTACGTTTGGACAGTTTAATGGTTAGTACTATTTCCAACTATCCCTTACCAAGACAGAACATGAGCACAATGTCTGTGAAAAGTGCACTCCTGTCACAACTTAGTAATAAATATTTATACTATACAGGAAAACAGAATTTGTAGATGAACATCATCAACACAGTTTGCCTGTGCAAGTTTTTTTTTTTCAGTTAATATAAAGAGATGTACAACAAGTATATTTACACAAGCAGTCAGGCAAGTGGCTGGGTCAAGCCAGGTCACAGAGTTGCCCACATCATTTTAATGTCTGTTCTCACTCACACATGCAACCATCATTCAGTTTCAAATTTTCCCCTGGATTTGCAGTCTTTGAGTAACTATTAACACATTAACCCTTAAACTGTCCAAACACAGATCTACCTTCATGTGCGTAGCACTCCAACAATGATTTTCCCCATTTGAAAGCAAGTAAAAAAAAACAAGATCTACGTTCGGAGCCCCCCCCCCCCCGCAAGTGAACGTAGATCTACGTTTGGACAGTTTAAGGGTTAAGTAAAGAGCAACTAGCAATGGTGGTGGCAAGAGAAAATCAATGAATCTCAGTATATTATGCAGAAAATTGAACTAATAAGGAAGCTTGTTTGCCATTTTAGTGATACGGGTATGTGCCAGTTTACACCTCGTCTCTCCACCAAAAAAAGTATATGTACTGTCCTCTACTCCACATATACAGTACTAATATACCTTCAACTTCATTTTTATTTACAATACATGTAGAGTACTGTACTGCTTTACAGGCTACAATACTGTGTGTCTAGTCTTCTGAATCAACAGGTCAAGTCCACCGATTCCAAACTTTACCAATTTATGTTGCAGTCGTGAAAAATAAAATTTCATAATTCAAAATCTAAGGAAAACTGGCAATAACGAATACCTCCCTCCCCCCTCTAATCTTCAATAATTTGGTATTTGATATACGTACATCTAATATCAATGCACCACAAAGAAACAAGCAGAGGTATATACAGAGAAAGATCGCAGTCAGCAGAATTTGAAACCACATCATGGGAGTCTGGCAAGGTTCGCCAAGTGACACTCTAGACCACTCGGCCAAAGATGCCTCAAAAGCAAGGCAGCCTGGTTTATAAGCCGTTTCTTCATAGCCTGGGAACACCAGTGGGCCTCAAGCATGATTTCAAGCTATTTCATTCTCCTCCTGTATGCTCTGATCTCATAAGCGATTTTTATATCACCGCACCATGTAGAAACAAGTGGAGGTATAAACAGAGAAAGATCACAGTCAATAGGATTCAAGTGGTCTAGAGCGCCACTTGGGGAACCTTGCCAGAATCCTCTGACGTGGTTTCGAATCTTTCTAACTGCAATCTTTGTCTGTATATATACCTCTGCTTGTTTCTGCATGGTGCACTGATATAAAAATTGCTTGTGAGGTCAGAACTTACAGTAGGAAAATGAAATAGCTTGAAACCATGCTTGAGATCCACTGGTGTGCCCAGACTAAGAAGAAACGGCTTATAAACCAGGCTGCCTAGCTTTTGAGGCATCTGTGGTCGAGTGGTCTAGAGCATCATTTGAGGAACCTTGGCAGACTCCCCTGATGTGGTTTTGAATCCTGCTGACTGCAATCTTTCTATGTATACATATGACACCTTGAAGAGCCCAGAGTAAACAGCATTTCAGGCAACTTTGACTAGGACACAGGCGGGAGAGATACACGATTATATACACCTGGAAAATCCTAATGGGACTAGTACCGAACTTGCACACGAAAATCACTCACAACGAAAGCAAATGATTCGGCAGACAATGCAACATCTCCCCAATGAAAAGTAGGGGTGTCACTAGCACGTTAAGAGATAATGCAATAAGTGTCAGGGGCCCGAGACTGTTCAACTGCCTCCCAGCATACATAAGGGGGATTACCAATAGACCCCTGGCTGTCTTCAAGCAGGCACTGGACAAGTACCTAAAGTCGGTACCTGACTAACCGGGCTGTGGCTCGTACGTTGGATTGTGTGCAGCCAGCAGTAACAGCCTGGTTGATCACGTGCTGATCCACCATGAGGCCTGGTCACAGACAGGGCCACGGGGGCGTTGACCCCCAGAACTCTCTCCAGGTAAACTCCAGGATCAGGAACACAGTGGTCCATGGCCTGGTAGGCAATGCTCTCACTTCACATGCTGAGGGTCTGTGGTTCAATCCCCAGCAAGGGCAGAAACTTTGGCCATTTCCTTACACCTGCTCTCCCGTTCACCTAGTGAGCAAGTAGTTTCCTGGGTGTTAGTTGACTGGTGTGGGTCACATCCTGAGGGAAAAGACTGAGAACCCCAATGGAAATACTATGACAAACAGTCCCTCGATGCACTGCCTTTCTTGGGTTATCCTGGGTGGCTAACTCTCCGAGGTTAAAAATCCGAACAAAATCTCATGTGGTGTTCTCTAAGCTTGTGTTGATAGGTGGGAAATTTCTTAGTTAAAAAGGACCCCAGTGGAAATAAGTCACTGACTTTTTGGGGTTATCCTAAGTAATATACACTATGTATGATAAATGTATTTGTGTACCTGTGCCCCAATAAATTTACCAACTTAAAGCTAATTATACAACTGAATAATACAAAGTTTTAAGTAATGAGCATGACAATTTGTTAATAATTTCGGGTATCATTATTTGGATTGATAAGGCATGATAAGGACTTAAGCTAGCACTGATAAAGACAGCACATTATAAAATTGGCTATTTTACATAAATCAAGTTTGATCCGACGAAGTGGAAAGTAGCTTCCAATCTCTTGGATCAAGAGCCTTTCAGCAGGATCAAGGCATCACGTGTTGAAGCTTGATAAAACAAGTTTGTACCATGAATAAAAGTACACAAGGTAGCACCAATTCCTTAGATCAAGAGCCCTTTACCAGCATCAAGGCACCGCCCCTCCTTTCTTCAAGGGTCCAAGAGCTACACAAAAATGCACATAACACAAAAAGGATTTGAATATCTTCCAGTAACATTGGGGTATCTATCATATAGCAGTAACATAACTATTTGTTTATCTAAAACGAATATATTCAAAATATAATTAAACAAATGACAACACAAATGGCCTACCAAGCAGTATAATTAACTCAAAACAGGCGAATAATGAAGTGAAATAAGTGATGAGAAGATGAATGTGATTCCCGCCACTCAACAGTGTTGTTGACTGCTGCTGCTGCTGCTGCTGCTGCTGCTGCTGCTGATGTAAGCTGACACTGCTGACACTTGCTGACATCTGCCTCCTGACGCAACAGTTAGCATAAAAAAAAAACAATAAATAGATTTTTATTTCCAGAAAGTGGACCTTGTCACAAAATTAAGAAATTATGGATATCCAATCCTTGCCAGTTTGGTGATAATTTATTCCTAAAACTGTCCAATATCAGGGTGGTTTTGCTATTGTTTCCTGCATGTTATTAATACCTATTAATACCACGTATTATACCCTTAAAATAAAAAAAAATAAAACCATGTACATTTGAAGACTAGAATATTTTTTTCCCTAAATACTGTGCATCTCATGGACCTTCAAATTATTGAATAGTTGTGTACCGAATAAGTAACTTTATAGAGCCACAGGAACACATAAATAAAATTAACATACATAGTGTAAATTACCTATGATAACCCCCCAAAAAAGTCAAAGTGACTTATTGCCACTGGGCTGAGTCATAGGCCAAATATTTACTTTATTATGCATTCCCCTGCAGGTGGAGAGTACTTCTGAAGAAATGTTGAAACTGATTAATTTTATGAGCCAAAATACTGATGAGAGTGATTGCCTCTTTACCGAGTATGAATTAGATAATGCATTAACCAAAGGTCGATCAACTGCTCCTGGAGAGGATGGTATAACCTATGATATTCTCAGAACTCTAAGGCACGTGCCTGATAACCCTTTGTTGGCACTGTATAATCTCAGTTACATTGAGGGCGTTCTTCCTACTTCCTGGACCAATAGTCTCATTGTGCCTATCCCTAAGCCCCAACAGCCTGATACATTTAGGCCGATCTCCTTAACTAGTTGTCTTTCTAAAACTTTTGAAAGAATGATGGAAATAAGTCACTCTGTCTGACTTTTTTGGGTTATCCTAGGTTCTCTACACATATGCTGCTATGTATGATAATTCTATGTAACTGTATTTGTGTATACCTGAATAAACTTCAAGGACCATAACATTGTATCAATCGCATCTGCTAGAAAAATGACAGGATGGATAATGAGAACCTTCAAAACTAGGGAGGCCAAGCCCATGATGACACTCTTCAGGTCACTTGTTCTATCTAGGCTGGAATATTGCTGCACTCTAACAGCACCTTTCAAGGCAGGTGAAATTGCCGACCTAGAAAATGTACAGAGAACTTTCACGGCGCGCATAACGGAGATAAAACACCTCAATTACTGGGAGCGCTTGAGGTTTCTAAACTTGTATTCCCTGGAACGCAGGAGGGAGAAATACATGATTATATACACCTGGAAAATCCTAGAGGGACTAGTACCGAACTTGCACACGAAAATCACTCACTACGAAAGCAAAAGACTTGGCAGACGATGCACCATCCCCCCAATGAAAAGCAGGGGTGTCACTAGCACGTTAAGAGACCATACAATAAGTGTCAGGGGCCCGAGACTGTTCAACTGCCTCCCAGCACACATAAGGGGGATTACCAACAGACCCCTGGCAGTCTTCAAGCTGGCACTGGACAAGCACTTAAAGTCAGTTCCTGATCAGCCGGGCTGTGGCTCGTACGTTGGTTTGCGTGCAGCCAGCAGCAACAGCCTGGTTGATCAGGGGCTGATCCACCAGGAGGCCTGGTCACAGACCGGGCCGCGGGGGCGTTGACCCCCGAAACTCTCTCCAGGTAAACTCCAGGTAAACTTACTACAGAATCAGACACCAACTTTCCCCCTACCTCTATGGGTTCATGAAAGGTAAAAGTGTGCAGAACTGTATTTCCACCTTTCTCACTGCACACACCTCTACTAGTTTTACCACTTTTCTTGATCTAAAATCTGCATTTGATATTGCGAACAGAACCGTTATACTACATGAACTAGCCAAAATGAATATTGGTGGTAGCTTACTCTGCTGGATAATAGGATACCTGTCAAATAGAGTATCCTCTGTCCTTCAGAAGTGATTCTAAAGAAATGTCTTTAGGTACACCGCAGGGAGGAGTTCTTAGTCCCATGCTATTTAATATTCTGATTAATGCTCTCCTAAATACTCTACCTGCCTCACCTAAACATATAGCTATAAGCTATGCTGATGATATCATGATCCATACAACAGGACATAAGAAGATGAATACCATTCTTAATGAATCTCAAGCAATTTGTAATCGACTAGGCCTCATACTATCTTCCTCTAAAACAAAGATATTAACAAGCAAACGACATCCCCCACCCATCTATTTGCAGGGTGAAATCATTAGCTACGTTAAAACTTACAGATATCTTGGTGTAGATGTACCCTTTAACAAATCCACTATACCACAACTAAACAAGAAATGCAAAGCTAGGCTAAATGCTCTCAAAGCTGTTGCTGGCTACAATCCCAACTATGGTGCTAATGTGAGAATCGTGAGAATGATGTACATAGCCTATGTTAGGTTCTTAATTGATTATGCTGCTCCCATGTTGATATTAGCTAGAGAAAGTTCTCTCCGACCCTTGGAGTTAATGCTAAATGAAGCTCTCAGGATTATTCTTGGCTGTCCCAGATCTACAAAAGTTCTTAACATGAGGAAGGAGCTTGGTATTTCTAGTATCAGTGATAGGATTGTTGAAATTAACACTGTACTCGGTATTAGAATGTTGAGAAACGAACCAGACACTGTCACAGTGAATCTTACCAAGTGTCTAGAGGTAGATACACACAGATCTAAATGGATTGTGAAAACGTGCAATTGCATTAAGTTTTATAACCTGCATGAACTGTATCACTGTAGGCAACAAGAGCATTTCACCCCTCCATGGAAGATGTGTTCATTTAATATCACATACCTACAAGTCCCTCCCAAGAAGCTTATTGCTAGTAATCCCTTCCTTAAATCTCTTGTTAGAGCAACTGCTCAAGAAGAAATTTCTCACCTAGCTGGTAGTAATAAGTTATCACAAGTTATATACACTGATGGATCTAAACAGGAGTCTTCTGGCAGGGCTGCATCTGCTCTTGTTGCCACCTCCCTAGTTAAGAACGATAATAAATTTGTTGAGTTAGGCATAAGAATTAACAACTGGGCGTCTACACTGCAAACTGAATTGTTTGCAATCCTAATGGCGCTAAAGCTAACCTATGATACTGAGCTTGACTCTATCATCATTACTGATTCTATGTCATCACTGAAGGCTCTTGACTCATATAATGACTCCAACAACATGCTCATTGGAGAAGCCAGGTATAGATACTCAAAAATTAGGGACAAAGGAATTAATGTACAATTGCTATGGATCCCATCACACATTGGATTACTCCTTCATGATAAAGTTGATATGTTAGCCAAGAAGAGTACCCAGAAGAAGAATGTAGAATATAAATTTGGTATAACTGTGTCTAGCATTAGGAATAATATTAGGAGAGAAGTAAATGATGAAAATGATTGTTATAGGAATGCAGTTAGAAGCCTGAGTAGATCTATAACCCACTATGATAACATGAACGTAGATAAGTATGTTTATGGAGCAACTTGCAATGTGAACAGACTGACTGATGTTGTAGTGGCCAGGCTTAGGCTTGGTTACAAGTACTTCTGGCAGTTTGGGAGACACACACATGATGATCAAACTAAATGTAAATTATGTGATCAGGCATATGGTCACTCTCTTGAACACTATGTGCTTAATTGTCCACTTATTGAGGAATACAGAGACAGACAGTATAATAACCTATGTGACATGTCAAGATATCTTATTAATGAAAATAAGATACCAGATATACTAAGCAAATTTCCTAAATTTGCTTGTAACAGATAAGTGAACTATAGATATGTAGATATAAATCCATATGTATTCCTGTTAACCCTTTGGGGCCTAGTTCCTAGGCCTTTTGTGTATCCATATGCTCTCGCGCTACCGTCCACAGGATGGATATGGGGTGCACAATAAACTAGCTACTTCGGTGGCAAAATCTAAATCTAATCCCTGCAGGTCACAAAATATGCTCCTCAGGAGTGGGGAATATGAGGCCTTCTGAATGAATTATTTTTCTTGAAGTTATTATATAATTAACCTTCAATAAAATAACCTACATTTTGCAGTATATCTAATCAAAATTTCTTGAATGCGACCTTATTACAACTAACTTTAACGCTGCCTTACAACATATAACAAAAAAAGTATCCAAAACGGTGGGGATCCTCTCCAAGATACGATACTACGTGCCGCAAACTGCCTGTGGAAAATTGCATTTATCTGAATGTAACTAATTATGTACATAACAGTAAATGATAACAAAGATAATTATTATTTATCAATGTTACATAGACAAGTAGGAATCTGGGACACCTAGGTCGCAAAAAATGTCCCCCTTCGATACCTACCACTGTCATAACCACAAGTTGCTCTGGACCTATTAATTAAATGAAATATACATACACCAGGAATACTGGTAAATATATAAATTTGTGGACAGTATATTAAAAATAATAAATGGTTATATATATACACAATTATATAACAGAAGGAAAATATATCTTAATATCACTCACCAATTTGACTGGAGATTAATGTGTATCATACTCAGAAAACCTCACTCTAACTAAATCTATGAAAATAATGCTGGCCAGAATTACACACAAATCTAGAGAGCTTATCTGAGGTTCCTGGAGCTGTCTTGTCCAGTCGTCTGATATCTCAAGTTATGAAGGAATACACATCCACCAATTTCGCCTCCTATTTGAGAGGTGTCAACACAATTTTAACCTCTAGAGCACGAAAAATTCTTCCCATTACACCAACGTTTGTATAAAATTCAAAACCAAGATGGCGAGTGACCCCCCCCAGCCGCGAGTGACCCCCCCCCCCATTTTCGATAACATACTTCTTTTAAAAATACAATATAGGGCATCTATATACCTATAAATTACAGTATTTCCGGAAAATATATACAGTATTTTCCACACTGCGGCCGGCCGGAGTTCGTTGCTAAACGACTCAAATTGCTCATTTGGCAATGGTGGAGGACCTGGGTACATATAGGATCTGGCATCCACACGGCGACATATTGCACAAGATTTAATCACCCTTTTTACACTTTGCCATCCTTGTGGAATCCAGAAAGTTTCCCTAATACAATTTAAGGTATCTTCAGCTATCATAACTTTGGGGTCCAGTCACTGGACCCATTGTGTACCTTTGTAATCTTTTGACTACCGCCCACAGGATGGGTATGGGGTGCATAATGAAGATGTTAAACTAAACAGTGTGTGTGTGTGTGTGTGTACTCACCTATTTGTACTCACCTATTTGTGGTTGCAGGGGTCGAGTCATAGCTCCTGGCCCCGCCTCTTCACTGATTGCTACTAGGTCCTCTCTCTCCCTGCTCCATGAGCTTGATCATACCTCGCCTTAAAACTATGTATGGTTCCCGCCTCCACTACTTCACTTTCTAGGCTATTCCACGGCTTGACTACTCTATGACTGAAGAAATACTTCCTAACATCCCTTTGATTCATCTGAGTCTTCAACTTCCAATTGTGACCTCTTGTGTCTGTGTCCCATCTCTGGAACATCCCGTCTTTGTCCACCTCGTCTATCCCGCGCAGTATTTTATATGTCGTTATCATGTCTCCCCTGACCCTCCTGGCCTCCAGTGTCGTCAGGCCGATTTCCCTCAACCTTTCTTCGTAGGACAATCCCCGTAGCTCTGGGACTAGTCTTGTTGCAAACCTTTGCGCTTTCTCTAATTTCTTGACGTGCTTGACTAGGTGTGGATTCCAAACTGGTGCTGCATACTCCAGTATCGGCCTGACGTAAATGGTATACAGAGTCTTGAACGAATCCTTACTGAGGTATCGGAACGCTATCCGTAGGTTTGCCAGGCGCCCATATGCTGCAGCAGTTATCTGATTGATGTGCGCCTCGGGAGATATGCTCGGTGTTATACTCACCCCCAGATCTTTTTCCTTGAGTGAGGTTTGCAGACTTTGGCCATCTAAACTATATTGTGTCTGCAGTCTTCTTTGCCCTTCCCCAATCTTCATGACTTTGCATTTGGCAGGGTTAAACTCAAGGAGCCAGTTGCTGGACCAGGCTTGTAGCCTGCCCAGGTCTCTTTGTAGTCCTGCCTGATCCTCATCCGATTTGAGTCTTCTCATTAACTTCACATCGTCCGCAAACAAGGACACTTCTGAGTCTATCCCTTCCGTTATGTCAGTCACATATACCAAGAACAGCACAGGTCCTAGGACTGACCCCTGTGGAACCCCGCTTGTCACAGGCGCCCACTCTGACACCTCGTCATGTACCATGACTCGTTGTTGCCTCCCTGTCAGGTATTCTCTGATCCATTGCAGTGCCTTTCCTGTTATGAGTGCCTGATCCTCTAGCTTTTGCAGTAACCTCTTGTGAGAAACTGTGTCGAAGGCCTTCTTGCTTCTTGCAGTCCAAAAATATGCAGTTGATCCACCCCTCTCTCTCTTGTCTTACTTCTGTCACCTTGTCATAAAACTCTAGTAGGTTTGTGACACAGGATTTTCCTTCCCTGAAACCGTGCTGGTTGTCAATTATACACTTATTTATTTCCAGGTGCTCCACCACTCTCCTCCTGATGATCTTCTCCATGACCTTGCATACTATACACGTTAGTGATACAGGTCTGTAGTTTAGTGTCTCATGTCTGTCTCCCTTTTTAAAAATTGGGACTACATTTGCCATTTTCCATACCTCAGGGAGTTGCCCAGTTTCAAATGATGTGTTGAAGATCTTTGTTAATGGCTCACACAATATCTCTGCTCCCTCTTTAAGGACCCATGGAGAGATGTTGTCTGGTCCCACCGCCTTTGAGGTGTCAAGTTTACATAGCAGCTTCTTCACCTCCTCCTTGGTTATATGTACCTCATCCAGCACTTGCTGGTGTGCCCCCCTGTTCTGATTTCCTGGAGTCCTACTGGTTTCCACTGTAAATACCTCTTTAAATCTTGTGTTGAGCTCCTGACATACCTCTCGGTCGTTTCTTGTGAATTCCCCATCACCCTTCCTCAGTCTGATTACCTTGTCCTTGACTGTTGTTTTCCTCCTGATGTGGCTGTACAACAGCTTCGGGTCAGTCTTTACTTTTGATGCTATGTCATTTTCATATTGTCTCTGAGCCTCCCTTCTTATCTGTGCATATTCGTTTCTGGCTCTTCGGCTAATTTCTTTATTTTCCTGAGTTCTCTGTCTTCTGTACCTTTTCCATTCTCTAGTACACCTAGTTTTTGCCTCCGTACACCTTTGGGTGAACCAAGGACTCGTTCTGTTCTTCCCATTATTTCTGTTTCCCTTGGGAACAAACCTCTCCTCTGCCTCCTTATATTTTGTTGCCACATAGTCCATCATTTCTTGTACTGGTTTTCCTGTCAGTTCCCTCTCCCACTGAATGTCTTGAAGGAAGTTCCTCATGCCTGAGTAGTTCCCCCTTTTGTAGTTTGGTTTTCCCAGCCTATTCCTGCTACTCTCTCCACTTGGAGCTCAACTATGTAGTCGAAGCACAGAACCACATGATCACTAGCTCCCAGGGGCCTTTCATACATGATACCCTCGATGTCCGAACTACTCAAGGTGAATACAAGGTCCAGTCTTGCTGGTTCATCCTCTCCTCTCTCTCTGGTAGTGTCTCTAACATGTTGATGCATGAGGTTTTCCAGTACCACATCCATCATCTTGGCTCTCCATGTTTCGGGACCCCCATAGGGCTCCAGATTTTCCAAGTCAATCTCCTTGTGATTGAAATCACCCATAACTAGTAACTTTGCTCCCCCCATGTGTGCTCTCCTGGCCACCTCGGCTAGTGTGTCGATCATTGCTCTGTTGCTCTCATCGTATTCTTCTCTTGGCCTCCTGCAGTTCTGTGGTGGGTTGTACATTACTGTAATTATCACCTTATGCCCTTAAAGAGGGCAGTAAAGCAACAGCAAAGAACTACAGACCAATAGCACTAACATCCCATATCATAAAAATCTTTGAAAGGGTCCTAAGAAGCAAGATCACCACCCATCTAGAAACCCATCAGTTACACAACCCAGGGCAACATGGGTTTAGAACAGGTCGCTCCTGTCTGTCTCAACTATTGGATCACTACGACAAGGTCCTAAATGCACTAGAAGACAAAAAGAATGCAGATGTAATATATACAGACTTTGCAAAAGCCTTCGACAAGTGTGACCATGGCGTAATAGCGCACAAAATGCGTGCTAAAGGAATAACAGGAAAAGTCGGTCGATGGATCTATAATTTCCTCACTAACAGAACACAGAGAGTAGTCGTCAACAGAGTAAAGTCCGAGGCAGCTACGGTGAAAAGCTCTGTTCCACAAGGCACAGTACTCGCTCCCATCTTGTTCCTCATCCTCATATCCGACATAGACAAGGATGTCAGCCACAGCACCGTGTCTTCCTTTGCAGATGACACCCGAATCTGCATGACAGTGTCTTCCATTGCAGACACTGCAAAGCTCCAGGCGGACATCAACCAAATCTTTCAGTGGGCTGCAGAAAACAATATGAAGTTCAACGATGAGAAATTTCAATTACTCAGATATGGTAAACATGAGGAAATTAAATCTTCATCAGAGTACAAAACAAATTCTGGCCGCAAAATAGAGCGAAACACCAACGTCAAAGACCTGGGAGTGATCATGTCGGAGGATCTCACCTTCAAGGACCATAACATTGTATCAATCGCATCTGCTAGAAAAATGACAGGATGGATAATGAGAACCTTCAAAACTAGGGAGGCCAAGCCCATGATGACACTCTTCAGGTCACTTGTTCTATCTAGGCTGGAATATTGCTGCACACTAACAGCACCTTTCAAGGCAGGTGAAATTGCCGACCTAGAAAATGTACAGAGAACTTTCACGGCGCGCATAACGGAGATAAAACACCTCAATTACTGGGAGCGCTTGAGGTTCCTGAACCTGTATTCCCTGGAACGCAGGCGGGAGAGATACATGATTATATACACCTGGAAAATCCTAGAGGGACTAGTACCGAACTTGCACACGAAAATCACTCACTACGAAAGCAAAAGACTTGGCACACGATGCAACATCCCCCCAATGAAAAGCAGGGGTGTCACTAGCACGTTAAGAGACCATACAATAAGTGTCAGGGGCCCGAGACTGTTCAACTGCCTCCCAGCATACATAAGGGGGATTATCAACAGACCCCTGGCAGTCTTCAAGCTGGCACTGGACAAGCACCTAAAGTCGGTTCCTGACCAGCCGGGCTGTGGCTCGTACGTTGGTTTGCGTGCAGCCAGCAGCAACAGCCTGGTTGATCAGGCTCTGATCCACCAGGAGGCCTGGTCACAGACCGGGCCGCGGGGGCGTTGACCCCCGGAACTCTCTTCAGGTAAACTCCAGGTAAAACGTAAATGTCTTGATGGTATGAAAGTACAGATGGGAGATCCCACAACTTTAAAATTATCTGGTTTTCTCTCGGATAAAAGGGCTCAATTGTATGACACTGTTTATGTAACTGTCAGGTTGGGCAATGAGAAAAAACATGTTAATGCAGTAATTGTAGATAGACTTCCAGAGAAAGTATCTACAGTAGGGCTTAGTAAAGCTACAGAAAGACTTTCACATAGTCCATAATGTAAATTTAGCACCTTCTGGTGTAAGTGATGATTCTGTAGGCCCAATAAATATTTTGATAGGTAGTGACTATTATGCCTCCTTTGTAAAGGGTATGGTAAAGAAATGTGGTGTCACCCTTTTGAAGACTGTGGAGGCCATGTAATGTATGGTAGGATTCCTCGTAATAATAATTCATGACTAGAGGAAACTACAAATACCATAACTGTGTGTCTTGCTCATGAAGTTGTTCCCCAGTATAATTCTTCCATATAGGATGGTGTTGAGCCAGTGCATAAATTATGGGAATTAGACAGCATTGGAATAAATGTAAATGAAGAAAGTCCAGACGATTCTTTTACTCAGGAGCAGTACCTGAAAGATGTAAAATTTGAATCTGGACAATATACTGGGTACGACTTCCGTGGAGACTGAACCATCCAGAATTGCCCACTAATTACAGAATGGCATGTGGGCAGTTAAAGGCTCAGCTCCGCGAACTGAGTAAGACACCAGAATTGTTAACTGCCTATAATGATATAATTGCTGAGCAGTTAATTAATAAATTTATAGAAGAGGTACCTCCTGAGCAAGCCAAAATTTATGGTCACTATTTGCCACATCACGGAGTGAAGAAGGATTCTAAGACCACTCCTCTGAGAATTGTGTTTAATTGTAGTGCCAGGAGTAACAAATATGTACCTAGTCTAAATGACTGTTTGATGACAGGTCCGTCATTGACGGAAAAATTAGGAGATATCTTATTAAATTTCAGGATGAAAAATTATGCCTTTACGGCTGACATAAGTAAAGCTTTCCTAAGAGTGGGTTTACAAGAGGCTGACCAGGATTGTACCCGCTTCTTATGGCCTGAGAATCCTATTGACCCACTTAGCCCTCTGAAAACCTTTCGCTTTAGGAGCGTATTATTTGGTGCTACATCCAGTCTGTTCCTACTTCAAGCGACAATAAATGCACACCTTAACTGTACAGGAAGTCCATTGAGTAAAGTAATGAGCAAACAATTTTATGTGGACAATTTCCTGGGTGTGACGTCAACTGAAGAGGAACTGTTAATGACTTATGGAAAGGCTAATAAAATAATGCGAAGTGCAAATATGCCTCTGAGAGAATGGAATAGTAATTCGTCCAAATTGAAGAACAAAATAAGTAAAGATTACCCTGGAGATGAAGTGCCAAAATGTAGTAATGTACTGGGTTTAAATTGGGATACTGAGAGAGATTTGTTAATGTTAAAACCTAATAATTACAGTATGCCCAATAAATTAACTAAGAGAGTTTTGCTTGCTGAAGTTTCCAAATGTTTTGATCCACTAGGTTTAGTGTCACCCCTTACTATAAGAGGGAAATTATTAATTCAGGAAGCATGGAAACTTAAATGTGCTTGGGATGAAATTCTACCTGAGGAATTCATTAACAGGTGGGATGAATTAATTGGTGATTATGAGAAAATTCCAATGTTGGAGTTCACATGCCAGGTGGCCAATCCAAATGGGAAAAATGTACTCCACATTTTTTGTGATGCTTCAAAATTTCAATTACTCAGATATGGTAAACATGAGGAAATTAAATCTTCATCAGAGTACAAAACAAATTCTGGCCACAAAATAGAGCGAAACACCAACGTCAAAGACCTGGGAGTGATTATGTCGGAGGATCTCACCTTCAAGGACCATAACATTGTATCAATCGCATCTGCTAGAAAAATGACAGGATGGATAATGAGAACCTTCAAAACTAGGGAGGCCAAGCCCATGATGACACTCTTCAGGTCACTTGTTCTATCTAGGCTGGAATATTGCTGCACACTAACAGCACCTTTCAAGGCAGGTGAAATTGCCGACCTAGAAAATGTACAGAGAACTTTCACGGCGCGCATAACGGAGATAAAACACCTCAATTACTGGGAGCGCTTGAGGTTTCTAAACCTGTATTCTCTGGAACGCAGGCGGGAGAGATACATGATTATATATACCTGGAAAATCCTAGAGGGACTAGTACCGAACTTGCACACGAAAATCACTCACTACGAAAGCAAAAGACTTGGCAGACGATGCACCATCCCCCCAATGAAAAGCAGGGGTGTCACTAGCACGTTAAGAGACCATACAATAAGTGTCAGGGGCCCGAGACTGTTCAACTGCCTCCCAGCACACATAAGGGGGATTACCAACAGACCCCTGGCAGTCTTCAAGCTGGCACTGGACAAGCACCTAAAGTCAGTTCCTGATCAGCCGGGCTGTGGCTCGTACGTTGGTTTGCGTGCAGCCAGCAGCAACAGCCTGGTTGATCAGGCGCTGATCCACCAGGAGGCCTGGTCACAGACCGGGCCGCGGGGGCGTTGACCCCCGAAACTCTCTCCAGGTAAACTCCAGGTATGGAGCAGTTGCTTACCTTCAATGTAATAGTGTTATTTCTCTTGTTATGTCTAAGGCTAAAGTGTCTCCAATTAAATCGTGTACCTTGCCTCAGTTGGAATTAACAGCCATTTATGTAGGTGTCAAATTAGCTAATTACATAAGAAATAAGTTGCAGGAGGTAAATATTAGCGACACTGTAATTTGGTCTGATAATGAGGTATCCTTACAATGGATTCGCAATGGAAACAGTAAAATTGTGTACGTACAAAACAGAGTCGCTGAAATTTATCAGATGCAAGAGAAGTATAATAGTTTGGGTCAGCATATGTTAACATTTAATCATATACCTGGTGAGGAGAATCCAGCTGATTTCTTGTCTCGAGGTTTACCTTATGCTAAATTTGTAAATGCTGTATCATGGTTTAAAGGACCGAGCTGGTTGGTAAATAAAGCTAATTGGCCTGTACAAAAGGCGTATATTGCTCCTGTTGAAATTACTGTGACCACCGCTCCAATAGTTTGTCCTTCCTTAGCCATTGATATAAATAGGTATTCTTCTTTACCCAAACTAATCAATGTAACTAAATTGGTGTTTAAATTTCTAAACAAGATGAATATTTCATATAAGTTTTCACATCCTCTTGAATATTGGATAAAGTGGGTACAGGAGGAAATCTATGGAAATGAGATTAAATTGATGATACCTGGAGTTTACCTGGAGAGAGTTTCGGGGGTCAACGCCCCCGCGGCCCGGTCTGTGACCAGGCCTCCTGGTGGATCAGCGCCTGATCAACCAGGCTGTTGCTGCTGGCTGCACGCAAACCAACGTACGAGCCACAGCCCGGCTGATCAGGAACTGACTTTAGGTGCTTGTCCAGTGCCAGCTTGAAGACTGCCAGGGGTCTGTTGGTAATCCCCCTTATGTGTGCTGGGAGGCAGTTGAACAGTCTCGGGCCCCTGACACTTATTGTATGGTCTCTTAACGTGCTAGTGACACCCCTGCTTTTCATTGGGGGGATGGTGCATCGTCTGCCAAGTCTTTTGCTTTCGTAGTGAGTGATTTTCGTGTGCAAGTTCGGTACTAGTCCCTCTAGGATTTTCCAGGTGTATATAATCATGTATCTCTCCCTCCTGCGTTCCAGGGAATACAGGTTTAGGAACCTCAAGCGCTCCCAGTAATTGAGGTGTTTTATCTCCGTTATGCAGCCCACTGAAAGATTTTGTTGATGTCCGCCTGGAGCCTTGCAGTGTCTGCAATGGAAGACACTGTCATGCAGATTCGGGTGTCATCCGCAAAGGAAGACACCGTGCTGTGGCTGACATCCTTGTCTATGTCGGATATGAGGATGAGGAACAAGATGGGAGCTAGTACTGTGCCTTGTGGAACAGAGCTTTTCACCGTAGCTGCCTCGGACTTTACTCTGTTGACGACTACTCTCTGTGTTCTGTTAGTGAGGAAATTATAGATCCATCGACCGACTTTTCCTGTTATTCCTTTAGCGCGCATTTTGTGCGCTATTACGCCATGGTCACACTTGTCGAAGGCTTTTGCAAAGTCTGTATATATTACATCTGCATTCTTTTTGTCTTCTAGTGCATTTAGGACCTTGTCGTAGTGATCCAGTAGCTGAGACAGACAGGAGCGACCTGTTCTAAACCCATGTTGCCCTGGGTTGTGTAACTGATGGGTTTCTAGATGGGTGGTGATCTTGCTTCTTAGGACCCTTTCAAAGATTTTTATGATATGGGATGTTAGTGCTATTGGTCTGTAGTTCTTTGCTGTTGCTTTACTGCCCCTGAGGGACGACCCCCGTGTCCATGCTCCCTCTCCATAGGATGGAAAAGGCTCGTGATAGGGGCTTCTTGCAGTTCTTGATGAACAGTTCTTGATGGAAAGAAAAATTGTGAAAGGTTCCTTAATAGAGAAATTGGGGCTGTATTTAGAGAACAGTGTAATTAGGTGCAGAGGTAGGTTACAAAATGCTGAATTGGGTGATTATGCTAAACACCCTATCTTACTGCCCAAAACTCATCATCTAACAAATTTAATTTTTCTAAATGCCCATAAAAATGTAATGCATGGTGGGGTACAAGTTAGTTTAATATGTTTATTATGCACCCCATATCCATCCTGTGGGCGGTAGTCAAAAGATTACAGAGGTACATAATTGGTCCAGGGACTGGACTCCAAAGTTTTGATAGCTGAGCAAATTACAGAGATAATGAACTCACAATTTACAAAGATAATGAACTCACAATTTACAAAGGTAATGAACTCCTGGTAGGTCTGGTCACAATCATGACAAGTTACAAAGGTATTTACAGATTACAGAGGTATGTAATGGGTCCAGGGACTGGGCCCCCAAAGTTTTGATAGCTGAACTAGGTACAAAGGTAATGAGCTCACAAGTTACAAAGGTAATGAATTCTGTAAGAATGGTTACTTACGTTTATACATGGCTACAATCATGAACAAATTATAGTGTAATGAGCAATTCACACTTCCACACCCGGTCACAACTGTAATGAGTTATTGGTGCAAATATTGATTGTTGAGTCACATTCACACACACACACACACACACACACACACACACACACACACACACACACACACACACACACACACACACACACACACACACACACGCACACACACACATGTGGGTGGGTTGATTGCATCTTCTTGGACTGCAAGAAGGCCTTTGACACAGTTCCTCACAAGAGATTAGTGAAGAAGCTAGAGCATCAGGCGCATATAACAGGAAGGGCACTGCAATGGATCAGAGAATACCTGACAGGGAGGCAACAACGAGTCATGGTACGTAATGATGTATCACAGTGGGCACCTGTGACGAGCGGGGTCCCACAGGGGTCGGTCCTAGGACCAGTGCTATTTTTGGTATATGTGAACGACATGACGGAAGGGTTAGACTCAGAAGTGTCCCTGTTTGCAGATGATGTGAAGTTAATGAGGAGAATTAAATCTGATGAGGACCAGGCAGGACTTCAAAGAGACCTGGACAGACTGGACACCTGGTCCAGCAAATGGCTTCTCGAATTTAATCCTGCCAAATGCAAAGTCATGAAGATAGGGGAAGGGCACAGAAGACCACAGACAGAGTATAGGCTAGGTGGCCAAAGACTGCAAACCTCACTCAAGGAGAAAGATCTTGGGGTGAGTATAACACCGAGCATGTCTCCGGAAGCACACATCAATCAGATAACTGCTGCAGCATATGGGCGCCTGGCAAACCTGAGAACAGCATTCCGATACCTTAGTAAGGAATCATTCAAGACACTGTACACCGTGTATGTCAGGCCCATACTGGAGTATGCAGCACCTGTTTGGAACCCGCACTTGATAAAGCACGTCAAGAAACTAGAGAAAGTACAAAGGTTTGCGACGAGGTTAGTTCCAGAGCTAAGGGGAATGTCCTATGAAGAAAGATTAAGGGAAATCGGCCTGACGACACTGGAGGACAGGAGGGTCAGGGGAGACATGATAACGACATATAAAATACTGCGTGGAATAGACAAGGTGGACAAAGACAGGATGTTCCAGGGAGGGGACACAGAAACAAGAGGCCACAATTGGAAGTTGAAGACACAAATGAGTCAGAGAGATAGTAGGAAGTATTTCTTCAGTCATAGAGTTGTAAGGCAGTGGAATAGCCTAGAAAATGACGTAGTGGAGGCAGGAACCATACACAGTTTTAAGACGAGGTTTGATAAAGCTCATGGAGCGGGGAGAGAGAGGGCCTAGTAGCAACCGGTGAAGAGGCGGGGCCAGGAGCTAGGACACGACCCCTGCAACCACAAATAGGTGAGTACAAATAGGTGAGTACATACACACACACACACACACACACACACACACACACACGCACACACACACACACACACACACACACACACACACACACACACACACACACACACACACACACACACACACACTAACAGAGTAGGGACAGCGGGCGCGCGAGTCACGCCTTCCGTGCTCCGAGAGTGTAAGTGTTTTTGAGGGCTGCCCAAGTGTTCTGCAAGGGTTGCAAAGCGTGTCAGGGTAGTGAACAGTCCTAGAAGTGTTTTTTAATCTGCCTGAGCCACATAAGCGTGGGGAGAGCCACAATTTTGTAAGTGATCTAGAAAATAAAAACGTGGTGGTGCAGAGTGGGCAGGTTAGTGTGGGTGGTAAGGCGACGTTGTCAAGTGTCACCCAAGAAAGATAATGAAGTGAAACAATTGTGTGACCAGTGAGAGAAATACAGTGAATAGGGTACATTATTAACGAGAAGAAATTGAGGTGGATCTACGCCAGGACGTCACATCGAGCTGGACAATCTACAGGCTGGCATTAGAGATCGCGTTACTGAAAGAAATATCCTTATTGAGGTCAATATGCTTAGGTTAGCCCATTCAAACTCCTGCACAGAAGCCCTCCAAACTTTCCTCAGCACTTGTGAACATCCTTCCAGATGGATCGAAAAAACTGGAACCGACCTCCGCATGAACCAGCTACATGATCTATGTCAAGTTAGACAACAGAGACATTTCCCTGCTCCATGGGATATTACTCCATTCCAAACTACCATTCCTCCATTTCCCCCCAAAACTCTTCTTAAATCACAACCAAAGCTTCGTCTTGAAGCCAAACATGATGCCTTAAGCTGTATTGATAACTTAGTCACACAGAACACTCTTTCACAAATTATTTACGTTGATGGTTCTGTTCACCAGTCCACTGGTGCAGCTGGTAGTGCTGCTGTTGTCATACAGAGTGAGGGCTCTCATAAAGAAATTGGAGCACGCATCAATAACTGGGCCTCTACCCTTCAAACAGAACTGTTTGCCATACTCCTTGCACTCAAATGCGTCCATGCATCTAAGGTTGACACTTTAATTGTAACTGATTCTCTGTCATCCATAAATGCTCTCAACTCATTAAGTATAAATTGTGGCATGCTTGTGTCAGAAGCCAGACATAGGTATGATAAGATTGTGGACAGTGGAGTCAGAGTGCACATGCTGTGGATTCCATCTCACATTGGTCTTCAGATGCATGATAGAACTGATAAATTGGCTAAGCTGTATGCTTTCATAGAGAGGGTAGATTGCAATCTTGGGTTGTCAGTTAGCAGTTTGAGAACAATAATACGAAAAGAACTTCAAATGAACTTTATTGACTTAAGACTTAGGGAGATTGACACAAGTCAGTCCATCTATCATCATTCCATCATGAAGGAGGAGCCACATGTCTATGGTGCATCCAACAAGATAAGCAGACTCTTGGATGTCACTACCGCCCGGCTCCGGCTGGGTTACAAGTATCTATGGCAGGTTAAATCACCACCACCAGATGTAGACCAAACGAAATGTAAACTTTGCCAGATAGACCATTGTCACACCTTGCGTCATTATGTACTGGAGTGTGATCAAATTAATGAATTTAGAAACAACTCACTCAGAAGTGTTCAAGAAATGGCAAAGTATTTTATCCACAGTGGTATATTACAGGCCATTCTGGAGAAATTCCCTGACTTTGCTAGCTGTAAATAATGCATTACCATGTGTGTGTGTGTGTACTCACCTAGTTGTATTCACCTAGTTGAGGTTGAAGGGGTCGAGTCCAAGCTCCTGGCCCAGCCTCTTCACTGGTCGCTACTAGGTCACTCTCCCTGAACCATGAGCTTTATCGTACCTCTGCTTAAAGCTATGTATGGACCCTGCCTCCACTACATCGCTTCCCAAACTATTCCACTTCCTGACTACTCTGTGGCTGAAGAAATACTTCCTAACATCCCTTTGATTCATCTGTGTCTTCAGCTTCCAACTGTGTCCCCGTGTTGCTGTGTCCAGTCTCTGGAACATCCTGTCTTTGTCCACCTTGTCAATTCCTCTCAGTATTTTGTAAGTCGTTATCATGTCCCCCCTATCTCTCCTGTCCTCCAGTGTCGTCAGGTTGATTTCCCTTAACCTCTCATCATAGGACATACCTCTTAACTCTGGGACTAGTCCTGTTGCAAACCTTTGCACTTTCTCTAGTTTCTTTACATGCTTGGCTAGGTGTGGGTTCCAAACTGGTGCCGCAGACTCCAATATGGGCCTAACGTACACAGTGTACAGGGTCCTGAACGATTCCTTATTAAGATGTCGGAATGCTGTTCTGAGGTTTGCTAGGCGCCCATATGCTGCAGCAGTTATTTGGTTGATGTGCGCTTCAGGAGATGTGCCTGGTGTTATACTCACCCCAAGATCTTTTTCCTTGAGTGACGTTTGTAGTCTCTGACCCCCTAGACTGTACTCCATCTGCGGTCTTCTTTGCCCTTCCCCAATCCTCATGACTTTGCACTTGGTGGGATTGAACTCCAGGAGCCAGTTGCTGGACCAGGTCTGCAGCCTGTCCAGATCCCTTTGTATTTCTGCCTGGTCTTCGATCTGGAGTTTACCTGGAGAGAGTTCCGGGGGTCAACGCCCCCGCGGCCCGGTCTGTGACCAGGCCTCCTGGTGGATCAGAGCCTGATCGACCAGGTTGTTGCTGCTGGCTGCACGCAAACCAACGTACGAGCCACAGCCCGGCTGATCAGGAACTGACTTTAGGTGCTTGTCCAGTGCCAGCTTGAAGACTGCCAGGGGTCTGTTGGTAATCCCCCTTATGTGTGCTGGGAGGCAGTTGAACAGTCTTGGGCCCCTGACACTTATTGTATGGTCTCTTAACGTGCTAGTGACACCCCTGCTTTTCATTGGGGGGATGGTGCATCGTCTGCCAAGTCTTTTGCTTTCGTAGTGAGTGATTTTCGTGTGCAAGTTCGGTACTAGTCCCTCTAGGATTTTCCAGGTGTATATAATCATGTATCTCTCCCTCCTGCGTTCCAGGGAATACAGGTTTAGGAACCTCAAGCGCTCCCAATAATTGAGGTGTTTTATCTCCGTTATGCGCGCCGTGAAAGTTCTCTGTACATTTTCTAGGTCGGCAATTTCACCTGCCTTGAAAGGTGCTGTTAGTGTGCAGCAATATTCCAGCCTAGATAGAACAAGTGACCTGAAGAGTGTCATCATGGGCTTGGCCTCCCTAGTTTTGAAGGTTCTCATTATCCATCCTGTCATTTTTCTAGCAGATGCGATTGATACAATGTTATGGTTCTTGAAGGTGAGATCCTCCGACATGATCACTCCCAGGTCTTTGACGTTGGTGTTTCGCTCTATTTTGCGGCCAGAATTTGTTTTGTACTCTGATGAAGATTTAATTTCCTCATGTTTACCATATCTGAGTAATTGAAATTTCTCATCGTTGAACTTCATATTGTTTTCTGCAGCCCACTGAAAGATTTGGTTGATGTCCGCCTGGAGCTTTGCAGTGTCTCAAATGGAAGACACTGTCATGCAGATTCGGGTGTCATCTGCAAAGGAAGACACGGTGCTATGGCTGACATCCTTGTCTATGTCGGATATGAGGATGAGGAACAAGATGGGAGCGAGTACTGTGCCTTGTGGAACAGAGCTTTTCACCGTAGCTGCCTCGGACTTTACTCTGTTGACGACTACTCTCTGTGTTCTGTTAGTGAGGAAATTATAGATCCATCGACCGACTTTTCCTGTTATTCCTTTAGCACGCATTTTGTGCGCTATTACGCCATGGTCACACTTGTCGAAGGCTTTTGCAAAGTCTGTATATATTACATCTGCATTCTTTTTGTCTTCTAGTGCATTTAGGACCTTGTCGTAGTGATCCAATAGTTGAGACAGACAGGAGCGACCTGTTCTAAACCCATGTTGCCCTGGGTTGTGTAACTGATGGGTTTCTAGATGGGTGGTGATCTTGCTTCTTAGGACCCTCTCAAAGATTTTTATGATATGGGATGTTAGTGCTATTGGTCTGTAGTTCTTTGCTGTTGCTTTACTGCCCCCTTTGTGGAGTGGGGAAATGTCTGTTGCTTTTAGTAACTGAGGGACGACCCCCGTGTCCATGCTCCCTCTCCATAGGATGGAAAAGGCTCGTGATAGAGGCTTCTTGCAGTTTTTGATGAACACAGAGTTCCATGAGTCTGGCCCTGGGGCAGAGTGCATGGACATGTCATTTATCGCCTGTTCGAAGTCATTTGGCGTCAGGATAACATCGGATAGGCTTGTGTTAATCAAATTTTGTGGCTCTCTCATAAAAAAATTCATTTTGATCTTCGACTCTCAGTCTGGTTAGCGGATTGCTAAAAACTGAGTCATATTGGGACTTGAGTAGCTCACTCATTTCCTTGCTGTCATCTGTGTAGGACCCATCTTGTTTAAGTAGGGGCCCAATACTGGACGTTGTTCTCGATTTTGATTTGGCATAGGAGAAGAAATACTTTGGGTTTCTTTCGATTTCATTTATGGCTTTTAGTTCTTCCCGCGATTCCTGACTCCTAAAGGATTCTTTTAGCTTAAGTTCGATGCTTGCTATTTCTCTGACCAGTGTCTCCCTACGCATTTCAGATATATTGACCTCTTTTAGCCGCTCTGTTATTCTTTTCCGTCGCCTGTAAAGGGAGCGCCTGTCTCTTTCTGTTTTACATCTACTCCTCCTTTTTCTTAGAGGAATAAGCCTTGTGCATACATCGAGTGCCACCGAGTTAATCTGTTCTAGGCATAAGTTGGGGTCTGTGTTGCTTAGTATATCTTCCCAGCTTATATCGGTTAGGACTTGGTTTACTTGGTCCCACTTTATGTTTTTGTTATTGAAGTTGAATTTGGTGAATGCTCCCTCGTGACTAATCTCATTATGTCGGTCTGGGGCTCCGCGCATACATGACTGAACCTCAATTATGTTGTGATCTGAGTATATTGTTTTTGATATGGTGACATTTCTTATCAGATCATCATTGTTAGTGAAGATGAGGTCTAGTGTATTCTCCAGTCTAGTAGGCTCTATTATTTGCTGGTTTAAATTGAATTTTGTGCAGAGATTTAAAAGCTCGCCTGAGTGTGAGTTTTCATCAGAGCTGCCTCCTGGTGTTATTACTGCAACAATATTATTTGCTATATTCCTCCATTTTAGGTGCCTTAAGTTGAAATCCCCCAGGAGCAAGATGTTGGGTGCAGGAGCTGGAAGGTTTTCCAGACACCACGCATCTAGAAACCCATCAGTTACACAACCCAGGGCAACATGGGTTTAGAACAGGTCTCTCCTGTCTGTCTCAACTATTGGACCACTACGACAAGGTCCTAAATGCACTAGAAGACAAAAAGAATGCAGATGTAATATATACAGACTTTGCAAAAGCCTTCGACAAGTGTGACCATGGCGTAATAGCGCACAAAATGCGTGCTAAAGGAATAACAGGAAAAGTCGGTCGATGGATCTATAATTTCCTCACTAACAGAACACAGAGAGTAGTCGTCAACAGAGTAAAGTCCGAGGCAGCTACGGTGAAAAGCTCTGTTCCACAAGGCACAGTACTCGCTCCCATCTTGTTCCTCATCCTTATATCCGACATAGACAAGGATGTCAGCCACAGCACCGTGTCTTCCTTTGCAGATGACACCCGAATCAGCATGACAGTGTCTTCCATTGCAGACACTGCAAAGCTCCAGGCAGACATCAACCAAATCTTTCAGTGGGCTGCAGAAAACAATATGAAGTTCAACGATGAGAAATTTCAATTACTCAGATATGGTAAACATGAGGAAATTAAATCTTCATCAGAGTACAAAACAAATTCTGGCCACAAAATAGAGCGAAACACCAACGTCAAAGACCTGGGAGTGATCATGTCGGAGGATCTCACCTTCAAGGACCATAACATTGTATCAATCGCATCTGCTAGAAAAATGACAGGATGGATAATGAGACCCTTCAAAACTAGGGAGGCCAAGCCCATGATGACACTCTTCAGGTCACTTGTTCTATCTAGGCTGGAATATTGCTGCACACTAACAGCACCTTTCAAGGCAGGTGAAATTGCCGACCTAGAAAATGTACAGAGAACTTTCACGGCGCGCATAACGGAGATAAAACACCTCAATTATTGGGAGCGCTTGAGGTTCCTAAACCTGTATTCCCTGGAACGCAGGAGGGAGAGATACATGATTATATACACCTGGAAAATCCTAGAGGGACTAGTACCGAACTTGCACACGAAAATCACCCACTACGAAAGCAAAAGACTTGGCAGACGATGCACCATCCCCCCAATGAAAAGCAGGGGTGTCACTAGCACGTTAAGAGACCATACAATAAGTGTCAGGGGCCCGAGACTGTTCAACTGCCTCCCAGCACACATAAGGGGGATTACCAACAGACCCCTGGCAGTCTTTAAGCTGGCACTGGACAAGCACCTAAAGTCAGTTCCGGATCAGCCGGGCTGTGGCTCGTATGTGGGTTTGCGTGCAGCCAGCAGCAACAGCCTGGTTGATCAGGCTCTGATCCACCAGGAGGCCTGGTCTCAGACCGGGCCGCGGGGGCGTTGACCCCCGGAACTCTCTCCAGGTAAACTCCAGGTAAAGTCCAGACAGTGGTCAATTTTTAACAGCTGTTCCTGGAATTGCTGGGATGTTGCATCCGGAGGCTTGTAGACTACCACAATGACTAGGTTTTGGTTTCCGACCTTTACTGCTAAAACTTCCACTACACGAAAATCACTCACTACGAAAGCAAAAGACTTGGCAGACGATGCACCATCCCCCCAATGAAAAGCAGGGGTGTCACTAGCACGTTAAGAGACCATACAATAAGTGTCAGGGGCCCGAGACTGTTCAACTGCCTCCCAGCACACATAAGGGGGATTACCAACAGACCCCTGGCAGTCTTCAAGCTGGCACTGGACAAGCACCTAAAGTCAGTTCCTGATCAGCCGGGCTGTGGCTCGTACGTTGGTTTGCGTGCAGCCAGCAGCAACAGCCTGGTTGATCAGGCGCTGATCCACCAGGAGGCCTGGTCACAGACCGGGCCGCGGGGGCGTTGACCCCCGAAACTCTCTCCAGGTAAACTCCAGGTAAACATCATTTGAGGCATTTAGCAGTTCTGTGCAAACAAGTGACTCTGCAATGTACAGGCCAACCCCCCCCTTTTGCCTGTTCACTCTGTCACATCTGTATAGGTTGTAACCTGGGATCCATATTTCGTTGTCCAAGTGATCCTTTATGTGGGTCTCAGTGAGATAAGATAAGATAAGATTTCGTTCGGATTTTTAACCCCGGAGGGTTAGCCACCCAGGATAACCCAAGAAAGTCAGTGCGTCATCGAGGACTGTCTAACTTATTTCCATTGGGGTGCGACCCACACCAGTCGACTAACACCCAGGTACCTATTTGCTGCTAGGTGAACAGGACAACATGTGTAAGGAAACGTGTCGAAATGTTTCCACCCGCCGGGAATCGAACCCAGGCCCTCCGTGTGTGAAGCGGGAGCTTTAGCCACCAGGCCACCGGGCCTTTGCCTCTGCAAGCAGTCCACGGATGAAAGGTATTTTGTTGTTTGTTGCTGGCTTTAGACCCTGTATATTTGCAAAGAAGAATGTTATCGGACTGGTGGTATTGTTGGTACTGGGGGGGGATTTTTTTTTTTCGGCATTAGTATCTGTATCTGTTGGTTTGGAGTGGAGGCCATCGACTGTGGTTCCACTCCAGGAATGACTGGATTTGGTGTACGATTTCTGCCATTTCCTGCCAGTTTTTTTTCCTTCCTGGCACTAAAAAACCTCTCCCTCTTGAGTGGCTGTGGCTACCCAGGTTTTCCCATGGCCTGGATGTTTTGTATCTTTTTGTCCCCTTTAGATGGTATGCCTGGCAATTTAAGTTATAGCACAGTCTTTCCTGTACTGAAGAGGTACACATTTCAGGGTGATAAAGCTTACAGGAAGGGAGTTTGCATTTTCCTGTTGTCATATGGGCATGACATTTTCTAGGGTGGTCATAGTTGCATGTCCCATCTGTTTTTCCAGATTTCCCATGCCAGCAGATACCAAGTGCATAGTATGTGCACAGGCTTGGTTTCCGTTTGCCTTGGGTTTCTGTGACTGTATTCCCTGTTGGTGCATGTTTCCCTGTCTTACTCCTATCCTCCCTAGCACCAACAATGGAGCTCCCACCAGTTGTTTTTGGTAATTTATCCTCACTATTGCTATTGGAGTCCTCTTGTTTGCTATTTCCTGCGGTATTTCTAGTTTGCAATATTGGTTTTATCTTATCTTTGACTACACTTGTTTCCCTACTATGGCTCCTGTCCTCTATGAGGTCATTTATATGTATTCCTTCCTGCGTATAATTCCCGACTACCTGGACAAAATCTCCAGCTTCACCATTACTGTCTCCCAGGACAGTATCTCCAGCTTCACCATTTCTGTCTCCCAGGACAGCACCTCCAGCTTCACCATTACTGTCTCCCAGGACAGCCCTATCAGCCCCACATTTACTGACTACCAGGACATCACCTCCAGCCTTACAGTTTGTGACTACATGGCCAGTATCAAGGGCAGTACCATTCAGCCCAGACTTTTTATGTTCCCATCTGTTGTAGAAAGCTTCCAGGTTTTCTATGAAAGCAGCTTTGATGTTATCCTCTTTTAATACCCTTGTGATTTTAGTCCACAGATTTTCCTCATTTGGGCATACCCAAAAACACTTCTCTGTTTTAATACTGCTTGTAGCTAGTTCTGGGATATCTGCACAAGGAGCGTGACACCAATTTCCACAAAAATGACAATTTATCCATGTGGAAGCCCGTTTGTTTGACTGACCACAGACTACACACAGCTTCATAATGATTTGAATGGTTGGTTTACTGCAATTCTACTAGCAACCTCTTGAATATTATATTAATAACCTTAAATGAAGCTCTAGCTATTTGTATTTCTGTTTCTAACTCTATTTGTATATTGGACAGCTTACCGTCACGTTCCTGAATACACCAACACTTGTTGGTGTATTCCTTGCTGGTGTCCCCATCTGGTCTGTCCCCCCAGAGTCCTTCCTGTCTCTACTGTAAATACTTCCTTAAATCTCGTGTTGAGCTCCTCACATACCTCTTGATCGTTTCTTGTGAGTTCTCCACCTTCTTTCCTCAGCCTTATCACCTGGTCCTTGACTGTTGTCTTCCTCCTAATGTGGCTATACAACAGTTTCGGGTCAGATTTGACTTTCGATGCTATGTCGTTTTCATACTGTCGCTGGGCCTCCCTCCTTATCTGTGCATACTCGTTTCTGGCTCTTCTACTAATCTCCTTGTTTTCCTGGGTCCTATGCCTCCTGTACCTTTTCCATTCTCTGTTGCACTTAGTTTTTGCCTCCCTACACCTTCGGGTAAACCAAGGACTCGTTTTGGTCTTCCTATTATTTCTGTTTCCCTTGGGAACAAAACTTTCCTCTGCCTCCTTGCACTTTGTTGCCATATATTCCATCATCTCGTTTACTGATTTTCCTACCATTTCTCTGTCCCACTGAACCTCCTGCAGGAAGTTTCTCATACCTGTGTAGTCCCCCCTTTTATAGTTTGGCCTGTCCCCTTCAGTTCCTGTTACCTTCTCCACTTGTAACTCTACTATATAGTCAAAACTCAGCACCACATGATCGCTAGCTCCAAGGGGCCTCTCGTAAGTGATGTCCTCAATGTCCGAACTGCTCAGGGTGAACACAAGATCCAGTCTTGCTGGCTCATCCTCCCCTCTCTCTCTGGTTGTGTCCCTGACATGTTGATGTATGAGGTTTTCAAGTACCACATCCATCATCTTGGCTCTCCATGTTTCGGGACCCCCATGTGGCTCCAGGTTTTCCCAGTCGATCTCCCTGTGGTTGAAATCGCCCATTACCAGTAACTTTGCTCTGCTCGAGTGAGCTCTTCTTGCCACCTCAGCCAGTGTGTCCACCATCACCCTGTTGTTTTCTTCGTACTCCTCTCTTGGCCTCCTGCAGTTCTGTGGTGGGTTATACATCACTCCAATGACTACTTTATGTTCTCCGGACTGAATTGTACCTACAATGTAGTCTCTTTCTCCAATCATGTCCATGCCTTCCATTTCCTCAAATCCCCATCGGTGTTTTATGAGCAGTGCAACCCCTCCTCCCCCTCTACTCCTTCTATCTTTCCTCAGGATCTGATATCCTGTTGGGAAGATTGTGTCTGTTATTGTCTCAGCGAGTTTTGTTTCTGTGACTGCTATGATGTCTGGGGATTTTTCACTGATTCTTTCATTCCACTCCTCATGTTTATTCGTTATTCCATCCGCGTTTGTGTACCAAACCTTTAGTTTCTTTTCTATCATTGTGGTCATGCAAGAATATTGGGGTTGGGGGAGGGAGAGCCTTGGTGGGGGCCTATATGGGGCTGTGGTGTAGGTGGGGTTTGTGTTGATGGGGGTGGGGTCAGAATGCCCATAAGGGACAGCTGTTGGGGTGAGGTTTGTGATATGGGGGTTGGTGGTAGAGGGAACAGTGAGTGGGTTGTAGTATAGGTTGCTCAGTTGCGTTGGGAATGTCGTGGGTGGAGTCTTTTGGTGGGAGATTCTGTGGGGTGTGTTTGCCCTTCCTCCTGTGTCTGGGTCCTGCTCATTTTCATTGCTTCCCGTTCCTCCTTGCGTCTCTGTACCCTCTCTTTCAGTGTAGTCCTTTCTTCTTGTGTTCTGTCGCGGTCGAGGTATACTCTCTGGTACCCCTCTTTGTCCCTCAGTCTTGCTTTCTCTTGCAGAATCCTGGTTCGAACTGATTCTTCCTTGAAAGTTACTCTGACAGGCCGTATCCTTCCACTCGCAAACCACCCAATTCTCTGAAAATTTGTCACCTGGGTCATATTGCCCTCCCCTATTGTTTTCATAATGCCTTCAATAATTTTTTTCTCCTCCTGTTTTATTTCTTCAAAGTTGGCCCCCTTGGCTTCTTGGAGCCCGTACACAAAAACTGACCTCGCCCTTTCCTCCTCCCACTGAGTCTCCATCTGTGTCCTCTGAGTGTGTGTGTGTGTGTGTGTGTGTGTGTGTGTGCGCGCGCTAGTGTGGGTGTATGACCCACTTAATATTTGTATTTATAACTCATTACAATTGTGACCAGGTGTGGACGTATCAGTGGTTCATTACTTTGTAATTTGTTCTTGACTGTAACCATGTATAGGAGTGAGGCTGATTCATTACCTTTGTAACTTGCCATGATTGTGACCAGATCTACCTGGAGTTCATTACCTTTGTAACTAGTTCAGCTATCATAACTTTGGAGTCCAGTATCTGGACCCATTATGTACCTTTGTAATCTTTTGACTACCGCCCACAGGATGGGTATGGGGTGCATAATAAAGATATTAAACTAACTGACTGATGTAGTGGCCAGGCTTAGGCTTGGTTACAAGTACTTCTGGCAGTTTGGGAGACACACATATGATGATCGAACTAAATGTAAATTATGTGATCAGGCACATGGTCACTGTCTTGAACACTATGTGCTTAATTGTCCACTTATTGAGGAATTCAGAAACAGACAGTATAATAACCTATGTGACATGTCAAGGTATCTTATTAATGAAAATAAGATACCAGATATACTAAGCAAATTTCCTACATTTGCTTGTAACAGATAAGTGAACTGTAGATGTGGCTAACGCTCTCGCTTCACACGGCGAGGGCCTGGGTTCGATTCCCAGCCAGAGTAGAAACATTGGACGTGTTTCTTTCCACCTGTTGTCTATGTTCCCCATCAGTAAAATGGGTACCTGGGTGTTAGTCGACTGGTGTGGGTCGCATCCCGGGACACTGACCTAATTTTCCCGAAATGCAGAGCATAACAAGGGAGTTTCTATATAGTAGTATGTCATTGTTGTCAGCTAGGACTGTATACCTTGTACATGTACTTGTAGATTAGATTTTTTAGATTTTGCCACCGAAGTGGCTAGTTTATTGTGCACCCCATATCCATCCTGTGGACGGTAGCGCGAGAGCATATGGATACACAAAAGGCCTAGGAACTAGGCCCCGAAGGGTTAACAGGAATACATATGGATTTATATCTACATATCTATAGTTCACTTATCTGTTACAAGCAAATTTAGGAAATTTGCTTAGTATATCTGGTATCTTATTTTCATTAATAAGATATCTTGACATGTCACATAGGTTATTATACTGCCTGTCTCTGTATTCCTCAATAAGTGGACAATTAAGCACATAGTGTTCAAGAGAGTGACCATATGCCTGATCACATAATTTACATTTAGTTTGATCATCATGTGTGTGTCTCCCAAACTGCCAGAAGTACTTGTAACCAAGCCTAAGCCTGGCCACTACAACATCAGTCAGTCTGTTCACATTACAAGTTGCTCCATAAACATACTTATCTACGTTCATGTTATCATAGTGGGTTATAGATCTACTCAGGCTTCTAACTGCATTCCTATAACAATCATTTTCATTATTTACTTCTCTCCTAATATTATTCCTAATGCTAGACACAGTTATACCAAAGTTATATTCTACGTTCTCCTTCTGGGTACTCTTCTTGGCTAACATATCAACTTTATCATGAAGGAGTAATCCAATGTGTGATGGGATCCATAGCAATTGTACATTAATTCCTTTGTCCCTAATTTTTGAGTATCTATACCTGGCTTCTCCAATGAGCATGTTGTTGGAGTCATTATATGAATCAAGAGCCTTCATTGATGACATAGAATCAGTAATGATGATAGAGTCAAGCTCAGTGTCATAGGTTAGCTTTAGTAAATAAAGATATTATTATTATATGTACACCTGTTAACCCTTTTAGGGCCTAGTTCCTGGGCCTTTTGTGTATCCATATGCTCTTGCGCTACCGTCCACAGGACGGATATGGGGTACACAATAAACTAGCCACTTCGGTGGCAAAATCTAGTAGGTCTTCGTCTTAAGATTGGACAAATTTTGAAGAATTCTTTGTATCAAGATCCCATGATGATGCTTCGCCTCACCTGACTACAGTATATAAGAAAGAAAGAATAAAAACACCCGGTACCTAACCTTCCGAGTTGGTGAGGCACTTGAACCTGGAGTCGTTATGGTAGAGTTTACACGGCTCCTACAAGTGTCGTTACCCATAACCCCAACAACAACAACAATATATCTCAGCTTAACAGTTGCAAGCAGAGTTCTGAAAAATAATCTGTACATATCCTGAAGAAGGAGACTTTTTAAACCAAGAGCACACAGCATCTCGTGCAGTCATCCGGAGAAGAAACCGTATTCAGAAGAAAAGCAAGAGAAACTCTACCTT
This sequence comes from Cherax quadricarinatus, assembly GCF_038502225.1. NCBI lineage: Eukaryota > Metazoa > Arthropoda > Malacostraca > Decapoda > Parastacidae > Cherax > Cherax quadricarinatus. The sequence continues at coordinate 12,668,540 of NC_091337.1, read as the reverse complement.
ATTAATGTACATGTTCTAACGGTTATCAAGGCAAAAATGACTTTTCCGACAAGTCACAAGACAGTTTTTGTCATGGACCATTCGCTAACCACGTCGTCTGGAGTGAAGTTAGAGATGGACAGCTTCAGTAAGTCTCGCAGCTCGAGTGGCAGCAACAGTCAGCCTCTGGTACAACCTATGAACCTCATACCTCTGCTGCCTGTCACTAAGTCACTCTGGACTTGTGCTGTCGAGGCTATCACAGAGTACTGCAGGTCAGGCATATGCCAAGTATGCACAGTTTATTCCTTAGATTATTACTGCACCCTTCCTAGGGAGGTACTTCTGATGCTTCTGTTCCAAGGAACTGACACATCCTTCCCCTTGATTGCATTCAACCTGATTTGCCTACATTCTCCAGGCACTCTACAACACTTGCGAATATATGCCTATAACAGTTACATTATGTGGTTAATGCAACCAGTGTATAAATTTATAAAACTAAAATCATAAATCAAATCAAAGTTTATTCTCTATAAGGATTACAATGCAGGGTTTACAGATTTTGGTTATTGTGTGGTTTACATGTAATAAAATACTAATTACAGAGGGGGCCACTAGAACACCTAGCATGGTGGCTAGGTATTTCGGGCAAACTTAGATTAATTCTTAACCCTAAATTATTACAAATTGTGGAGTAAGTTGACTAAATACTAAGTGACTAAATACTAGTTTGTGAGTTTAGCAATGTGAATGCTTTTGTTTTGGCACAATACATAGTTTCTCAATTGGAGTATCACAGGCAAACTTATGACTAGTTAGGAATCATTATTTTAAGATTAAGGTAAGTGAGTGTAAGCGTGAACCACCAGGTGGTTTTTATGTAGTTAGTTGACGGGGTTTATCAGGGAGATAAGATGTTTCCTAACGGTAGTTTTGAAGGTGATGAATGTGTCTGCCGTTCTAGAGTTTTCAGGAAGGGTGTTCCAGATTTTAGGGCCTTCGACATACATTGAATATTCGTAAAGGTTTAGTCGGACACGAGGAATGTCGTAGAGATGTTTGTGTCCGGTGTTATGCCTGTGGGTCCTGTCACAACTATCAAGAAAGCATTTTAGGTCAAGGTTAATATTGGAATTTAAGGTCTTGTATATATAGAATGCACGGTAGTAAGTGTGGATGTTCTGAACAGGGAGTAAGTTTAGATCTATGGAGAGTGGGGGGGTTGCCAGGGATGGGATTTAGTGATTATTCTTACTGTGGCTTTTTGTTGAGTTATTATTGGCTTTAGTTGTGTTGCTGCAGTTGATCTCCAAGCACAAATAGCATAGGTGAAGTATGGATAAATGAGTGAATGGTATAGTGTGAGAAGGGCATTTTGCGGCACGTAGTATCGTATCTTGGAGAGGATCCCAACTGTTTTGGATACTTTTTTTGATATGTGTTGGATATGGGTGCTGATTTTCAGTATGCAATTTTCAGTATGCAATATAAACATTATATTGCAATATAGTATTAAATATAAACTTCATTGTTAATTAGAAGAAAACTACACAGAAAAATTTGTACAGACTTCATAATGTATATAGCTGACTTTTGGAGTAATGTTATATAATAATTAGTCTACTGTAAAAGCAGCAGTGTATTAAGACTTGTTACCATAGTTCTCCTATATATGCTCTGATATAGCAATTTTAGACTTGTTTCATTTATATTACACTAAATGTAAAATTGTATATACTATAGGTTTCTACCTCATAATTTGTGTGAAATTTTAGTTTGCATATTATTATATATATAATGTTGTATATATAACCCATAAGGGTTATATATACCCCAAATGTATATATAACCCATAAGGGTTATATATACCCCAAATGTTGTATATATAACCCATAAAGGTTATATATACAACATTTGGGGGAAATGGGAGGCATTCATGTTTCTTTGGTTATCCTTGGTTAGTAACCAAGGATAACCAAAGAAAGCTATTCATTGTAACTTATATTTATTTTGGTTCTTTAGTCCTCTTCCCGGGGATGTGACCTATGACAGTCATCTAACACCTGGGTACCCACTCGCTGCTTCCCTCCCACTCACTGCTTGATGCTGGTGAAGGACTCTTGACCCAAGTACTGTAAATGAATTTACATGTACAGTGCAACCCAGAATATCGGCCGCTGTGTTTATCGGCCAATTTGTATTTGGACAGTTTTTGGGTGGAAATTTTGCTCCGTATTTTGGCCAGTGCCTCATAAATCGTCCGTATCAATATGCGTCAGCCCACCTTCCACGGGACATTGCGCATAGGTAAGTCAGTCTCCCTGTGTCTCTTGGTGAATGAGCATATACTCTGCGCATTCATCCAAACATTTCCGTAAAATCCATTGGTTTTTGTGCTTCTTTATTAAGTGTGATTGTGAAATAAGCCACCGTGAGTCCAAAGAAAGTTCAGTGTGCCAGCTGTTTGGTAAAGAAAGTGAGAAACAGGATGGAATTTATGAAAGAAGCTATTGAAAAATATGAGTGGTGTTCAAGTGCTAGAACTTGCCAGGATGATGGGAAATCCAAATTAACGATCACTTCCATCCTGACGAAGAAAGTAGAAATCAAGGAAGCTAATGTTGCAAAAAGGAGTTTAACAGGGAGGCAGGGAATGTAGCATGGAGGGAGGGAGTGTGGAAGGGAGGCAGGAAATGTAGCAGACATGCAGGGAGTGTAGCAGAGAGGGCTTTGATATCTGAAGTCCTTATGTAGGGGGGATTCCCCTTCCAAACAATAATTAGTCCTCCCTGTTGCAGTGATAACACCAGGAGGCAGCTCAGATGAGAAACACACACACACACACACACACACACACACACACACACACACACACACACACACACACACACACACACCACACACCACACACACACACACACACACACACACACACACACACACACACACACACACACACACACACACACACACACACAAAAGCTTTTAAATCTCTGCACAAAATTCAACTTAAACCAGCAAATAATAGAGCTTACTAGATTGGAGAATACACTGGACCTCATCTTCACTAACAATGATGATCTGATACGAAATGTCATCATATCAAAAACAATATAGTCAGATCACAACATAATCCAGGTTCAGACATGTATGCACGGAGCCCCAGACAGACAAAATGGGATCTGTCATGAGGGAGCCTTCACCAAATTCATCTTCAGTAACAAGAACATAAAGTGGGACCAAGTAAACCAAGTCCTAAATGATATCAGCTGGGAAGATAGACTAAGCAACACAGACCCCAACTTATGCCTAGAACAGATTAATTCTGTGGCACTCGATGTATGCTCAAGGCATATTCCTTTAAGAAAAGGAGTAGATGTAAAATAGAAAGAGACAGGTGCTCCCTTTACAGGTGACGGAAAAGAATAACAGAGTGGCTAAAAGAGGCCAATATGTCTGCAATGTGTAGGGAGACACTGGTCAGAGAAATGGCAAACATCGAGTGCCCCAGACAGACAAAATGGGATCTGTCATGAGGGAACCTTCACCAAACTCATCTTCAGTAACAAGAACATAAAGTGGGACCAAGTAAACCAAGTCCTAAATGATATCAGCTGGGAAGATAGACTAAGCAACACAGACCCCAACTTATGCCTAGAACAGATTAATTCTGTGGCACTCGATGTATGCTCAAGGCATATTCCTTTAAGAAAAGGAGTAGATGTAAAATAGAAAGAGACAGGTGCTCCCTTTACAGGTGATGGAAAAGAATAACAGAGTGGCTAAAAGAGGCCAATATATCTGCAATGCGTAGGGAGACACTGGTCAGAGAAATGGCAAACATCGAACTTAAGCTAAAGGAATCTTATTGGAGTCAGGAATTGCGGGAAGAACTAAAAGCCATAAATGAAATCGAAAGAAACCCAAAGTATTTCTTTTCTTATGCCAAACCAAAGTCGAGAACAGCATCCAGTATTGGGCCCCTACTTAAACAAGATGGGTCCTACACAGATGACAGCAAGGAAATGAGTGAGCTACTCATGTCCCAGTATGACTCAGTTTTTAGCAAGCCGCTAACCAGACTGAGAGTCGAAGATCTAAATGAATTTTTTATGAGAGCCACAGAATTTGGTAAACACAAGCCTATCTGATGTTATCCTGATGCCAAATGTCTTCGAACAGGCAATAAATGACATGCCCATGCACTCTGCCCCAGGGCCGGACTCACGGAACACAGTGTTCATCAAGAACAGCAAGAAGCCCCTATCACGTGCTTTTAACATCCTATGGAGAGGGAGCATGGACACTGGGGTCATCCCACAGTTACTAAAAACAACATACATAGTCCCACTCCACAAAGGGAGCAGTAAAGCAATAGCAAAAAACTACAGACCGATAGCGCTAGCATCCCATATCATTACACAGACTTTGCAGAAGCCTTCGACAAGTGTGACCATGGCATAATAGCGCACAAAATGCATGCTAAAGGAATAACAATAAAAGTTGGTAGATGGATCTATAATTTCCTCACAAACAGAACAGAAAGAGTAGTAGTCAACAGAGTAAAGTCTGAGGCGGCTACGGTGAAAAGATCTGTTCCACAAGGCACAGTACTCGCTCCCATCTTGTTTCTCATCCTCATATCTGACATTGACAAGGATGTCAGCCACAGCACCATGTCTTCCTTTGCAGATGACACCCGAATCTGCATGACAGTGTCTTCCATTGCAGACACTGCAAGGCTCCAGGCGGACATCAACCAAATCTTTCAGTGGGCTGCAGAAAACAGTATGGTAAACATGAGTAAATTAAAACTTCTTCAGAGCATAAAACAAATTCCAGTCACACAATAGAGCGAAAAACTAATACCAAAGACCTGGGAGTGATCATGTCGGAGGATCTCACCTTCAAGGACCATAACATTGTATCAATCGCATCTGCTAGAAAAATGACAGGATGGATAATAAGAACCTTCAAAACTAGGGATGCCAAGCCCATGATGACACTCCTCAGGTCGCTTGTTCTATCTAGGCTGAAATATTGCTGCACACTAACAGCACCTTTCAAGGCAGGTGAAATTGCTGACCTAGAAAATGTACAGAGAACCTTCATGGCATGCATAACGGAGATAAAACACCTCAATTACTGGGAGTGCTTGAAGTTCCTGAACCTGTACTCCCTGGAATGCAGGTGGAAGAGATACATGATTATATACACCTTGAAAATCCTAGAGGGACTAGTACCAAACTTGCACACGAAAATCACTCTCTACGAAAGCAAAAGACTCGGTAGACGATGCAACATCCCCCCAGTGAAAAGCAGGGGTGTCACTAGCACATTAAGAGACAACACAATAAGTGTTAGGGGGCCAAGACTCTTCAACTGCGTCCCAGCACACACAAGGGGGATTACCAATAGACCCCTGGCTGTCTTCAAGCAGGCACTGGACAAGCACCTAAAGTCGGTACCTGACCAGCCGGGCTGTGGCTTGTACGTTGGATTGCGTGCAGCCAGCAGTAACAGCCTGGTTGACCAGTCCCTGATCCACCATGAGGCCTGGTCACAGACAGGGCCGCGGGGGCGTTGACCCCCGGAACTCTCTCCAGGTAAACTCCTCCCTGTCTTCCATAAGCGAACAAGAGTTTTCAATAAAGGTATACATGTACAGTGGACCCTCGCATAATGCTATTAATCCGTTCCTGAGAGCTCAATGTTATGCGAAATCATCGTTATGCGAATGAATTTTCCCCATAAGAAATAATGGAAATCAAATTAATCCATTCCTGACACCCAAAAGTATGAAAAAAAAAAATTTTTACCACATGAAATATTTTTAATACATACAAACTGAAGAAGACATGCACAGTTACATGACACTTACCTTTATTGAAGATCTGGTGATGATTGATTGGATGAGGGAAGAGTGTTGATGGTCTTAGTGTTTAGAAGGGGAATCCCCTTCCATTAGGACTTGAGGTGTCAAGTCCTTTTACAGGGTTACTTCCCTTCTTCTTTTAATTCTACTAGGACCAGCTTGAGAGTCACTGGACTTCTGTCGCACAACATATCTGTCCATAGAGGTCTGTACCTCTCGTTCCTTTATGACTTTCCTAAAGTGGTCCACAACACTGTCAGTGTACAGGTTGCCAACACGGCTTGCAACAGCTGTCTGAGGGTGATTTTCATCCATAAAGGTTTGCACTTCAAGCCACATTGCACAGATTTCCTTAATCTTTGAAGTAGGCAACTTCTTCAATTTCTCTCTCCCCTCCTCCGAAGCAGTTTCCTCAGGTCTGCCCTCTTGCTGTTGCAGATGCTCTTGAAGCTCATCAGTGGTTAGTTCTTCATTGTCCTCCTCCACCAACTCTTCCACATCCTCCCCACTAACCTCCAACCCCAAGGACTTCCACAATGCCACAATTGATTCCTCAACTGGCATAGGACTCCCAGGGTTAGCCTCAAACCCTTCAAAATCCCTTTTGTCTACACATTCTGGCAACAGTTTTTTCCAAGCAGAGTTCAAGGTCCTCTTAGTCACTCCCTCCCAAGCCTTACCTATAAGGTTTACACAATTGAGGATATTAAAGTGCTCTCTCCAAAACTCTCTTAGAGTCCATTGAGTTTCTGAGGTCACTACAAAGCACCTTTCAAACAGAGCTTTTGTGTACAGTTTTTTGAAGTTTGCAATAACCTGCTGGTCCATGGGCTGCAGGAGAGGAGTGGTATTAGGAGGCAAAAACTTGACCTTAATGAAGCTCATGTCCCCACAAAGTCGCTCTGCCAAGTCTGTAGGATGACCAGGGGCATTGTCTAACACCAGGAGGCACTTAAGGTCTAATTTCTTTTCAGTTAGGTAATTTTTCACATTGGGGGCAAATGCTTGGTGTAACCAGTCATAGAAAAAGTCTCTAGTGACCCATGCCTTACTGTTTGCCCTCCACAGCACACACAAATTAGCCTTGAGGATATTTTTTTGCCTGAATGCTCTGGGAGTTTCAGAGTGATACACTAATAAAGGCTTCACTTTGCAATCACCACTAGCATTGGCACACATTAACAGAGTAAGCCTGTCTTTCATAGGCTTATGTCCTGGAAGTGCCTTTTCCTCTTCAGTAATGTAGGTCCTGCTTGGCATTTTCTTCCAAAACAGGCCTGTTTCGTCACAATTAAACACTTGTTCAGGTTTCAGTCCTTCACTGTCTATGTACTCCTTGAATTCCTGCACATATTTTTCAGCTGCTTTGTGGTCCGAACTGGCAGCCTCACCATGCCTTATCACACTATGTATGCCACTGCGCTTCTTAAATCTCTCAAACCAACCTTTGCTGGCCTTAAATTCACTCACATCATCACAAGTTGCAGGCATTTTTCTAATTAAATCCTCATGCAACTTCCTAGCCTTTTCACTTATGATCGCTTGAGAGATGCTATCTCCTGTTATCTGTTTCTCGTTTATCCACACCAATAAGAGTCTCTCAACATCTTCTATCACTTGCGATCTCTGTTTCGAAAACACAGTTGCACCTTTGGCAAGAACAGCTTCCTTGATTGCCGTTTTTATGGACACAATAGTAGAGATGGCTGATTGGGGTTTACTATACAACCTGGCCAGCTCGGAGACACGTACTCCACTTTCATACTTAGCAATGATCTCTTTCTTCATCTCTATAGTAATTCTCACCCTTATTCTTGTAGGGTTGGCACTAGAAGCTTTCTTGGGGCCCATGGTCACTTATTTTGCAGATGAAATCACCAAAAACGCTGTAATAATACGAAATGTTCCGATTGTATGCTTGGATGTTACCGCGGAGGCTGGCTTGTAAACAATGCCACCGGCGGAACATGTGAGGCTGGCTCATAGACGTGTCTCAGACGAACAGCGTTGAGTGAGTTTTTTAGCGCTATGCGAAGCAAAATTTTAGCGATAAAATGTATTGCTATGCGGATTTAACGTTATGTGATGCCAACGGTATGTGAGGGTCCACTGTACAGTGGACCCCCAGTTCATGTTATTAATCCGTTCCTGAGAGCTCATCGTAAAGCAAAATTATTGGAAAGCAAATAAATTTTCCCCATAAGAAATAATGGAAATCAAATCAATACGTGCAAGACACCCAAAAGTATGAAAAAAAAAGCTTTTACCACATGAAATATTAAGTTTAATGCAATAGAATAATTACAATAACAATAATAACAATGGAATAATCACAATAGAATAATTGACACTTACCTTTAATGATGATCTGGTGATGATTGATGGGATGGGAGGAGTGGAGAGTGTCGAAGTTTTTAATGTTTCGAAGGGAAATCCCCCTCCATTAGGACTTTAGGTAGTAAGTCCTTTTCCAGGGTTACTTCCCTTCTTCTTTTAATGCCACTAGGACCAGCTTGAGAGTCACTGGACTTCTGTCGCACAACATATCTTGAATTCAACTCCTTGAATTCATGCACATATTTTTCAGCTGCTTTTTGGTCTGAAATGGCAGCCTCACCATGCCTAATCACACTACGTATGCCACTACGATTCTTAAATCTTTCAAACCAACCTTTGCTGGCCTAAATTCACTCACATCACCACTAGTTGCAGGTATTTTTCTAATTAAATCCTCGTGCAACTGCCTAGCCTTTTCACAAATGATCGCTTGAGAGATGCTATCTCCTGCTATCTGTTTTTCATTTATCCACACCAGTAACAGTCTCTCAGCATTTTCTAACACTTGCGATCGCTGTTTTGTAATCACAGTTGCACCTTTTGCAAGAACAGCTTCCTTGATTGCCGTTTTCCTGCTCAATATAGTAGAGATGGTTGATTGGGATTTACTATACAACTTGGCCAGGTCCGACACACGCACTCCACTTTCATACTTTGCAATTATCTCTTTCTTCATTTCAATAGTCATTAGCACCCTTGGTCTCGATAGGTTGGCACTAGAAGCTTTCTTGGGGCCCATGGTGACTTATTTTGCAGAAACAAGCACCAAAAATAGTGATAATATGGATAATATGGAATGTGGGGAAATGGTATGGTGATACCGACAAGATGTGGAAAAAGACACTTATGTACAGTTCAGGACATTTATTAAAAGAAACGTTTCGCCACGAGTGGCTTCTTCAGTCCTAATACAGAGAAAACTAAGAAAACGCATACAGTATACAGTGGACTCTCGCCTAACGATATTAATCCGTTCCTGAGAGCTCATCGTTAGCTGAAATTATCGTTAGCCGAGTTAATTTTCCCCATAAGAAATAATGGAAATCCAATTAATCCGTTCCAGACAGCCAAAAGTATTAAAAAAATTTTTTTTTTTTCATGAAATATACATTTCCCTACAAAGAAAACAATAAGACATGCACAATAACTACATAAATAAATGTTAAAATAACACCTTTATTGAAGAGTATTGATGAGTGATGAGACACTGTTTTTCTTGAACACTGGGATTTTCAGAGTGATACACCAGTAAAGACTTCACTTTGCAATCCCCACTAGTATTACAATAAAACATGAGAGTTAGCCTGTCTTTCATAGGCTTGTGTCCTAGGAGTGCCTTTTCCTCCTGAGTAATGTAGGTCCTGTTTGGCATTTTCTTCCAGAACAGGCCTGTTTCGTCACAATTGAACACTTGTTGGGGGATGAATTTTTCAGCTTCGCCATGCCTTATTGCATTGTGTATGCCACTACAATTCTTAAATCTCTCAAATCAACCTTTGTTGGCCTTAAATTCTCCAATATGAGCACTAGTTCCAGGCATTTTCTCCTGTTCACCTGGGTGTTAGTTGACTGTTGTGGGTCGCATCCTGGGGGACAAGATTAAGGACCCCAATGGAAATAAATTAGACAATCCTCGATGATGCACTGACTTTCTTGGGTTATCCTGGGTGGCTAACCCTCTGGGGTTAATCGTTTCTCGGTAATTGTTTCACGTTAAGCCACACCAACAAAACACTCTCCACATCTTTGAGTAGTACAGCTGATGGTGGTGCAGCAACAGCTGACTGTGGTGGAGCAACAGCTGACTGTGGTGCAGCTGCAGCTGACCGTGGTGCAGCAGCAGCTGACTGATCCAGCAACAGCTGATGGTGGTGCAACAGCAGCTGACCGCGGTGCAGCAGCAGCTGACTGATCCAGCAACAGCTGACTGGTCCAGCAACAGCTGACCATGGTGCAGCAGCAGCTGACTGATCCAGCAACAGCTGACTGGTCCAGCAACAGCTGACCGTGGTGCAGCAGCAGCTGACTGGTCCAGCAACAGCTGACCGTGGTGCAGCAACAGCTGACTGATCCAGCAACAGCTGACTGGTCCAGCAACAGCTGACTGTGGTGCAGCAGCAGCTGACTGTGGTATGATAGTATTTATCACCCTTTTTACCACAGGATTGGCACTAGAAGCTTTCTTTGGGCCCATGGTGGCTTATTTAGCAGTTACAAGCACTTTAAACAATGGAATAATACAAAATGTATTGAATGTATGTATGCAATCGGCCACCCTGGCTTGTAAACAATGCCACCGGCGGAACAAGTGAGGCTGGCTCAGGCCGCACATTGACGCGTCTCGGACGAATCATGTTGAGCGAGTTTTTTAGCGCTAGGCGAGGCAAAAAATTTGCATTAAAATGTATCGCTAGGCGGATTTAACGTTATGTGATGCCAACGTTAGGCGAGGGTCCACTGTATATAGTGGCAGGAGTCAGATGAAGTGACACGTGGGTAGAGGTGGTAGTAGGTAGTAGTAGTAGTAGTAGTAGTAGTAGTAGTGGAACTAAGGAGGTGAGGCTAGAGAGGGACCTGCTGACATCATGTAACAGCAGTTCCCAGGATGGGTAATATCCTCTTGATTAGTAATTTTGAAATACTGTAACTACCGGATTTTTGCTTTATAATGTTACTGACAGTGATTAGTGCAGCTTCAATGCACTAATGATTAGTGCTGTTACATGATGTCAGCAGGTCCCTCTCTAGCCTCACCTCCTTAGTTCCACTACTACTACTACTCCTACCACCTCTACCCACGCATCACCTCATCTGACTCCTGCCACTATATATATGCATTTTCTTAGTTTTCTCTGTATCAGGACTGAAGAAGCCACTCATGGCGAAACATTTCCTTTAATAAATGTCCTGAACTGTACATAAGTGTCTTTTTCCACAATATGGAATGTACCGAATGTATCCTTAGATGCGAGCACACTGGCTGGCTTGTAAACACTGGCACACACGGGGCAGTTCAGGCCACACGTGGACACGTCTCGTATGAATCGTATTGCATACCGGGTTTTGTAATAGGAACCGAGGCAAATTTTTAGCGATATAATGCTTCGGATACCGAATTTATTGGATACCGATGACTTTGCGAACCGGGGGTCCACTGTATAATAGTGATTTAAATGATCATTTATTTATTTCATTTAGTTCTCATTGTTTTGTGTAAGTAAAACTATAATTAATTTTTAAAAAATGTATTTTTTTATTATTTTTGGGTGTCTGGAATGGATTAATTGTATATTGCTTTGAATTTAGGCCAACCTCTGGAACGAGTTATGGCCGATATTCGGGGTTCTACTGTATGTATATGTATCTCTGGCTCAAACCTGAATGCCTTCCATTCCCCAGGGACCATATGACCCCTACAGGCTTAGAACTCTCCTGATTGAAATCAAAGAAACCTATTTGCTACTAGGTGAACAGGGGCAGCAGGCATAAAGAAACATGCCCTACATTTCCATCTTCCGAGGCTGGAACCCAGGTTCTTTGTTTGTGACATAAAGAAGTTACCACTGAAACACGAGCTATCTATGCATGAACTAACATTGCACTTCTCATAAGTTGACAGGTGACCCCAGAGGGTCCAGGTTTAATTCCCGGTGGGGTAAAAACATTTTGAAGCGTTTCCTTACATCTGTTGTCCTGTTCACCAAGCAGCAAGTAGGTACCTGGGTGTTAGTTGGCTGGTGTGGGTCGCATCCTGGGGGACAAGATTGAGGACCCCAATGGAAATTAGACAGACAGTCCTTGATGTTGCACTACCTTTCTTGGGTTATCCTGGGTGGCTAACCCTGCAGGGTTAAAAATCCGAATGAAATCTTATCATAAGTGGTGTTGGGGGTGAAGTAAGATATTTAGAGCCTGAGTAAGGCTTATGAAGTTAGCCAGCCGTACAATGTGTGCACCTAACACAAAACATTGTTCCTTGCTGGTCCAGGAGCTGAGCCCACAGAATCTCTTATCTTAAAACTAACTTAGCAACCTAACAATCTACACACCTTAAAATCAATTTTTTTTTTTTTAACAAGTCGGCCGTCACCCACCGAGGCAGGGTGACCCAAAAAAGAAAGAAAATCCCCAAAAAGAAAATACTTTCATCATCATTCAACACTTTCACCACACTCACACATTATCACTGTTTTTGCAGAGGTGCTCAGAATACAACAGTTTAGAAGCATATACAGTGGTCCCCCGCTTTTCGTAGTTCCCGGCAATCGTAAAATTCGCCAATCATAGAGGTATTTTCGTATAAACATGGACTCGCTTTTCATAGGTTGACTCGCGAGTCATAATTTGTCCGGGACGCGTACCCACGGCGTGAGCCAGGGCGGCAGCCAGTTTGGCATTGTTTACCAGTGAGCGAAGGTCCCCTCACGTGCTCCAGCGAAATATTTCATAATATCCCATTTATTTTAGTGCTTGCAAGTACTAAATAAGCTACCATGGCTCCAAAGAAAGCTCCTAGTGCCAAGCCTGTGGTAAAGAAGGTGAGAAATACGATTGAATTTAAGAAAACCATCATTGAACAATATGAAAGTGGTACAAGTGTGGCCGAACTGTCCAGGATGTATAAGAAACCCTACACAACCTTATGTTTCATAGTGGCCAAGAAAAATGAAATAAAGGATGCTGTTGTTGCAAAGGGAGTAACTATGCTGACAAAAATGAGATCACCAGTACTGGAAGAGGTTGAGAAGTTATTAATGGTGTGGATAAATGAGAAACAATTAGCAGGAGATACTCTTATGACTTCGTTTATTTGTGAAAAGGCTAGGCAGTTGCATGAAGATTTGGTAAAGAAATTGCCTGCAAATAGTGGTGAAGTGAGTGAATTTAAGGCCAGCAAAGGCTGGTTTGAGAGATTTAAGAACCGTACTGACATTACTCGGGTAGATAATTTCCAGTAGATCCTTCATGTGTTAGCTCAAATCACCGACCAGTATGGTTTAAATAAGTGACCCACTGATCAGATCAGATAGACTGGTCCGAACCCTTGACTGGTCCGAACCCTGGACTGGTTTCAAACGGTTTCGTTGTGCACCACCTAGCAGGTTATTAATAGAATATTCAAGAGGTTGCTAGTAGAATTGCAGTAAATCAACCATTCAAATCATTATGAAGCTGTGTGTAGTCTGTGGTCAGTCAAACAAACGGGCTTCCACATGCATAAATTGTCATTTCTGTGGAAATTGGTGTCACGCCCCTTGTGCAGATATCCAAGAACTAGCTACAAGCAGTATTAAAACAGGGAAGTGTTTTTGGGTATGCCCAAATGAGATAAATCTGTGGACTAAAATCACAAGGGTATTAAAAGAGGTCAACATCAAAGCTGCTTTCATAGAAAACCTGGAAGCTTTCTACAACAGATGGGAACATAAAAAGTCCGGGCTGAATGGTACTGCCCTTGATACTGGCCATGTAGTCAGAAACTGTAAGGCTGGAGATGATGTCCTGGTAGTCAGTAAATGGGGGGCTGATAGTGCTGTCCTGGGAGACAGTAATGGGGAAGCTGGAGGTGCTGTCCTGGGAGACAGTAATGGTGAAGCTGGAGGTGCTGTCCTGGGAGACAGTAATGGTGAAGCTGGAGATGCTGTCCTGGGAGACAGTAATGGGGAAGCTGGAGATGCTGTCCTGGGAGACAGTAATGGTGAAGCTGGAGATTTTGTCCAGGTAGTCGGGAATTATACGCAGGAAGGAATACATATGAATGACCGCATAGGGGACAGGAGCCATAGTAGGGAAACAAGTGTAGTCAAAGATAAGATAAAACCAATATTGCAAACTAGAAATACCGCAGGAAATAGCAAACAAGAGGACTCCACTATCAATAGTGAGGATATATTACCAAAAACAAATGGTGGGAGCTCCATTGTTGGTGCTAGGGAGGATAGAAGTAAGACAGGGAAACATGCACCAACAGGGAATACAGTCACAGAAACCCAAGGCAAACGGAAACCAAGCCTGTGCACATACTATGCACTCGGTATCTGCTGGCATGGGAAATCTGGAAAAACAGATGGGACGTGCAACTATGACCACCCTAGGAAATGCCATGCCCATATGACAACAGGAAAATGCAAACTCCCTTCCTGTAAGCTTTTTCACCCTGAACTGTGTACCTCTTCAGTACAGGAAGGACTGTGCTATAACTTAAATTGCCAGGCATACCATCTAAAGGGGACAAAAAGATACAAAACATCCAGGCCATGGGAAAACCTGGGTAGCCACAGCCACTCAAGAGGGAGAGGTTTTTTAGTGCCAGGAAGGAAAAAAAACCTGGCAGGAAATGGCAGAAATCGTACACCAAATCCAGTCATTCCTGGAGTGGAACCACAGTCGATGGCCTCCACTCCAAACCAACAGATACAGATACTAATGCCGGAAAAAAAATCCCCCCCCAGTACCAACAATACCACCAGTCCGATAACATTCTTCTTTGCAAATATACAGGGTCTAAAGCCAGCAACAAACAACAAAATACCTTTCATCCGTGGACTGCTTGCAGAGGCAAAGGCAATGTTCGCGGCTTTCACTGAGACCCACATAAAGGATCACTTGGACAACGAAATATGGATCCCAGGTTACAACCTATACAGATGTGACAGAGTGAACAGGCAAAAGGGGGGGGGTTGGCCTGTACATTGCAGAGTCACTTGTTTGCACAGAACTGCTAAATGCCTCAAATGATGTAGTGGAAGTTTTAGCAGTAAAGGTCGAGAACCAAAACCTAGTCATTGTGATAGTCTACAAGCCTCCGGATGCAACATCCCAGCAATTCCAGGAACAGCTGTTAAAAATTGACCACTGTCTGGAAAACCTTCCAGCTCCTGCACCCAACATCTTGCTCCTGGGGGATTTCAACTTAAGGCACCTAAAATGGAGGAATATAGCAAATAATATTTTTGCAGTAATAACACCAGGAGGCGGCTCTGATGAAAACTCACACTCACGCGAGCTTTTAAATCTCTGCACAAAATTCAATTTAAACCAGCAAATAATAGAGCCTACTAGACTGGAGAATACACTAGACCTCATCTTCACTAACAATGATGATCTGATAAGAAATATCACCATATCAAAAACAATATACTCAGATCACAACATAATTGAGGTTCAGTCATGTATGCGCGGAGCCCCAGACTGACATAATGAGATTAGTCACGAGGGAGCATTCACCAAATTCAACTTCAATAACAAAAACATAAAGTGGGACCAAGTAAACCAAGTCCTAACCGATATAAGCTGGGAAGATATACTAAGCAACACAGACCCCAACTTATGCCTAGAACAGATTAACTCGGTAGCACTCGATGTATGCACAAGGCTTATTCCTCTAAGAAAAAGGAGGAGTAGATGTAAAACAGAAAGAGACAGGCGCTCCCTTTACAGGCGACGGAAAAGAATAACAGAGCGGCTAAAAGAGGTCAATATATCTGAAATGCGTAGGGAGACACTGGTCAGAGAAATAGCAAGCATCGAACTTAAGCTAAAAGAATCCTTTAGGAGTCAGGAATCGCGGGAAGAACTAAAAGCCATAAATGAAATCGAAAGAAACCCAAAGTATTTCTTCTCCTATGCCAAATCAAAATCGAGAACAACGTCCAGTATTGGGCCCCTACTTAAACAAGATGGGTCCTACACAGATGACAACAAGGAAATGAGTGAGCTACTCAAGTCCCAATATGACTCAGTTTTTAGCAAGCCGCTAACCAGACTGAGAGTCGAAGATCAAAATGAATTTTTTATGAGAGAGCCACAAAATTTGATTAACACAAGCCTATCCGATGTTATCCTGACGCCAAATGACTTCGAACAGGCGATAAATGACATGCCCATGCACTCTGCCCCAGGGCCAGACTCATGGAACTCTGTGTTCATCAAGAACTGCAAGAAGCCCCTATCACGAGCCTTTTCCATCCTATGGAGAGGGAGCATGGACACGGGGGTCGTCCCACAGTTACTAAAAACAACAGACATAGCCCCACTCCACAAAGGGGGCAGTAAAGCAACAGCAAAGAACTACAGACCAATAGCACTAACATCCCATATCATAAAAATCTTTGAAAGGGTCCTAAGAAGCAAGATCACCACGCATCTAGAAACCCATCAGTTACACAACCCAGGGCAACATGGGTTTAGAACAGGTCGCTCCTGTCTGTCTCAACTATTGGACCACTACGACAAGGTCCTAAATGCACTAGAAGACAAAAAGAATGCAGATGTAATATATACAGACTTTGCAAAAGCCTTCGACAAGTGTGACCATGGCGTAATAGCGCACAAAATGCGTGCTAAAGGAATAACAGGAAAAGTCGGTCGATGGATCTATAATTTCCTCACTAACAGAACACAGAGAGTAGTCGTCAACAGAGTAAAGTCCGAGGCAGCTACGGTGAAAAGCTCTGTTCCACAAGGCACAGTACTCGCTCCCATCTTGTTCCTCATCCTTATATCCGACATAGACAAGGATGTCAGCCACAGCACCGTGTCTTCCTTTGCAGATGACATCCGAATCTGCATGACAGTGTCTTCCATTGCAGACACTGCAAAGCTCCAGGCAGACATCAACCAAATCTTTCAGTGGGCTGCAGAAAACAATATGAAGTTCAACGATGAGAAATTTCAATTACTCAGATATGGTAAACATGAGGAAATTAAATCTTCATCAGAGTACAAAACAAATTCTGGCCACAAAATAGAGCGAAACACCAACGTCAAAGACCTGGGAGTGATCATGTCGGAGGATCTCACCTTCAAGGACCATAACATTGTATCAATCGCATCTGCTAGAAAAATGACAGGATGGATAATGAGAACCTTCAAAACTAGGGAGGCCAAGCCCATGATGACACTCTTCAGGTCACTTGTTCTATCTAGGCTGGAATATTGCTGCACACTAACAGCACCTTTCAAGGCAGGTGAAATTGCCGACCTAGAAAATGTACAGAGAACTTTCACGGCGCGCATAACGGAGATAAAACACCTCAATTATTGGGAGCGCTTGAGGTTCCTAAACCTGTATTCCCTGGAACGCAGGAGGGAGAGATACATGATTATATACACCTGGAAAATCCTAGAGGGACTAGTACCGAACTTGCACATGAAAATCACCCACTACGAAAACAAAAGACTTGGCAGACGATGCACCATCCCCCCAATGAAAAGCAGGGGTGTCACTAGCACGTTAAGAGACCATACAATAAGTGTCAGGGGCCCGAGACTGTTCAACTGCCTCCCAGCACACATAAGGGGGATTACCAACAGACCCCTGGCAGTCTTCAAGCTGGCACTGGACAAGCACCTAAAGTCAGTTCGGGATCAGCCGGGCTGTGGCTCGTATGTTGGTTTGCGTGCAGCCAGCAGCAACAGCCTGGTTGATCAGGCTCTGATCCACCAGGAGGCCTGGTCTCAGACCGGGCCGCGGGGGCGTTGACCCCCGGAACTCTCTCCAGGTAAACTCCAGGTAAACATACACAGTGTGGTAAGGCATGGTGACGCTGCCAGTTCAGACCACAAGGCAGCTGAAAAATATGTGCATGAATTCCAGGAGTACATAGAGGCTGAAGGACTGAAACCTGAACAAGTGTTCAATTGTGACGAAACAGGCCTCTTTTGGAAGAAAATGCCAAAGAGGACCTTCATTACACAAGAGGAAAAGGCAATGCCAGGACACAAGCCTATGAAAGACAGGCTGACGCTAATGTTCTGTGCTAATGCTAGTGGGGATTTCAAAGTGAAGCCATTACTAGTGTACCATTCTGAAAATCCCAGAGTGTTCAGGAAAAACAATGTTATGAAGAGTAAATTGTGTGTGTTTTGGAAATCTAATAGTAAGGCATGGGTCACGAGGGAAATTTTCGTCGAGTGGTTCAATGAAGTGTTTGGCCCTAGTGTGAAGGAGTATCTCCTGGAAAAGAAATTGGATCTCAAGTGCCTGCTAGTAATGGTCAATGCACCTGCTCATCCTCCAAACTTGGATGACCTAATTTTCGAGGAGTTTGGGTTCATCACAGTAAAGTTCTTGCCCCCGAATACCACTCCTCTCCTCCAACCCATAGACCAGCAGGTTATTGCAAACTTTAAAAAACTCTACACAAAAGCAATGTTTCACAGGTGCTTGACTGTGACCACAGACACTCACTTGACCCTAAGGGAATTTTGGAGAGAACACTTCAGCATCCTCCACTGCATAACCCTTATAGGTATGGCTTGGGAGGGAGTGACTACCAGGACTTTGAACTCTGCCTGGAGAAAATTGTGGCCAGATTGTGTCAACAAGAGGGATTTTGAAGAATTTGGGACTGACCCTAATGAGCCTATGTCTGTTGTAAAATCAATTGTGGCACTGGGGAGTTCCATGGGGTTGGATGTGAGTTTGGAGGATGTGGAAGAATTGGTGGAAGACCACAATGAAGAGCTCACCACTGAGGAGCTGCAAGAGCTTCAGCAGGAGGAGCAACACATCGCAGCTCAGAATCTTGCTGCAGAGGAGGAGGAAGAGAGATGGAAGAAGGTGCCTTCTTCAGAAATTAAAGAGATTTTTACTATGTGGGGTAAGATGGAAAGCTTTATGGAGAAACATCACCATAACAAGGTTGTTGCAAGCCAGGTTGGCAACATGTACAGTGACAAAGTCTTGGGCCATTTTAGGGAAGTGTTAAAGAGACGCCAGAAACAGAGCTCTCTCCACAGTTATTTTGTGAGACAGGACTCCAGTGACTCTCAAGGTGGTCCTAGTGGCATTAAGAAACAGAGAAGAGAAGCAACCCCAGAAAAGCAAATGGTACCTGAGGTGTTGATGGAAGGGGATTCCCCTTCCAAACTATAAACAATCCACTCTCTCTCCTCCTCCAGTCTCCCATACACTAAGAAGAATCTCCAATAAAGGTAAGTGTTATGCTGTTAATGTTTCATTCATCATTTCCCATTGTATTGTTTATGTACTACATGCATATTTCATGTTAAAATTTTTTTTGTTTTAATACTTCTGGGTGTCAGGAATGGATTAATTGTATTTACATTATTTCTTATGGGGAAAATTGATTCGTAAATCGTAAATTTCGTTTATAGTAACGGCTCCAGGAACGGATTAATTACGAACAACGAGGGACCACTGTACGTATAAAGATACACAACATATCCCTCCAAACTGCCAATATCCCAAACCCCTCCTTTAAAGTGCAGGCATTGTACTTCCCATTTCCAGGACTCAAGTCCGACTATATGAAAATAACTGGTTTCCCTGAATCCCTTCACTAAATATTACCCTGCTCACACTCCAACAGATCGTCAGGTCCCAAGTATCATTCATCTCCATTCACTCCTATCTAACACGCTCATGCACGCTTGCTGGAAGTCCAAGCCCCTCGCCCACAAAACCTTCTTTACCCCCTCTTTCCAACCCTTTCGAGGACGACCCCTACCCCTCCTTCCTTCCCCTATAGATTTATATGCTTTCCATGTCATTCTACTTTGATCCATTCTCTCTAAATGACCAAACCACCTCAACAACCCCTCTTCTGCCCTCTGACTAATGCTTTTATTAACTCCACACCTTCTCCTAATTTCCACACTCCGAATTTTCTGCATAATATTTACACCACACATTGCCCTTAGACAGGACATCTCCACTGCCTCCAACCGCCTCCTCGCTGCTGCATTTACCACCCAAGCTTCACATCCATATAAGAGTGTTGGTACTACTATACTTTCATACATTCCCTTCTTTGCCTCCATAGATAACGTTTTTTGACTCCACATATACCTCAATGCACCACTCACCTTTTTTCCCTCATCAATTTATAATTAGTATTATATCAAATAAATGAATAAATTCTGTAATGCTCTTATTGATTTTTGTGGGCATATAGTAAGAATTAACACAAATTGATTTTTGGGCAAAATCTCAAAATTCTACATGCTAATATGGTGTCATAGAAGGTGCTAATTGTACAAGAGATAATAAATGATAAACACAAAAAAGATACTAGGGGGAAATAATTTATAACTGAAAAAAGTATGTATTAATTTATAAGGCTGTGTATTTTATTAATATTATTATTATTATTAGTTATATTTTATTCCACTGGGCATCTCCCACCAAGACAGGGTAAACCCCCCAAAAAAGAGGAAACTCATTCATCATCATTCATTCAATTGCTGTCTTGCCAGAAGCACACAGACATCACAATTCAGATGAGCCTCTAAACTGCAGCTTCCTTTATCCTCTGAGTGCAGTAGGGATGGCACCAAAGGGAGGCCTACAACCCCCCAAAATTCCCTCAGTCTTCAGAAGCCCCTAAATAAAAAATAGTAATAATAATAATAATGCTGCATCAAAACAGTCTCCTAGGCCCCCTTCCAACCAGATAGCCCAAAATGTAGAAATTCTCACACTGCCTCAGGAGTACTGGCTAATTAGTTCCCCCAAATCCCTTCAACAGCACATCAAGTCATAAAAACCACTTGCCTCTACTCACTCTGATCTATCATGGTTACACAAGCCAACATGTTAGTAGTTCAACCTCCTGGCACTTGGAACCTCCTTTACATCCCTCCCTCCCTCCAACCCTTCCCAGGATGACCCCTCCTTCTCTCTTGTTATTGTTATTATTATTATTATTATTTTCAGCTGTACATTTAGTGCTTCTTTTTTATTATAATAACTTATTTTCAGAAAAATACATCAAATACTAATGTCAAACAATATTGCTGTATTAGTGGCCAGAAAGTCATTATTACTAATTATTATTATTATTATTATTATTATTAATATCATTATCGTAAAAAGCTTTAAACCTATGGTGATCATTCAACACTAAAACTAGTTTTTTCGTGGGTGACTAATATCGGCTTTATATTTTCTCTCTTCTTAAAATAATTATTGCATTTTACAATGTTAAAAATTTGTGTAAACAAGATACTGTACTATGTGGGTGCAAACCTAGGATAATCCACATAACACATTGTTTACATAGTTTGTTACATTCATGAAAGTGTGAAATCTGTTTGCATACTGTACTTCAATAGGGTTTTAATTCAGAAAAATTTAGTATTTTGACATATTTATATAATGGTATCTTTTCTTCCAGGATCGTTTGGGACATCTTTCCTGGCACCAGGCTGATTCGTTTTATAGCAGTTGACAAGACTACTCACAAACTCTCTTCTTGGAATCTTGAGGACCAGAGCCTTACGAATTTGATGAATGCATTTATGATGCTTGGGCCAGCAAAAAATGTAGGAGTTGGGAAACTTGATCTCTTGAAAGGTCTGAGAGCTGCCATTGAAGCCTTGACAGAGCCATCTGCTATTCAGCATGAGAAAAGAACTTCTCTTACGGAGAATGCAACAAAGGTCCTTAATAAAGGAAGAATTATACTAGTGACAAAAGTAGATTGTGAAGAGGAAGTAAAAACTTTAAAGGAAAAATTCCATGATACTCTTTTACATTTGAACAAGATTGCTGCTTCAACAGACAACTTGATGGCTATTAATCACTGTGATCTTGTTCTTCTGAACCTGTGGCCGGAAGGTCCAGGTTGTCCAATACCACGCAGATCTTGGCCAGATGTTTCTACTATAATGTCCTGTGAACTTACTAATATTCAGGGAGGTACAGCTTTGGCACCTAAACTCTGTAACCTTGTACTTAAGCATTATGATTTGGCCTCCACTACTGTAACAGGTATACCTATGAAAGAGGAACAAAATGCTAGTTCATCAGCTAATTATGATGTAGAGTTGTTTCACCCTGCTGCTGCTCATGCAGCCATTCTCAAGGGAATACCAGCAGAAACAGCACATTTGAAAACTTATCGTGAGGGTACCGACTATGAAACAGTGACACTAAAATGGTGTACCCCTCGCAGTAATGCCAGCATAGAACTCCAGCACTGCTCTTCTGCCTATAGAATCACATCTGTTGATGTTAACAGCAGACCATCCTCATGCCTTACAAATTTTTTGCTGAATGGACGTTGGGTAATGCTTGAAATGCCACGGAAGTCAGGAAGCAAAGTAATATCTCATATGTTGGCCTGCCATGGTGGTGATATTTATATCCATACAATGTATACATCAAGAAGCATACTAGAAGATCCTCCATCTATTAGTGAAGGATGTGGTGGTCGTGTTACTGACTATAGGATTCCTGATTTTGGAGAGCTTATTAAAGCAAACAGATTAGCACCTTATCCAGACTCTGCATTAGAAAGTGATGATAATACTACACCACTAGAAAAAAGTCGAGAACAGTTAAGTAGGCATACAAAGTACTGGCCAATTACACTTTCCACTACATCTCTCTTCACTTTAGGGTCACAGATTGAACCACTCACCACTTTAATGCTGAAGGAGACACTTACTGAAGCTGAAGTCATTGAATGTAAACAAGTGATTCTCTGCTTAATGAGCATGGAGGCTCGAGGTGACCCATTGCCATCTCCTATGGCTGGGCAACGTGGAAAAGGCATGAAACGGGAGGACCAGTACAGAGTAGTTTGGACAGAATTAGAGCAATATCTACAACTTCACCTTCATTCTGCTGATCATGAAAAAGTACTTGAATGTTTTATGGAATGCCATAACAAGGTAGAAACCCCAGAATATAAAGGTGATGACAAAGTTGATATTGATCAGGCTCTGAAAGAACTTGATGACTACAACTACATGACAGAGAGAGAGAAAGCAGACTTTAATCTGAGTTCTGGCACAAAACATACACCTGCAGAGTTGCCTATTCCAGATAGCAAACGTAGACGAACTGCACCACCTCCACTAGCACCCATGGGCCGCAGTAGTGGTGTTAGCCTTCTTACTCTATGGGAGAACAAAGTAGCCTCTGAGCAATCTCGACGATGTTTGGAATTCCAAGGTAGGCTTAAAGCAGAGGATAATGTCACAAAGTTATATGTAAGCCTACAGAAAGACAAAGATAAAGATGAGGGATCTCGGAAGAAAACTACCTAAATATTGCATGTATGTATAATAGTTTATTACTATTCAGTTCAAATACTGTATATTGTATGTCATTAAATTCTAGAAAGAAAATATGATACTGAAATATTAAAAATATCTATATGTACTGTAGATGCAAAAGTTCAGTGCTTCACTTTTGTATTTTTAAAAGTCATCTTTACACTTTGTATAAAATACAGGAAATTTTTAATACTGTACCTGCTTGTGACAGTTGTTGACCTACAGAATTGTGCCAGATGAACAAGAAAAAAAATTCTCTTAATTTTTAAAAGTATAGTTCTGTACCATATTTACTCTGCTAAGAGTAAATCAGTCCCATAATATTATTGTGTATATAAATAAAATATTCAGTGTGAATTATTATTATTATTATAATCATGGGGAAGCGCTAAACCCATAGGATTATACAGCGCCTGTGGACGGGAAGATGGAAGGTATTCAGGCTAATTCAGGAAACTGGAGCACAGTCCAATTCCCTAGATCAAGAGCCCCTCACTAGTGTCAAGGAACCTCCCTTGAGGGGTATTCAGTGCAAAAAGGTGTAGTATTTGTTCTTTTCCTTTTTAATTTATATTAGATCATCATTAAAGCTTTAGCTTGTATCAAGCAGTTTTAGATATTTAAGCAGCAGTAGGGGCTTCATTGACATGGGGAAGTGTCTGGAAAACTACATGCAAATTGAAACTGTACAACAGGAATATCATGTATTATTATATTAATAAGGGGATTACTAAACCTATAGGGGTTATACAGTGCTTAGGGTATATGAAAGGCATTCAGGTTCATTACAAGGAAGGGGAATGCAGCCCCAGTTTCTTGGATCAAGAGCCCCTCCTTGGCTTCTAGGAACCTTTGATTAAATTAGATAATATTCATGGGGAGTGCTAAACTGTAGGAATCATACAGTGCTTGGAGGAGTGATAGGCATTCATGTTCAGTCCAAGGAAGGGGAGCACATGTCCAATGCCTTGGATCAAGAGCCCCTCACCAATATCAAGGAATCTTCCTTGAGAGGATGAATACCTCATAAAAGTTACAGCACATGAGAAGGATGTAGTCTAGACACTTGCATTCAGTGTTCTTCTACATGTTGTCCTTTTCCTGTAGGTTAAGTACTGTAGCATCTACATTGCTACCTTGGCACCTGACTTCTGTGAGCAAGACTCATACTGCCTGCACTGCACCTCTTCAAAGCAGGCTCTTTTGCACAGTGAAGAGGCTTTTGGTCTGAGGAATTAGACCTTTTGGTCTTCCGACCAAACCTAACTACTCCCATCCCCGTTTCCCTAGCCCATCCTTCCCATCCCTTCTTTCCCCATCCCTCCCCCCCCCTCCCTTTCCTGCTTTTGGCCTTTGGGGTCTTTCCCTCTGAGCTTCTAGCTCCTAGGTTGGAGAAAGGGTGTCATTATCCATCTCATTCCATTGAGATCCTTGGTGATGGCATTGTTTGCCGTGGAGTCTGGATCATCTAGGGATGTCCCAATCCTCCTCCAGTTCCAGGGGGTGGCTAAGGATGTCCTTCAGGTGACAGGTGTATCTCTGGAGGCTGCCTGTTGGCTCTGGCAGGTGGTGGCCAATGGAGGTATGTCTTGTAGCAGATTTCCAGTTGCCCTCTCCTTTATCCGCAGAGGTGGCTTGGCGGATATGAGGTTGCTATCCTGGATTACAGGTTTACTGGCATGAAGAGTAGGGATATGGCCAGGTTCCACATAGCATCTGCACTGTTGGCTGTACAGAGGGCTCTCTTGGGTGCAGAGGGGGATCTAATGTATAATCTCTTTCATTCCTCCTGGAAGCTATCCCTCTACATTCCCCCCACCCATACACATGACCTTCCTACTCCCGGGCCCTTTCCTGCAGCAGTCTTTACAGACCCTGCCATGCCTTTGGACCATTCTTCAGACCTCTCTTCCAACCCGGTACCTTCTCTCCCCTCTGGTACCATGGTTTTGACTGACCCTTTACACACTTCTGGCCTCCATGCAGCTTTGACTGTGATACCAGCTTCCCCACATACAGTGTGTTGATTTTCTGATTGTATATACAACTCAGGACGGTCTGCTTCTAACCTGTCATCGATGATCCTCCATTTTTCTCTCATGCTTCTAAGAAACATCCAACCAAGCAACTCCTCCCACTCTGTTTCAAAGGCCTTCTTGGACAAAATTCTTTATGCTTCAGCCAACTTCTACTACTGTCTTTCCAACCACAGCATCAAGGCACTTCTTTGCCATGTTGGGCAGAACATTTCCTTCCATGTTCTTAAGAGTGGCACATGCATTGTCACAGTACAGAATGCAGACCAGGCACATAATCTTTCACTTCTTGATATTGTTAACAATACGCCAGTTACAACTCACAACCTCATGATCTCTTACTGTCCCTACTTCTTCACCCTCCCAATCATGTGTTTAAATGTTTACTCTCCCCCTCCAATCTAAATTGACGCCACACATCCTGTCTGCAAAGTCTACATCTTCATTTACGTTCAAATCTCCATACTTTGCTGCATTACACTGCAGCCCGCATCTACTTGAACATGTGGTATACAGTCTGTTCTTTACATTTTTCTCCTCTGATTTCTTCCTTACCTCTTTCTCTTCTCTTATTAGATTTTAATGTTCTTCATTTCCTCTGGGGAGGGTTTCACTGTGACTCTTGTGGTTATCAGTTAAGAGACTCTTCTCACTTCTCTTCCCCTCCATGTTTTAAATACGGGTACTCCTACTCATTTCAACCCTCACATTCAAACTTTTTCTTGAATAAATCTCTCAATTTGCTGTTCCTCAACTGCACTTGACTATCTGGTCAGTGCTCCCTGATTTACATGACAGCAATCATTTTCCTATCTGTCTTACTCTTTATGCATATTTTCATCCTCTTTGTATCCCATGTTGGCAGATTGAATGGGTGAATTGGGCCATTTACTGGCATCAAACTGTTTTTAATAAAGAACCTTCTCCTTTGTCCTCAACTGCTGAGCTATTACAGCTATTTTTGTTCTCGGTTTTAAGTGCAGCCTAAAATACAATCCCTCAAACCTTAGGTAGGCACCCTTAGAAATGCATGCTTTGGTGGTCTTGTACTTGTGCTTGTATGGTGCATTTGAAATGTGCTGCATGGGGCTGATATTGTTATAACAGGACTACAGAGTGACTCCTCGATTTTAACCCATGATTAGTGGCCCACTGGGAAACATGGTCGATAGCATTCTGGAGAGGGGCTGCCACTAGGTAAGCAGTCAGTGCCTGCACAAGCAATAGCAAAGTCATCAACAAAGTGATGACCAAATATTAGATGGGAGAATACAGGCTAGATCATAACCAATAGAAAGAGAGTGGTGCTGAAGGTGTCCCTGAGAGACACCTTCAGCTTGGTTATAGTCAGGGAAAAGCAGATTATCAACCCAGACATGGAAATGTCTGTCAGACAAAAAGTTTTTAAGGAAAAGCAGCAGATTGCCCCAGAGGCCTAAGGAATGAGCTTGGGCTAAGATGTTATATCTCCAAGTAGTGTCATGTGCTTTTTCAAGATCAAAAAAGACTGCGATAACTGAGTGGTTACATTATGAACATGGGTATCTAACCGGGTTAAGGGGTCGATAGTGGAGCGGCCATTACGAAAGCCAAATTGATGAGTGGCAAGACTATTGTCTCTCTCTAAATACCACACCTAATGTCTATTTACTAGACATTCCTTAAGCTTGCAATCTTCACTGGCAAGAGCAATGGGGCATTAGTGGGAGGCACCACAACCCAGAGTACCTGGTTTAGGATTATTATTATTATAATCAAAAAGAAGCGCTAAGCCACAAGGGCTATACAGCGCTACCTGGTTTAGGAAAGGACAAAACTACGGTAGTTTTCCATGGAAGGGGAAGAAACTCTGTGACCGAACAAGATTAAAAAGACGTGACTATCTAAACTGTCGTATCTGGGCGCCTTCGCAAAGACAGTGATTATGTACGAGTGATGGTGAAAATGTTGACTGATAGTAAAAGTTTTTTTATTTCTTTTTGGGTTTTTCTTTCTTTTGGGTCACCCTGCCTCAGTGGGAGATGGCCGACGTGTTAAAAAAAAAAAATGGGACTAAGAGGGCTGATGGGCGTAAATGTTGTCCCCACTTGTTAAATTTTGATCCAGGGGATTATGAAAGGGGTAATTATCTGTTAATCTGTTCTCCCACCAATTTCATTGCTGAGGTGGTCTGCACCACCCAAAGGGCATAAGATTAGATTTTAATTTCACCGAGACCATCTTCAGTCGGAGATTGATAGAGTATACAGCTGCTTGAATTTCATGTTGATGTCTTAAAGGTTTGCTCATCCATTGTTGCTTGTTTTGAGAACCTTTTAAATTAACTACCAGATAAATGAATGGTCACTTTAAAATGTACATCATTATTATACAAAAAAATATGCATTAAATCTGAATGGATTATACAGTGCTGCGAGTAGAAATGTGCAAGGGTAGGGGATTAGTAGAGGTAAGGGTTAGTGTAGGGTGTAAAATTCATGTCAAAGTTGGTGCAATTTGTTAGTTTCCATCAAAAAAAGCAAGGAAAAAAGTCTGTTAAAGATGGGGCTTTTGGCAAGGTGGTCAGTTAGATCTAATGAGTATGTGAGGATGATGTAGGGAGTAAATTCTGCACACTTGCTGATAAATAGAGGATTCTATTAAGATATGGTGAGCTGATAATGTAATGTGGCAGTTCTTGCAGAACTGTGATAACGACTTGCTGAATGGAGTGAAGATTAACCCATGACAAGTCAGTCTTAATACTATCAGGCTGTAGGTATGAATCTTGCTCTGTTCAGTGAGGTGACAGGTATTTCTCCATGTGATATCAGTGTGTGCCAGTTGTGCATGTTGGATAGAAAACTTGTCGAGTTCTAACTCAGATTAACGAGCAAACTGATTCCTTCTATGTGAATGCTTTGGCATTTTGTATTATTCACGAGAAGTGATAGACCTATAGGGTTATATGTAGCCTAGGAAATGGGAGGCATTCAGGTTCGATCCAGTAATAGTAGTTAAGTCCCATTCCTTGGCCACAGGATCTATAAGATTTCCTTGTGGGAATTACTAATAACACGTCACTTGCAAATGCTAATAATTTAGGCTGACAGAGTAGCAACTAGTTACTGGGTATGAAGAAGAGGCTAAGTGTATTCTTGAGGTTCCCTGCAGCCCCACATAACACAATCCTCATTATTTCTATCATAATAGTAATACATGTACTGGCACAATATTACATCTGTATATCCTCCTGGTTTATGTGAAGTGCATTATATATTATATAGCACAAATATAAATAATGTTTTGGTGATTTTTTGAAGTTCCCATGGGCAAATTAAAGTCATTATCATGCTTTCTATGGCATCTATTGGTGATACAAATCCTGCCATAAGTTTTAATTTAATTTACACAGCAGTAAATGCTTAAAGTTCTTTATAATATAAAGTAAATATATACTTTTCATATAATTTAAAATAAAAATGGTGCCTATAGTATTATGCCTACAAATGCTGGTTTCTATGTTTACCAGTGGTATAGTAACAAAAACTGCTATGTTGCAATACTTTTTGATATTATTTTATAACATGGTAAATTTATGGGATAAATTTAGCTTTGTAATCAGACTGTACTGCTTAATATATTAATAATAATTAAGTTTTAGAAATATCTTGACAGTTATTTTAAGAGATACTATGCACTTTATACACGTAAACATAAAAATTTCTGTGGTAATGTTAACTCACTGCCTAAAAAAAAGGTAGATAATTTTTTTAAGTCTTAATGAACTCACACTAGGTGTGATATATGAGCATTATTATTATTATAATCAAAAAGAAGCGCTAAGCCACAAGGACTATACAGCGCTGCAGGGCAGGAAGGAAGCGAGGGCATCAGGTGGCAAAAGGGAGATGAATGAGTAATAGGTTACGGAAAACAGCGGGGCAGTGGATGGTGAAAGGGTAAAGGGCAGCAAGAGACTGAACTAGAAAGGGCTGAGGGGAGTGCGAAAAGTATCATCAGAGTTTGTGGAGTAAATCAGTCGTTGTCAAGAAGTCAATGAGAGAGTCAGGATTAAAGGAGGGTCCATCAGCAAGAAGGGAAGGTAAAGAGAGAGTAGTAGAACGAAGACGACGTTGGAGGTAAATTCTGCGTGCTCGTTGATAGAGAGGGCAGTCTAACAGAATGTGGCTAATCGATACTGGAACTTGACACTGCTCACAGAGAGGAGCAGGGTGCCTTTCCATGAGATACCCATGAGTAAGACGAGTGTGGCCAATGCGAAGGCGGGAGAGAGTGGTCTCCCAACCTCGGCACTGATGACAAGAAGACGGCCAGTAACCTATGCTCGGTTTAATAGAATGAAGTTTGTTACCGAGCAGAGTTGACCAACGTTGTTGCCAACGGGTGCGAAGGTGGGTAGCTATTGTAGCAAAATAGTCAAGAAATGGGACACCTCGATAGGAAATTGGTAGGTCATGTACTGCTGACCGCGCAGCAGTGTCTGCCTGTTCATTGCCCTGTATGTCGACATGACCAGGGACCCAACAAAAAACAATATCTTTATGTTTGGTAGAGATACGGCGTAGCCAAAGTTGGATACGGAGAACTAGGGGATGAGATGTATCAAATTTTCGTATAGCCTGTAGAGCACTAAGGGAGTCTGAGACTACTACAAATGATGACATAGGCATAGATGCGATACGAATAAGTGCTGCAAGAATGGCATACAGTTCAGCAGTAAAAATGCTAGCTGAAGATAGTAAATGTCCCCGCACGACGCTGTCCGGAAACACTGCTGCGAATCCGACGCCGTCTGAAGACTTAGAGCCATCTGTGTACACAGCAGTGGCATGAGAATGGGAATGGAAGTGATCAAGAAAAAGAGAGCGGGAAGCCACCGTAGGCAGTTGAGCTTTCGAGCAAGGGAGTGAGAAAGAACAGACCCGAACAGCTGGAACTTCCCAGGGGGGTAGGGAAAAGTGAGATGCTACATGAACATATAAAGGTGGTAACTGAAGGGAAGACAAGAGTGAATGTAGGCGAAGAGAAAAGGGACGGAGCAAACAGGGGCGGCGAACGAATAAAGAATGTCTACTAATATCGGTGACGATTCTATAAATGGAAGGATTGTGTAGATCGTGAGAGCGTACATAGTAGCGAAGGCAATGGGCATCACGGCGATCAGACAAGGATGGAACATTCGCTTCTGCATAGAGGCTCTCAACAGGGGAAGAGCGAAAAGCACCAAGGCACAAACGTAAACCTTGGTGATGGATAGAGTTAAGGCTAGAGAGAGTAGCAGGAGAGGCCGCGGAATAAATCTGGTCACCATAATCGAGTTTCGATAAAACGAGGGCTGAATGTAGGCGAAGCAGAGTTCGACGATCAGCTCCCCAGGAAAGATGAGCAAGGGTTTTAAGAAGGTTTAGCCGGCTGTGACAAATTGCCTTCAGAGAGGTTATGTGAGGTTTCCAGGACAACCGACGGTCAAAGAGAAGGCCTAGAAACCTGACTGTATCACGTTCGGGGATACGGGAGCCATAGAGGTACAAAGGATGATCGGAGATAACAGAGCGTCTAGTGAAAGTAATTTGGTGAGTTTTGGTACTTGAAAATTTAAACCCATGCGTGGTGGCCCAAGTGGAAACACGGTCGACCGCATGCTGGAGAGAAACTGCAATAAGATGACAGTCAGCGCCTGCACAAGCAATAGCGAAGTCATCAACATAGAGTGATGACCAAACATTGGGTGGAAGAACAGAGGCCAAATCATTTATAGCAAGGAGAAAAAGTGTTGTGCTTAGAACACATCCCTGAGGGACACCTTCAGCTTGGACGAAGTCCGGGGAAAGAACATTATTGACTCGAACACGGAAATGTCTGTCAGTTAAAAAGTTCTTAAGGAAGGATGGTAGATTGCCTCGGAGGCCTAAGGAATGGGCCTGGGCCAAAATATTATACCTCCAAGTTGTGTCATATGCCTTCTCAAGGTCAAAAAATATGGCAATAACTGAGTGATTATTCGCAAAGGCATTACGAACATACGTATCCAAGCGAAGTAAGGGGTCTATGGTAGAACGACCCTTACGAAAGCCATATTGACTAGCGGAGAGACTGTTGTGTGTCTCTAAATACCACATTAAACGTCGATTTACGAGACGTTCCATCACTTTGCAAACTGCACTAGTAAGAGCGATGGGGCGATAGTGGGAGGCATCATGTCCAGTAGTACCCGGTTTGCGGAAAGGAAGAACAATGGCAGATTTCCACAGCTGGGGAAGAACTCCTTGTGCCCAAATAAGATTGAAGAGGTGTAAGAGGACTACAAGGGCTGACCGATGTAAATGTTGTAACATACGAATATGAATGTCGTCAGGCCCAGCTGCCGATGATCGGCAAGCTGAGAGCGTTGCCTCCAGTTCTTGAAGTGTAAAAGGCACATTATACTGTTCTTCTCTGAGAGAAGAAAAGTCCAAGGGCACTAACTCTCTGGCAGACTTTGAGGAAAGAAACGAGGGGCATAGATGGAGCCCTCGGGAAATACGGACCAGATGTGTGCCAAGTTCAATGGCAACGTCGAGAGGGTTTGCTACATCAACACCAGCGACCCGTAGAACAGGAGCTGGGTCAGGAGAGTATTTACCACTCAATTTCCTCACTTTTTTCCAGACTGCACTCATAGAAGAAGCAGAGGTGATGGTGGAAACATAGTCTCGCCAACAAGTGCGTTTAGCTTCACGGATGACACGGCGAGCGATCGCACGCTTCTGCTTAAAATCAAGAAGTCTCTCAGCGGTTCTATTGTACCGGTACCTGCCCCATGCAGCACGCTTCAAACGTACTGCACGAGCACAAGCGGGAGACCACCAAGGCACGCACTTCTGAGAATGCCTGCCTGAGGTTTGGGGTATAGAATGAGAAGCTGCGGTATAAACTGACGTCGAGAAGATGTGTAGGAGCTCATCAATGGAGGATGAAGAAGGAACCTCACTAAAAGCAGTGAGGTGTGAGTAAAGATCCCAATTTGCCCGATCAAACTGCCAGCGAGGGCTACGGAAAGGTGGTGAATAGGAAGGAGAAGTAAGAATGATCGGAAAATGATCGCTATCATGTAAGTCTGGTAGAACAGACCAGGTGAAGTCTAGTGCAGTGGAGGAAGAGCAGACTGATAGATCGATGCAAGAGAGAGTATGAGTACGAGGATCAAAATGGGTGGGAGTACCCGTATTTAAAACATGGAGGGGGTGAGAGGCAAGAAAAGCCTCCAACTGAATGCCACGTGAGTCACAATGAGACCCCCCCCAGAGGAAATGGTGGGCATTAAAATCACCAAGTAACAGAAGTGGTGGTGGTAAGGATGAAACAAGAAAGGCAAAGTCTGGGATAGAAAATGCTCGAGAAGGAGAGAGATATAAAGAACATATTGTAAACCACTTATTCAAGTGGATACGGGCTGCAGTGTAATGCAGCGATGTATGGACAAATAGTTGACAGTACGGAATATCATTGCGTAGAAGAAGGGCACTTTCATTAAAGGTCCCATCTGAGAAAGGATCCGAAGAATACAATAAATTATAGCCTGAGATAGGTTGGAAAACAGCCGAGTTTAATTTTGGTTCTTGTAAGCAAGCACCAACAGGGGAAAACCTGGAAAGCAACATCTGAAGCTCACCCCGATTACCCCTGAGGCCGCGGATATTCCACTGTAAATAGGCCATGATTGGCGATGAAGAAAATATCAGGAATCTGTAGGTAAAGGCACCTACGGACTAGAGGGGTTAGAAAAGTCAACGTGTGGTGGCATTGGAAGATGTTCAAGTAGCGAAGGAACGGAGCGTTGCGAAGAATGGGGTTGTGAAGATGGAGGAGAGGGAAGAGAAGGAACAGGAAGTGAATCAGTGTCCATTGAAGGTTTAGTCTCTGCAATATATTCTGAAATGGCTTCAAGTGTTTCTGAATTCAAAGATGTATGGGAGACCATATTGGAGATAGGAGGAGGAGGATGAGTAAAGATTGGGACAGTAATGGACTGTACCAAAGTAGAGGGGGAGGGAAAAGTGTAAGGGACTGGAGATGAAGTGTGGGGGGGGACAGAAGAGGCAGAAACCTGGGAGGTGACAAAAGAGGGAGAAACTTGGGAGGGGACGGGGGTGGAAGGCATAGTACGAGGAGGAGGGTGAATCTCCACACTTGTAATAGAGCCAGAGAGAGGGGAAGAACTAGGTACAGAGACTGGAAAGGTAAAGTGTGGAGGCGGAAGAAGGGAAGGAAGGGGCAAAGAAGATTTGAGCAATGTGGATTTTTTGGACTTCTGAGTAGAGGGGCGATTGGTATTAGGTGTCGTACGAGGTCTTGTCGATACTGGGGCTTGTGAGGAAGGACGCGAAGATGTGAGAACAGACTGAGTTGTAGTCGGGACGTCAGAGCCAAGGACAGCAAAAGGATTAGATGCCGTAGTGGCTATGGGAGGGGTAACAACAGAGGAGGCTGCAGAAGATGGGACCCCAGAAGTGGGGGGACGTTTGGAAACACGAGAATAAGAAACACGGGGTAGTCTCCCTTGGAGGCGGAGATGAGTAACTGCCATAGCATAAGGGAGACCTTCTGCCTCTTTGAGGCAACGGATTTCACGTTCATTTAAGTAGACCTGGCAACGGCGGGAGTACGAAGGGTGAGCTTCATTACAATTAAGGCAAGATGGAGGTTGACTGCAAGATGTATTAGAATGGTTGTCGGCACCACAGACTGGGCATTCGGCCATAGATCTGCAATATTTCGCTGGGTGACCAAAACGCCAGCAATTTCTACATTGTTGCGGTGTAGGTATCACCTTTCGAACTTGTAACCGATGTCCCGCGACATATACAGAGGACGGGAGTTCTCGGCTGTCAAAAGTTAAACGAGCCACATTGCAAGGGTAACGTCTCCGCCCCCGGGCAGGAAGGACATAAGTGTCTACTTTGAGGATTGGGAGATCCTGGAGTTCCAGCTGTTCAAAAATGTCATTGCCACATGACTGGAAATTCTGTTGGACTATGGTATGGGGCAGAATGACAGTACCACTACAAGAATTGAGAGAAAGATGTTTTTCAATAGTGATAGGAGTAGTATCGATATTCGAAAGGAGAGAAAGATCATGAGCTTGGGTAGCATTCTGGACAGTGACGATGCGCGTACCGCTCTTGAGAGCGTGAAATGAAATATCTCTGCCAACATGACGCAGGAGCGCTTTGGCAATACTATGGTCAGAAAGGTAGGCAGAAGAAGAAGTTGGTCTTAAAGTAAAGAATTTAGTCCATTGTGTGGTCCGAAACTGAGCGTGGAGAGGGAGTGCTTGACGTGTCGGTCGTTTCCGAGTAGAATGGGAAGGTAACGACGGAGCATCATCAGGAGATTGACGTTGGCGTTTAGGAGTAGGACCGGAGTTGGTCCGGCATGAAATGGGTGGGCGATTCGAAAATTGCCGTACCGTAGAGGGAGAAGCCGGAAGCATAGTCAAAGGAGAGCGGAGTTCAGACAAATCGAAGGAGTCAGTCGAAGCCCCGGTACCTGAAGCGGGTGAGGAAACAGCACCAGCAAGAGGTACAGGGGCATCAGGAGTGTCCGAAGAGTGGTCTAAACACAAGGCAGGGTCAGAATGGGGTGCGGTATCAAGAAGGGGCCCGGGGGTAGTGGTTTCATGGACTAGGGCTGCCATGGTTAGGTTACTCCTTTGCTTTTTGTTTTTAAGAAAAAAAAAGAAAGAAGAAAAGAAAATAAAAACAAAAAAAAGAATAAAAAAAGGGGGGAGCGGGGAGGAATAGTTCCCAGGAGGAATGAAAGGGCCGGAAATCTCCCTCCGCGCCCAAGAGGACTCGACACCGCTAGTAGCGCAGATGCAGCATGGAACCCGTGCCATACCCTACCCTTCATGCCAGTAAACCAGCAATCCGGGATAGCAACCTCACATCTGCCGAGCTACCTCGGTGGACAAAAGAGAGGGCGGCCGGATATCCGCCACAAAGCATACCTCCTTCAGCCACCACCCCCGGAATCCGAAAGGTGGCTTCCAGAGATACACCCGTCGCCCAAAAGACACCCAAAGCTACTCCGGGATACCGGAGAGGGATCGGGACATCCCTAGGCAATCCAGATTCCACGGCAAACTACGCCACCGCCAAGAAACCTCAACGGAATGGGATCGACCCCGGTGTCCTTTCCCCTACCTAGGAACTAGCGCGCCTGTGGAAGAAATCACGAAGGCTAAAAAGAGGAAGGGCAAAAGGGAGGGGTGAGGAGGAGGAGGAGGAATGGAAAAAAGGGGAGGATGGGGAGGATGGGATAGGGGAGGGGAGAATGGGGGGTAATTAGGTTCGGTCTGAGGAAGAAGACCGACAGGGCTAATTCCTCAGACCAAGAGCCTCTTCACCACGCCAAGGAGCCCCCCTTGAAGAGGGATATATGAGCAGGTTATGCTCTTGCTAATCACCTGATTTATCACACTGACTCCAATCTTTGATCTACTGTGTAGGGAAATGCTGTGATGCATTAGTATTTTCAGATCAAAGCAGTGGCTCAGATTGCTTGAAACAAAGGCAGGTTCTTTTGGTATATCCCACAATGTCTTGGAGCTAGCTCAAATAATATTTTTGTTAGGTAAACATTAAACATGTTTTGTAATTTTAATGTATTTTTTGCGATCATTTGTGAGGCTTAGCATTGTTAATATCAGATCTTTCTTGCAAATAAATAAGTGTAACTTTAGTGTACAATATTAAAAGAAATTTGCATTTATTCTACAATGATCCAATTCCCACTGCAGCACTACCAATGGAAGCTGCCTTAGAGCAAGGCTGATAGTAGTCCCTTTTTCCTCTCTCTCTCTCTCTCTAGGAGGTGGATTTCACAAAGCAGAAATCATTCTACTACTAAACATTAAGAAGCAATAAGAACTAATAACATAATAGGTATAGTAGACTGATGTCAAATTTATGACAGTTTACCAAGAAAAAAAGGAGCAATAATAAAATGATTACATGCAAAGATCATGAATAACTAAGTCAATAATTTACAAGAAAAAATTTTATCTCAAAATATTTACTGGTGAACTACAAAGCATTGTTACTGTAATTTTTTAAAACAATATTGTTTACTAGCATTGTAAGAAGGAAGATTTTTTTTTTTGTTGCACTATTTTTAAATATATAACATACAGTATATGAAGGCTTTACTCAATGATTTAAGCTGTACTGGAGTGGAAATATAAAACAGTAAGCCAACTGGTTTTATATATACTGTATTGCATATACTTTTCTACATTATATTGTATATCATTGTGCAAGGCTACTTTGTACCACTGGCTGCATATGAAAGGATTTCAAAATTATACTAAGCATATGAAAATTCATATACAGATGATATAATTTAATGCACTGTATGTTTCAGTATAGCAGATTGCATTGTGACAAAAATATGTGATATCCTATTCCTGAATATATCTCGTGTGAAAATGCTGTACCAAATTATCAAAGCTGTGTATCATACAGTGCAATTAAAATATCACATAACCATGTGGAAATTAGGTGTGGAATTAGTAAAAGTATTAGTCAGAGGGCTGAAGAGGGGTTGTTGAGGTGGTTTGGTCATTTAGAGAGAATGGAAGAAGGTAGAATGACTTGGACAGCATATAAATCTGTAGGGAAAGGAAGGTGGGGTAGGGGTCGTCCTCGAAAAGTCTGGAGGGAGGGGGGCAAAGGAGGTTTTCTGGGCGAGGGGCTTGGACTTCCAGCAAGTGTGTCTGAGCATGTTAGATAGGAGTGAATGGAGATGAGTGGTTTTTGGGAACTAACAAGCTGTTGGGGTGTGAGCAGGGTAATATTTTGTGCAGGGATTCAGGGAAACCGGTTAGCCGAACCCGAGTCCTGGAAGTGGGAAGTACAATGCCTGCACTTTAAAGGAGGGGTTTGGGATATTGGCAGTTTGGAGGGACATCTAAATTGTTATATCTGAGAGCCTCTGCAAAGACAGTGATTATGTATGAGTGATGGTGAAAGTGTTGAATGATGAAAGTTTTTCTTTCTTTTGAGATTTTTTTCTTTCTTGTTGGGTTACCCTGCCTCAGTTGGAAATGGCCGACATGTTAAAGAAAATAAAAATAACCATTTTCTGTTATATATTGTACAAGAACAAAATTATGAGGAATAAAATTATATGGGGAGGTAGTAGGTTGTAGACAGCAACTGCCCAGTGAGGTACTACCGTCCTGCCAAGTGAGTGTGAAATGGAAACCTGTAATTGTTTTACATGATGGTAGGACTGCTGGTGTCTTTTTTCTCTCTCATAAAGATGTAAGATTTTGGTGGGATATAGCCGGTTTGTTGAAAGAAGAAGAAACATGCAAGGTTTCAGGTACATCTTGCTACTTCTACTTACACTTAGGTCACACTACACATGCATGTACAAGCATATATATACACACACCCCTCTGGGTTTTCTTCTGTTTTCTTACTAGTCCTTGTTCTTGTTTATTTCTGCTTATCCCCATGGGGAAGTGGAACAGAATTCTTCCTCCATAAGCCATGCGTGTCGTCAGAGGCAACTAAAATGCCGGGAGCAAGGGGCTAGTAACCCTTCTCCTGTATACATTACTAAAATTAAAGAGAGACTTTTGTTTTTCTTTTTAGGTCACCCTACCTCAGTGGGATATGGCCATTTTGTTGGAAACAAAAATATATGGCTTTATAGATTTCAAGCATAAAAAATATCTGTAGTATAAAGAAACGACACACTTTCTTCAACTTCTACAAACATAATGCTGATGAACATTAAGTGCTATACTAGTGATTTTACTTATATTTGTCATGACAAAATTTAATATATTGAATTAAAATGCTATAAACAAAATGCATATGCTGTATCTGGTTAAGACAAAAGTGCAAATCTCAAGGCCTTTTTATATAACAATAACATATTTTAATCTGTTACCACCATATAATCAGCATAATTTTCTTTCAAATGCAGCCATTTCTTCCTCGTTGAAAAATTAATAATACCACTGTATATTATGCAAATTCAGCTTCTAGCTTCACAATTTTTAAGCCTCTTAAATCTTATTTTTTACTAAACTTGTTGAACACTCGCCCTCAACTAATAGTACACATTTAAATGTAACCCACAGGATTTTGGTTAATATAAATTTGTTATAAAATTTCTTGTAGCATTAAAAATATTATTACATACAGTAATTAAAAAGTGGCAAGGGAAGTGTCAATTAATTTAGCATTAATAAATTCCATGTAATGCTAATTAAATTTTTTTTTTAAATTAATTGTATTGCTAATACATTATACTGTTTAAGAGGTCTACACACAGTGAAAAAGAAAAAAACACCTTGTTACATAGCATTTTTTTTATGAATTTACAACCATAACATACTAAACTTTGACAGTGACTACAAGTTATCCAATACATTTCCTGACGAGACTAAAGTGTTTACAACAATCTATTTATTTGTTTCTATTACTGTTAGAAGCATTCAGCCAACTGGGGACAGTATGGTTTGTCACAGGCTGTGCTACATCGCTCTCTAGCTTCTAATGCATTGAAGAGAAGTGGCTTCTTGCAGAAAGTGCATTCCTGAAAAATCAAAAGTAGTTAGACGTTAAGTACAAAAAAGTTACCATTTAACATCATGTTATTATATCTAAAAGTAAAACCTTTTAGTACACAATTTACAGCTGGTACTGTGTGTAGACAAACTGTAAACTGAACCTGAGTGTGGAGGTGGGATGTACAGTTCCTGCACACTGAAAGATGGGGAGGGACTGTTGCAGTTTGGAGGATCATTTAAACTGTGATGTACACCCATCTTTTTTTTGGGGGGGGAAACTCTTGAATGAATGATGTGCTAATATTTTTTTAGTCCCCCTACCTTGGTGGGACACAGCTGGTGTAATTAAAAAAAAAATGGTTTTATTTTTTGTGACAAGTTATGCTGGTAAAGTATCTTTCCCTCAGTATATGTAGAAATGATCATTCCTTTGATATGTATTCACCTATATGTGGTTGCAAGGGTCAAGTCACAGCTCCTAAATGCTGGTTTGGCTGTCTCGAGAGTTACTATTGTACTGTAAGTGTATTAAAAAAATTTATATTTCATGAAACAACAAAAGGTTTATCATTAGTGTATTTATAAACCTTCTTTCAACAAATCGGCCATATCCCACCAAGGCAGGGTGACCCAAAAACAAAAACAAATGTTTCTTTAAATTTAGTAACATGCAGGAGAAGGGGTTACATCATGCATGGCTTAAGGAGGAAGAATTCTGTTCCACTTTCCAATGGAGATAAGCAGAAATAAACTAGAACAATAACTAGTAAGAAAAGGCATATGATAGAGTGGATAGGGGAGCAATGTGGCAGATGTTGCAAGTAGTATATGGAATAGGTGGTAAGTTACTAAATGCTGTAAAGAGTTTTTATGAGGATAGTGAGGCTCAGGTTAGGGTGTGTAGAAGAGATAGAGACTACTTCCCAGTAAAAGTAGGTCTCAGATAGGGATGTGTAATGTCATCATGGTTGTTTAATATATTTATAGATGGGGTTGTAAAAGAAGTAAATGCTAAGGTGTTCGGGAGAGGGGTGGGATTAAATTATGTGGAATTAAATACAAAATGGGAAGTGACACAGTTACTATTTGCTGATGATACTGTGCTTATGGGAGATTCTAAAGAAAAATTGCAAAGGTTAGTGGACGAATTTGGGAGTGTGTGTAAAGGTAGAAAGTTGAAAGTGAACATAGAAAAGAGTAAGGTGATGAGGGTATCAAATGATTTAGATAAAGAAAAATTGGGGAGGAGTATGCAAGTGAATGTTTTCAGATATTTGGGAATTGAAGTATCAGTGGATGGATTTATGAAGGATGAGGTTAATCATAGAATTGATGAAGGAAAAAAGGTGAGTGGTGCATTGAGGTATATGTGGAGGCACAAAATGTTATCTACGGAGGCAAAGTGGCTTAGCGCTTCTTTTTGATTATAATAATAATATGGAGGCAAAGAAGGAAATGTATGAAAGTATAGTAGTACCAACACTCTTATATGGGTGTGAAGCTTGGGTTGTAAATGCTGCAGCGAAGAGGCAGTTGGAGGCAGTGGAGATGTCCTGTCTAAGGGCAATGTGTGGTGTAAATATTATGCAGAACAAGAACTAGAGAGAAAATAGAAGAAAACCCAGAGGGGTGTGTATATATATGCTTGTACATGTATGTGTAGTGTGACCTAAGTGTAAGTAGAAGTAGCAAGATGTACCTGAAATCTTGCATGTTTATGAGACAGAAAAAAAAAATGCCAGCAATCCTACCATCATGTAAAACAATTACAGGTTTCTGTTTCACACTCACTTTGCAGAACGGGAGTACCTCCCTGTGCAATTGCTGTCTACCAACTTACTACCTATAATTTTTTTTTTTTTTTCAACAAGTCGGCCATCTCCCACCGAGGCAGGGTGACCCAAAAAAGAAAGAAAATCCCCAAAAAGAAAATACTTTCATCATCATTCAACACTTTCACCACACTCACACATTATCACTGTTTTTGCAGAGGTGCTCAGAATACAACAGTTTAGAAGCATACACATATAAAGATACACAACATATCCCTCCAAACTGCCAATATCCCAAACCCCTCCTTTAAAGTGCAGGCATTGTACTTCCCATTTCCAGGACTCAAGTCCGACTATATGAAAATAACCGGTTTCCCTGATTTTTTTTTTTTTTTCAACAAGTCGGCCGTCTCCCACTAAATATTACCCTGCTCACACTCCAACAGATCGTCAGGTCCCAAGTACCATTCGTCTCCATTCACTCCTATCTAACACGCTCATGCACGCTTGCTGGAAGTCCAAGCCCCTTGCCCACAAAACCTCCTTTACCCCCTCTCTCCAACCCTTTCGAGAATGACCCCTACCCCGCCTTCCTTCTCCTATAGATTTATATGCTTTCCATGTCATTCTACTTTGATCCATTCTCTCTAAATGACCAAACCACCTCAACAACCCCTCTTCTGCCCTCTGACTAATACTTTCATTAACTCCACACCTTTTCCTAATTTCCACACTCCGAATTTTCTGCATAATATTTACACCACACATTACCCTTAAACAGGACATCTCCACTGCCTCCAACCATCTCCTCGCTGCTGCATTTACCACCCAAGCTTCACACCTATATAAGAGTGTTGGTACTACTATACTTTCATACATTCCCTTCTTTGCCTCCATAGATAACGTTTTTTGACTCCACATATACCTCAACGCACCACTCACCTTTTTTCCCTCATCAATTCTATGATTAACCTCATCCTTCATAAATCCATCCGCCGACACGTCAACTCCCAAGTATCTGAAAACATTCACTTCTTTCATACTCCTCCTCCCCAATTTGATATCCAATTTTTCTTTATCTAAATCATTTGATACCCTCATCACCTTACTCTTTTCTATGTTCACTTTCAACTTTCTATCTTTACACACATTCCCAAACTCATCCACTAACCTTTGCAATTTTTCTTTAGAATCTCCCATAAGCACAGTATCATCAGCAAAAAGTAACTGTGTCAATTCCCATTTTGAATTTGATTCCCCAAAATTTAATCCCACCCCTCTCCCGAACACTCTAGCATTTACTTCCTTTACAACCCCATCTATAAATATATTAAACAACCATGGTGACATTACACATCCCTGTCTAAGACCTACTTTTACCGGGAAGTAGTCTCCCTCTCTTCTACACACCCTAACCTGAGCCTCACTATCCTCATAAAAACTCTTTACAGCATTTAATAACTTACCACCTATTCCATATACTTGCAACATCTGCCACACTGCTCCTCTATCCACTCTATCATATGCCTTTTCTAAATCCATAAATGCAATAAAAACTTCCCTACCTTTATCTAAATACTGTTCACATATATGCTTCAATGTAAACACTTGATCTACACATCCCCTACCCACTCTGAAACCTCCTTGCTCATCCGCAATCCTACATTCTGTCTTACCTCTAATTCTTTCAATTATAACCCTACCGTACACTTTTCCTGGTATACTCAGTAAACTTATTCCTCTTTAATTTTTACAGTCTCTTTTGTCCCCTTTCCCTTTATATAAAGGGACTATACATGCTCTCCGCCAATCCCTAGGTACCTTCCCCTCTTTCATACATTTATTAAACAAAAGTACCAACCACTCCAACACTATATCCCCCCTGCGTTTAACATTTCTGTCATGATCCCATCAGTACCAGCTGCTTTACCCCCTTTCATTCTACGTAATGCCTCACGTACCTCCCCCACACTTACATTCTGCTCTTCTTCACTCCTAAAAGATGGTATACCTCCCTGACCAGTGCATGAAATTACTGCCTCTGTTTCTTCCTTAACATTTAAAAGTTCCTCAAAATATTCTCGCCATCTACCTAATACCTCCATCTACTAACTCCCCTACCTATAAATATCTTAATCTAAATCCCTGACGCTTCCAATTTTCAAAGTAACAAAAAAGGGTACTGTATCGAATTAGTGGGATGAAGGATACTTGTGTCATAGTTACTATGTGTGGTGATGCAATTCAGGTTATTAATGTGAACTGTGATTTCTGCACACTTTTGGCAAGCCAGCCTATTGAATGAAGGATGGTGAATGCGTTTCATTTTGGTAAGACTACCATACCTTGCTGAAATATAAACAATGTGGTAAAAAAGTACCTGGTTAAATTTCAAACCTGCTTCCCTTTGAGAATTTTTGTTTTTTACCCTACATCACTTGCATATGACTGAAAAACTTAGGGGTGCCAACTGAATCTCCCCAATTCCTGCCACTGTGCAGGAATTGGGGAGATTCAACTTTACAATTCAACAATTTAAAAGCATCATGATCTGCACAGCCTTTGTGCTATGGCACACTATGAACATCAAGAGGATAAGAGTTGGTTCAAACAACATTAAACAGGCCACTTTGTCTATGTCAAGAGATCATCTGCTATAGTTGAAGGAAACTGGAAAGAGAATTTCTTGATAAACAAATATGCAATTACAGTATATAGTGTGCATAAAAGCTAGCCTCTTCCTTTGCTCTGGCAAAGCAAACAATGTCAAGCTGGGAACTGGATGCATGGTACTTGTAAAACCCTGCATTAATGGTATTTCTGGTGAAGCATTATAAGTTAGGCTTTGGGATATCCAATACCCAATAAACAAAGACCATATTAAAAGAAAAGAAATAAAAAAGACTTACATCAGAACAGTTGCTATTCCTCAATGGCAATCCAAGGAGTTTCCAGACAGTTGTTAGGTCAGAAACAAAAGAATCCATCATTTCTGGTGTATGTTGGGGAGTAGGAGCTATACGAAGCTTCTCTTGACCTCTGGGCACCGTTGGGTAATTTATAGCTTGCACATAATGACCATAATTACGAATTAGCTCATCCGATATTTTTGTACACTGTAAAGGGTCTCCCACCTGTAGGAACAAGATTTTATGGTCAGGTGTGTATAAGCTACCCTTTTTTTTAACATGATGGGCATCTCCACTGAGGGAGAGTGAACCTAATGTAACTTTCTTTGAAAAAATAGAAATCAGAATATACAATACTGTGTCCACAATCAACAAAAACCTACAATGCTGATAAAAGGCATTCACTGCTTATGGCTATTCTGTTAGAATCCTCCAGTCTATTTTTTACTCTGCTATAAATAAGTGGGAAAAAAAATCATCACATAATGGGGAATTGTGGAAGGAATTCCC
This sequence comes from Cherax quadricarinatus, assembly GCF_038502225.1. Lineage (NCBI taxonomy): Eukaryota > Metazoa > Arthropoda > Malacostraca > Decapoda > Parastacidae > Cherax > Cherax quadricarinatus. Next base: position 12,624,519 of record NC_091337.1, on the reverse strand, counting down.
CAGTCACCTAACCCTGCACCCTATTTCACAATGCTTAGCAAACGGTATCTGTCGTACTCTTCTCTTTTCTTTTTTTTTGTGCATTTCTCATAGTTTTTAGTCCTATAATATTTCATTACCCATTAAGGAGCCAATGATCCCAAGAACAAGAAACATATGTAATAGATAATCTTACTGGAAATATCTAACTAATACCAAGACTGCTACCACTCAAAGAACTTGTTTACAGAATTTAAATAGTCTGTATTTTGACATTCTTTAAGTTATGGAAAAGAAAAGGCAAAAATTAATTTTGTTTACACTGCTGTATATTTTCTTATTAAATTTTTTCATTTAAAAATTATTCTTCAACAATGTTCATAAGTTGCTAATACAGTACAATGCCACATTACTGTTCTTCAACATATGTTTGAATTATCATAGGACTAGAAATGCATACGAGGCAAATATGCAAACTGAATGTACTGTACTTACATGAATAGGGATTATATGGGATGGACAATGTTCAACTGGTAAGCCATTATTCATGAGTGAATCTCGCAGATAACGAACAGCCTTCTGGTGTTTTGCACGCATCATACATCCCTCAGGGCCGCTCAGAATATTAACAGCAGCCAATGCCCCGGAAACAACAGTTGGAGGCAGAGAAGTTGTGAAAATAAACCCAGCAGCATAACTTCTTATCATGTCCACTAGGGACCCACTTCCTGCTATGTAACCACCAATGTTGCCAAAGGCTTTACCTAAAAAATGAAGGTACATATGTATTTTAATTATGGTGCCTATTTCTAACCAGTATGTAATTATTATTAATTTTTTTTTTATTAACACACTGGCCGATTCGCACCAAGGCAGGGTGGCCCGAAAAAGAAAAACTTTCACCATCATTCACTCCATCACTGTCTTGCCAGAAGGGTGCTTTACACTACAGTTTTTAAACTGCAATAGAAATACTGTAATAATTTTGGGTTAAACATTTCCTTTCACTGGTGCTATGTCCTGGAAAGAGTTCATAAATCCAATATAATGTGTTAATTTCTAAAAATGTCATAGAGAAATCAATTAACCACCATAGGTAATTACAATTGGTAATAACCATTTTTAACTTAGCTCATTATGAAATACAGAGCTCATTAATCACTATTAGACTTTTTATTTCCATTCTGTTATCAATATACAATGAAACCAGTGTTGCAGAACTCGTCCTCTTAAAACTTCTCCAAAGCATGGTAGAGAGTTAAGGTAATTTATTCTCGTTTAACAGATGGCCTGTTTACGGTTCCATAACAAGAAATTGTAATAATAACTTGGGATTGCAAAACAAATAACTAAAATTTAAAATCTTTACTAGTAAAGTTTAGCTGAATTTATACTTATATAATGTTAGGACATTGGACATAAAATGAGGAGTCTAACTCCTACACTTCTCTTGGTACATACATTATATATATAACTTCATTAACTATAAAGGTCCAGTTCAACCAGCATATTAATATGGATAAATCAACCTTACAAGTTCGGACTTTGTACTATCTTCACCAATTATATCAACCACAAGGTAACCTACAATGGTTACTATGACATATTCAGTTAGCTGAACCATTAATTCACCAGAGTATGCAAGAGCTCGAAAGTGACAGACTTAAGATAGGAAATCGACCACCGGAGAGAGAACTCGATATGCCTCCTGCGAGAGGTCAGCGGGTAACTGAGTGAGGTATGTTCCCTTGACTCTATTCAGGACCAGACTGACTTGAGGCCGATAACACAAAGATAGGTAGGATAATTGATTCAAACGTAATGTTAGGGAACTTCAGGAGGATTTAGACAAACTCTATTCTTAGTCAGAAAAGTGGCAGATGCAGTTCAATGTAGATAAATGCAAGGTTCTGAAGCTCGGGAATGTCCATAACCCTAGCACTTATAAGTTAAATAATGCAGAACTTAGCCATACAGATTGCAAAAAGGACTTTGGGGTTATGGTGAGCAGCAACCTTAAACCAAGACAGCAATGCCTAAGCATAAGTAATAAGGCAAATAGATTATTGGGATTTATATCAAGAAGTGTAAGCAACAGAAGTCCAGAGGTTATACTGCAGCTTTATACATCATTAGTAAGGCCTCACCTAGATTATGCAGCTCAGATCTGGTCTCCATATTACAGAATGGACATAAATTCATTAGAAAACATTCAGCATAGAATGGCTAAATTAATACAGAGCATTAGAAATCTTCCTTATGAAGAAAGATTGAAGACTCTTAAATTACATTCACTTGTTAGACGAAGAATGAGGGGAGACATGATCGAAGTGTATAAGTGGAAGATGGGTATTAATAAAGGGGACATTAATAAGGTCTTGAGGATCTCTCTCCAAGAGAGAACCCACAGTAATGGATTAAGTTGGACAAGTTTAGATTTAGAAAGGACATTGGAAAGTGTTGGTTTGGAAATAGGATAGTTGATGAGTGGAACAGTCTACCTAGTTCGGTTATTGAGGCTAAAACCCTGGGTAGTTTCAAATTTAGGTTGGATAAATGCATGAGTGAGAGAGGTAGGATTTGAGCTGGACTTGCATATGGGTGGATAGAGTTATCAGAGCTTTTTTCTTGGGTAGTTTTGAAAATTTGGTTGGGTAAATGTTCTGTTAGTGGGATGGATTGTAAAGGACCTGCCTAGTATGGGCCAACAGGCCTGTTGCAGTGTTCCTCCTTTCTTAAGTTCTTATGTTCTTATAACTGTTCGAGTTGGGAGCTGTTCGAAACTTGAGGTACCACTGTATTTAGGTATGCATACTGGTCAGAGAGCCCGTCATAAGTCCGAGTCATCGGTAAACAAGTACATCGCTAAGCGAGAAGGGGCTGTACTGTATAATTTCCTGTTATCATATATTTCATACTGTACATTTCCTCACCTTCTCTATTATTATTATTTTTTAAACACAGGGGCCATCTCCCTCCGAGGTAGCGTGACCCGAAAATGAAGAAAAAAATTTTCTTCTTTTTACATATAATAATTTATACAGGAGAAAAGGTTTATTATTATTATTATTAATTATATTATTATTATTATTATAGGTAGTAGGTTGGTAGACAGCAACCACCCAGGGAGGTACTACCGTCCTGCCAAGTGAGTAAAACGAAAGCCTGTAATTGTTTTACATGATGGTAGGATTGCTGGTGTCTTTTGTCTGTCTCATAAATATGCAAGATTACAGGCATGTCTTGCTACTTCTACTTACACTTAGGTCACACTACACATACATGTACACGTTTATTTATACACACTCATCTGAGTTTTCTTTGATTTTATCTTAATAGTTCTTGGTCTTATTACTTTTCCTTTTATATCCATGGGGAAGTGGAATAAGAATCTTTCCTCTGCAAGCCATGCGTGTTGTAAAAGTCAACTAAAATGCCGGGAACAATGGGCTAGTAACCCCTTTTCCTGTAAAGATTACTAAAAAGAATAAGAAGAAAATTGTCAAAGTGGGAAGTCTGAATGTGCGTGGATGTTGTGCAAATGATAAGAAAGAGATGATTGTGGATGTTATGAATGAGAAGAAACTGGATGTCCTGGCTTTAAGTGAAACAAAGCTGAAGGGGGTGGGAGAGTTTCAATGGAGAGTAATAAATGGGATTAGGTCAGGGGTTTCAAATAGAGTTAGAGCTAAAGAAGGAGTAGCAATAATGTTGAAGGATAAGCTATGGCAGGAAAAGGTGAGTGGTGCATTGAGGTATATGTGGAGTCAAAAAACGCTATCTATGGAGGCAAAGAAGGGAATGTATGAAAGTATAGTGGTACCAACACTCTTATATGGATGTGAAGCTTGGGTGGTAAATGCACCAGCGAGGAGACGGTTGGAGGCAGTGGAGATGTCCTGTCTAAGGGCAATGTGTGGTGTAAATATTATGCAGAAAATTCAGTGTGGAAATTAGGAGAAGGTGTGGAGTTAATAAAAGCATTAGTCAGAGGGCAGAAGAGGGGTTGTTGAGGTGGTTTGGTCATTTAGAGAGAATGGATCAAAGTAGAATGACATGGAAAGCATATAAATCTATAGGGGAAGGAAGGAGGGGTAGGGGTCGTCCTCGAAAGAGTTGGAGAGGGGGTAAAGGAGGTTTTGTGGGCGAAGGGCTTGGACTTCCAGCAAGCGTGTGTGAGCATGTTAGATAGGAGTGAATGGAGACGAATGATACCTGGGACCTGACGATCTGTTGGAGTGTGAGCAGGGTAATATTTAGTGAAGGGATTCAGGGAAACCAGTTATTTTCATATAGTCGGACTTGAGTCCTGGAAATGGGAAGTACAATGCCTGCACTTTAAAGGAGGGGTTTGGGATATTGGCAGTTTGGAGGGATATGTTGTGTATCTTTATACGTATATGCTTCTAAACTGTTGTATTCTGAGCACCTCTGCAAAAACAGTGATAATGTGTGAGTGTGGTGATAGTGTTGAATGATGATGAAAGTATTTTCTTTTTGGGGATTTTCTTTCTTTTTTGGGTCACCCTGCCTCGGTGGGAGACGGCCGACTTGTTGAGAAAAAAAAAAATTATTATTATAACATTCAAAGGAAAGCAATAAACCCTTAAAGTTCATACAACATTTGGGAAATGGGAGGAAATCATGTTAGATCAATCAGGTATGCTTACCAGGATGTAATTTATGTACTCATCCTTTACTGTCCCTGCCCTTGTTGAACTCTGCCCACTTATTTTGCACCTTCCAGTCATCTGCATTTTCCAAGCAGGTGAATACTTTATTTTATTTTTATTAATGCATCGGTTCCCACCAAGGCAGGGTGACCCGACAAAGAAAAAAACTCATCATTCACTCCATCACTGTCTTGCCAGGGGTGTGCTTACACTACAGTTAAAAAACTGCAACATAAAAACACCCCTCCTTCAGAGTGCAGGCACTGTATTTCCCAACTCCAGGATTCAAGTCAGGCTTCCTGGTTTCCCTGAATCTTTTCATAAATATTACTTTGCTCACACTCTAACAACAGTCAAGTCATAAAAACCATTTGTCTCCACCCACTCCTATCTAACATGCTCATCCACGTTTGTTGGAAGACTAAGGCCCTCGTACACAAAATCTCCTTTACCTCCAACCTTTCCTAAGCTGACCCCTACCCCGCCTTTTTTTCACCGTAGATTTATATACTCTCCAAGTCATTCTATTTCATTCCATCCCCTCTAATGTCCGAACCACCTCAACAACCCCTCCTCAGCCCTCTGGATTATATCTTTAGTAACCCTGCACCTCCTCCTAATTTCCAAACTACAGATTCTCTACATTACATTCACACCATACACTGCCCTCAGATATGACATCTCCACTGATCCCAGCCTTCTCCTTGTTGCAACAGTCATCACCCATGCTTTACACCCATACAAGACTTTGTATGACCAAAATACAACTGATTTCCACTTTTTAACATGTATTATGGTATTATTTCACTCACTTCCAAGGCATTTACTGACTTTACCCTAATTATGAGGAGACAGAGGGATGAGAACATGCCAAAAAAGTATGTAACAAGGTGTCAAAATGCATAAATACAAATATATAATACTGGTATACAAGTCATGATGACATAATGTTAGTTTTTCCTTAAGCAATGCTATGGTAATACTGAACATTAGTTAATGGTTGTATCTTCAAAGAAAAATAAATATTTATGCATAAATTATTACAAAATACTACATGTCAAGAAAAGTTTTTGGGTAATCCTAATTTTTTTTACCTAGAGTTCCAGAGACAATGTCAATCTTGTAGTGTAAACCATCTCTGTCTGCTATGCCAGCTCCACTCTCACCATAGAGGCCCACTGCATGAACCTCATCAACATATGTTATTGCTCCATACTTGTGAGCCACCTGTTAGAACAAAAATAATTAGCCATAATTTTATTATGCATCAGACTTCTTAATGCATTTACAATGTACTTTCCTTTATTATATATTCTCCCACTGTACAAAATGAAATTTAAAGCTCAGAGCATTCTCTAAAATTTTCTGTACAAGAAAGGTTCTGATTGGTAAATTACTGATAGGTGTAATCCACCTACCAGTAATAATAAAAATAACTGCCTTAGAGGTTATTGGGGTGGTTTGGGAATTTAGAGAATGGAAAGAAAAAAGATGAACAGGGTGTATAAATCTTGGGAAGAAGGTAGGAGGGCTAGGGGGATGGGGTCATCCAAGGAATGGTTTGGGAGGGAGGGAGTAAAGGTTCTGAGTAATAGGGGCCTGAGTGTCCAGTAGGATTGTATAAGCATGTTAGATCGAAGTGGAGACAAGTGGCTTTTAATGGACATGTTGTTGGAGTGTGAGTAAAGTAACATTTATGAAGGGATCCAGGGAAAACTAGTTAGCCAGACTTGAGTCCTAGGGGTGGGAAGGGCAGTGCCTGCACTCTGAAGAAGGGGTGAAGATGGTGCAGTCAGAGGGGGTCATCTGAACTGTGATATCAGCATACTCCTGACAAAACAGTGAATGATGGTGAATGTTTAATTTTTGGGGGTTACCCCTACTTTGGTGGAAGCTGGCTGATGAAAAAAAAAATAGAACCAAACATAATGAAAAGCAACATAGGGTATATAAACATTACATAATCCATGCACTCCCCACCACCCTCATCATACCTACTATCCACTTTTACACAACCCCAACAGCAGACACCCAAAGAAAATTCATCCTCCTGAACAATGACAATGGAGGTAGGCTCCATACATGATTTAAAACTAAATATGACAGAACTGGATGCACAAGTACAATCCCAACAGGCACAGATACAAAGACACTATATCAATATACAGAACAAACTTTTATTGGATCTACTTTTTAACTCAGAGTTGAGTTTTATCATCACATAATAAAGGTGAACTATGAGCAAAATTCTCAATAAAGCTTTTTCTGCATACTATGTTTTTATACTTATACATGACCTGAATACCTGAAGAGTGTTTTTTTGGAGCCAACACTCTCTAACAGAGCAGTCCCAGACCAGATCTCTGGTAGATCATGGCCCGATGGACTAAGCTGTTACTTCTAACATCATGCACTCCAGTGTATTAATTACAGCTTGGCTGATTGAGAACCAACTTGAGTAACTTATGGAGTTCCCTCTTGAAGACAGCCAGGGGTCTGTTGGTAATCCCCTTGTGTATGATGAGAGGCTGTTGGAAAGTCTTGGACCTCTTACACATATTACGTTATTTCAGTTTACTCATAGCATCTATGATTTTCACTGTGGGTGCCTTGCACCATCTGCTAAACCTCTTGCTTTCATAGGAAATGATTTCTGTGTGAAGATTTAGAAACAATCCCTCTAGGATTTTCCAGAATGACTGATCCCACATCTGCATACAGAAATCACTCTTCACAAAAGAAAGAGGCTCAGCAGACATGTCAGTCAGACTAAAGTCCAAAGATGGAACCAAGAAAAGTAATCATCCCCAAAAACTTAACCCTTTGACTGTTTTCGACGTATAAATACGTCTTACGAGCCAATGTTTCTGACGTATATATACTCAATAATTCTAGCGGCTTCAAATCAAGTGGGAGAAAGCTGGTAGGCCCACATGTGAGAGAATGGGTCTGTGTGGTCAGTGTGCACCACATAAAAAAAATCCTGCAGCACACATTGCGTAATGAGAAAAAAAAAACTGATCATTTTTTTGGAATAAAACGCCAACTTTGAGGTGTATTTTCGTATAGTATTTATCGTTGTATTCGCGTTTTCATGGTCTTAGGTGATAAAATGGAAAACATATTACAGAAATAGAGATGATTTTCATTACTTTTACGATGAAAACGACCTTGAAACTAAGCTCAAAGTAGCGAAAATGTTCGATTTTTACCAATGTTCAAGAGTAAATAAATCACACCACACGTCCAATACACGTCAACTAGGGAGTCTAATATTCTTTCACTAGTGCACTGATATTATTTATACCATTTTTACAATAATGCAGTCGTCTGCATAACAGTAAATTTTGTATTTTTTTGTATGAATAAAAAATCAAAATAGAAAGCAATAATAATATAAGAGGGGCCTAGAGATGTGACTAATGAACAGAGCATATGTTATTTTAGTGCCACGAATGTCTACCTTGTTTATTCTGGACCCTATTTTGAAATTGGCATCTTTTTTATTTTGCGTGAAATTGGCCAAATTGCCAATTTCTGACCACCATATTGGGTAGTCCAAATTAGTAAATGGGAGGTTTCTTGTACTCAGCTGATAGATAAAATGGAGTTCTAAAGAAATAGCTATGAGTTTGGTCAACTGGAACAATGGAATTGGCTGAAAATTGGGCTCAAAGTCGGCGAAATCGCCGATACGCATATGTCGCTGAGACCGCTAACTTTGCGGGACCATAATTCCACGAGTTTTCGACCAAATTTCGAACTTTTGGTGTCATTACCATCGGGAAAAGATTCTCTATCATTTCATAAGAAAAAATAATTTTTTTTTTTTCAAAAATTGAGCGACATAGAATGACAGTTTCAGAGAGGGGCCTGAAACAGTCAAAGGGTTAAATATGTAACTACAATCAATATATGCACTGAAAGACTCAATTAATTTTCCACTGTAAATGATGATGTATTATATACAACTTTTTTTTTTTTTTTTTTCAACAAGTCGGCCATCTCCCACCGAGGCAGGGTGACCCAAAAAAGAAAGAAAATCCCCAAAAAGAAAATACTTTCATCATCATTCAACACTTTCACCACACTCACACATTATCACTGTTTTTGCAGAGGTGCTCAGAATACAACAGTTTAGAAGCATACACATATAAAGATACACAACATATCCCTCCAAACTGCCAATATCCCAAACCCCTCCTTTAAAGTGCAGGCATTGTACTTCCCATTTCCAGGACTCAAGTCCGACTATATGAAAATAACCGGTTTCCCTGAATCCCTTCACTAAATAATACCCTGCTCACACTCCAACAGATCGTCAGGTCCCAAGTACCATTCGTCTCCATTCACTCCTATCTAATACGCTCACGCACGCTTGCTGGAAGTCCAAGCCCCTTGCCCACAAAACCTCCTTTACCCCCTCTCTCCAACCCTTTCGAGGACGACCCCTACCCCTCCTTCCTTCCCCTATAGATTTATATGCTTTCCATGTCATTCTACTTTGATCCATTCTCTCTAAATGACCAAACCACCTCAACAACCCCTCTTCTGCCCTCTGACTAATACTTTTATTAACTCCACACCTTTTCCTAATTTCCACACCCCAAATTTTCTGCATAATATTTACACCACACATTGCCCTTAAACAGGACATCTCCACTGCCTCCAACCGTCTCCTCGCTGCTGCATTTACCACCCAAGCTTCACACCCATATAAGAGTGTTGGTACTACTATACTTTCATACATTCCCTTCTTTGCCTCCATAGATAATGTTTTTTGACTCCACTCACCTTTTTTCCCTCATCAATTCTATGATTAACCTCATCCTTCATAAATCCATCCGCCGACACGTCAACTCCCAAGTATCTGAAAACATTCACTTCTTCCATACTCCTCCTCCCCAATTTGATATCCAATTTTTCTTTATCTAAATCATTTGATACCCTCATTACCTTACTCTTTTCTATGTTCACTATGTACAACTAGTGTGGAAAAAAATAGATTTGTTTAGTATTACATCAGATTAATTCTTAAAATTTCCATAGTGCAGTAATTTAGGAAGTTGGTCTATTGTATAATACAAACTTCATTTTGTTTTAATCAAGAAATCATAACCAGATAATTTATAAAAAAAAAAAAATAGACATAACTAATATAGTAAAAGAGAGATGTTGAAATGACTTACATCACATAACTCATTTAATGGGCACACAGCTCCTGTCATGGAATGAACAGTTTCAAAGGCCACGATCTTTGGAATAGATACATCAACTGATTTCAGTTGTTCTTCAAGGTGTTTTGGATCATTATGAGAGAAAATGTGCTTTGGGACACCAGAGTTACGAATTCCCTGAATCATCGAGGCATGATTTCCTTCATCTGAGAAGATGTGGCAACCTGAAACAGCCAATTTATAAAGTTTAAGGTGACAAATAAATAAATGGGAATTTCTGTTTAAGAATGACCTCACTATTTAACAATGCCAACACTTAAACAGGTTAAGACACTCAGATACTTAGAATGGTATATACAAAATGAGACAATGTAAATTAGAGATATACAGTGGACCCCCGCATAACGATCACCTCCGAATGCGACCAATTATGTAAGTGTATTTATGTAAGTGCGTTTGTACAGATAGTAGGTTGGTAGACAGCAACCACCCAGGGAGGTACTACCGTCCTGCCAAGTGAGTGTAAAACGAAAGCCTGTAATTGTTTTACATGATGGTAGGATTGCTGATGTCTTTTGTCTGTCTCATAAATATGCAAGATTACAGGCATGTCTTGCTACTTCTACTTACACTTAGGTCACACTACACATACATATACACATTTATTCATACACACTCATCTGAGTTTTCTTTGATTTTATCTTAATAGTTCTTGGTCTTATTAATTTTCCTTTTATATCCATGGGGAAGTGGAATAAGAATCTTTCCTCCGTAAGCCATGCGTGTTGTAAAAGTCGACTAAAATGCCGGGAACAATGGGCTAGTAACCCCTTTTCCTGTAAAGATTACTAAAAAGAATAAGAAGAAGAAAATTGTCAAAGTGGGAAGTCTGAATGTGCGTGGATGTTGTGCAGATGATAAGAAAGAGATGATTGTGGATGTTATGAATGAGAAGAAGCTGGATGTCCTGGCTTTAAGTGAAACAAAGCTGAAGGGGGTGGGAGAGTTTCAATGGAGAGGAATAAATGGGATTAGGTCAGGGGTTTCAAATAGAGTTAGAGCTAAAGAAGGAGTAGCAATAATGTTGAAGGATAAGCTATGGCAGGAAAAGAGGGACTATAAATGTATTAATTCAAGGATTATGTGGAGTAAAATAAAGATTGGATGTGAAAAGTGGGTTATAATAAGCGTGTATGCACCTGGAGAAGAGAGAAGTGTAGAGGAGAGAGAGAGATTTTGGGAAATGTTGAGTGAATGCGTGGGGAGTTTTGACTCAAGTGTGAGAGTAATGGTGGTTGGGGATTTCAATGCTAAAGTGGGTAAAAATGTTATGGAGGGAGTAGTAGGTAAATTTGGGGTGCCAGGGGTAAATGTAAATGGGGAGCCTTTAATTGAGCTATGTGTAGAAAGAAATTTGGTAATAAGTAATACATATTTTATGAAAAAGAGGATAAATAAATATACAAGGTATGATGTAGCACGTAATGAAAGTAGTTTATTAGATTATGTATTGGTGGATAAAAGGTTGATGGGTAGGCTCCAGGATGTACATGTTTATAGAGGGGCAACTGATATATCGGATCATTATTTAGTTGTAGCTACAGTTAGAGTAAGAGGTAGATGGGAAAAGAGGAAGGTGGCAACAACAAGTAAGAGGGAGGTGAAAGTGTATAAACTAAGGGAGGAGGAAGTTCGGGCGAGATATAAGCGACTATTAGCAGAAAGGTGGGATAGTGCAAAGATGAGTAATGGGGGGGTTGAAGAGGGTTGGAATAGTTTTAAAAATGCAGTATTAGAATGTGGGGCAGAAGTTTGTGGTTATAGGAGGGTGGGTGCAGGAGGAAAGAGGAGTGATTGGTGGAATGATGAAGTAAAGGGTGTGATAAAAGAGAAAAAGGTAGCTTATGAGAGGTTTTTACAAAGCAGAAGTGTTATAAGAAGAGCAGAATATATGGAGAGTAAAAGAAAGGTAAAGAGAGTGGTGAGAGAGTGCAAAAGGAGAGCAGATGATAGAGTGGGAGAGGCACTGTCAAGAAATTTTAATGAAAATAAGAAAAAATTTTGGAGTGAGTTAAACAAGTTAAGAAAGCCAAGGGAAAATATGGATTTGTCAGTTAAAAACAGAGTAGGGGAGTTAGTAGATGGGGAGATGGAGGTATTAGGTAGATGGCGAGAATATTTTGAGGAACTTTTAAATGTTAAGGAAGAAACAGAGGCAGTAATTTCATGCACTGGTCAGGGAGGTATACCATCTTTTAGGAGTGAAGAAGAGCAGAATGTAAGTGTGGGGGAGGTACGTGAGGCATTACGTAAAATGAAAGGGGGTAAAGCAGCTGGTACTGATGGGATCATGACAGAAATGTTAAAAGCAGGGGGGGATATAGTGTTGGAGTGGTTGGTACTTTTGTTCAATAAATGTATGAAAGAGGGGAAGGTACCTAGGGATTGGCGGAGAGCATGTATAGTCCCTTTATATAAAGGGAAAGGGGACAAAAGAGACTGTAAAAATTATAGAGGAATAAGCTTACTGAGTATACCAGGAAAAGTGTACGGTAGGGTTATAATTGAAAGAATTAGAGGTAAGACAGAATGTAGGATTGCGGATGAGCAAGGAGGTTTCAGAGTGGGTAGGGGATGTGTAGATCAAGTGTTTACATTGAAGCATATATGTGAACAGTATTTAGATAAAGGTAGGGAAGTTTTTATTGCATTTATGGATTTAGAAAAGGCATATGATAGAGTGGATAGAGGAGCAATGTGGCAGATGTTGCAAGTATATGGAATAGGTGGTAAGTTATTAAATGCTGTAAAGAGTTTTTATGAAGATAGTGAGGCTCAGGTTAGGGTGTGTAGAAGAGAGGGAGACTATTTCCCGGTAAAAGTAGGTCTTAGACAGGGATGTGTAATGTCACCATGGTTGTTTAATATATTTATAGATGGGGTTGTTAAGGAAGTAAATGCTAGGGTGTTTGGGAGAGGGGTGGGATTAAATTATGGGGAATCAAATTCAAAATGGGAATTGACACAGTTACTTTTTGCTGATGATACTGTGCTTATGGGAGATTCTAAAGAAAAATTGCAAAGGTTAGTGGATGAGTTTGGGAATGTGTGTAAAGGTAGAAAGTTGAAAGTGAACATAGAAAAGAGTAAGGTGATGAGGGTGTCAAATGATTTAGATAAAGAAAAATTGGATATCAAATTGGGGAGGAGGAGTATGGAAGAAGTGAATGTTTTCAGATACTTGGGAGTTGACGTGTCGGCGGATGGATTTATGAAGGATGAGGTTAATCATAGAATTGATGAGGGAAAAAAGGTGAGTGGTGCGTTGAGGTATATGTGGAGTCAAAAAACGTTATCTATGGAGGCAAAGAAGGGAATGTATGAAAGTATAGTAGTACCAACACTCTTATATGGGTGTGAAGCTTGGGTGGTAAATGCAGCAGCGAGGAGACGGTTGGAGGCAGTGGAGATGTCCTGTTTAAGGGCAATGTGTGGTGTAAATATTATGCAGAAAATTCGGAGTGTGGAAATTAGGAGAAGGTGTGGAGTTAATAAAAGTATTAGTCAGAGGGCAGAAGAGGGGTTGTTGAGGTGGTTTGGTCATTTAGAGAGAATGGATCAAAGTAGAATGACATGGAAAGCATATAAATCTATAGGGGAAGGAAGGCGGGGTAGGGGTCGTCCTCGAAAGGGTTGGAGAGAGGGGGTAAAGGAGGTTTTGTGGGTAAGGGGCTTGGACTTCCAGCAAGCGTGCGTGAGCGTGTTAGATAGGAGTGAATGGAGACGAATGGTACTTGGGACCTGACGATCTGTTGGAGTGTGAGCAGGGTAATATTTAGTGAAGGGATTCAGGGAAACCGGTTATTTTCATATAGTCGGACTTGAGTCCTGGAAATGGGAAGTACAATGCCTGCACTTTAAAGGAGGGGTTTGGGATATTGGCAGTTTGGAGGGATATGTTGTGTATCTTTATATGTGTATGCTTCTAGACTGTTGTATTCTGAGCACCTCTGCAAAAACAGTGATAATGTGCGAGTGTGGTGAAAGTGTTGAATGATGATGAAAGTATTTTCTTTTTGGGGATTTTCTTTCTTTTTTGGGTCACCCTGCCTCGGTGGGAGACGGCCGACTTGTTGAAAAAAAAAAAAAAAAAAAAAAAGTTTGTACGTGTATGTTTGGGGGTCTGAAATGGACTAATCTACTTCACAATATTCCTTATGGGAACAAATTCGGTCAGTACTGGCACCTGAACATACTTCTGGAGTGAAAAAATATCGTTAACCGGGGGTCCACTGTATATGATAAATATGCACTATGCTTATATTATACATGGTGTTTATATTCAACTACTGTAATTAAAATTTACTTTATTTAATATAATAAAGAAAATTCTTCTTTATTCTAACAATTTGATAAATAAATCAAAACTTCTTATCATTCACACTTAAAATTATATATCAAGTATTAATTCTGCCAAGTTGCTCCTGTACATCCACTGTATTTCATTTTATGCAGATTTTCTTACCTGGTAAAGCCTTAGCTAAAGTATATAGTGTAGAGTCATTAGCAACATAGCAAGAAGTAAAGAGCAAAGCTGCATCCTTCTGATGGATTGATGCTAACTTGGCTTCTAAAGTCTCATGAAGTACAGTGTTGCCAGAAATGTTCCTGGTACCACCAGCTCCTGCACCGTGCTTATCTAAGGATGTGCGCACTGCAGCACGCACACCTTCATGTCGTGACATTCCTGTCAAATCATATAGTTGATATTAGCAAGAGCAATATACTCACTCCAAACAACTGACAAATATTAATAGTTTTTTCAACAAACCGGCCATATCCCACCGAGGCAGGGTGACCTTAAAAAAAAAAAAAAGTTTTTCTTTTTAAAATTAGTAATGTATACAGGAGAAGGGGTTGCTAGCCCTTTGCTTCCGGCATTTTAGTCGCCTATTATGACACACATGGCTTACAGAGGAAGAATTCTGTTCCACTTCCCAATGGAGAAAATATTAATATACATGTATAACCTTCTCCTGTAGACATTTACTAAAAAAGAGAAGAAGAAAAACTTTATAAAACTGGGATGCTTAAATGTGCGTGGATGTAGTGCGGATGACAAGAAACAGATGATTGCTGATGTTATGAATGAAAAGAAGTTGGACGTCCTGGCCCTAAGTGAAACAAAGCTGAAGGGGGTAGGGGAGTTTCGGTGGGGGGAAATAAATGGGATTAAATCTGGAGTATCTGAGAGAGTTAGAGGAAACGAAGGGGTAGCAGTAATGTTGAATGATCAGTTATGGAAGGAGAAAAGAGAATATGAATGTGTAAATGCAAGAATTATGTGGATTAAAGTAAAGGTTGGATGCGAGAAGTGGGTCATAATAAGCGTGTATGCATCTGGAGAAGAGAGGAATGCAGAGGAGAGAGAGAGATTTTGGGAGATGTTAAGTGAATGTATAGGAGCCTTTGAACCAAGTGAGAGAGTAATTGTGGTAGGGGACCTGAATGCTAAAGTAGGAGAAACTTTTAGAGAGGGTGTGGTAGGTAAGTTTGGGGTGCCAGGTGTAAATGATAATGGGAGCCCTTTGATTGAACTTTGTATAGAAAGGGGTTTAGTTATAGGTAATACATATTTTAAGAAAAAGAGGATAAATAAGTATACAAGATATGATGTAGGGCGAAATGACAGTAGTTTGTTTGATTATGTATTGGTAGATAAAAGACTGTTGAGTAGACTTCAGCATGTACATGTTTATAGAGGGGCCACAGATATTTCAGATCACTTTCTAGTTGTAGCTACACTGAGAGTAAAAGGTAGATGGGATACAAGGAGAATAGAAGCATCAGGGAAGAGAGAGGTGAAGGTTTATAAACTAAAAGAGGAGGCAGTTAGGGTAAGATATAAACAGCTATTGGAGGATAGATGGGCTAATGAGAGCATAGGCAATGGGGTCGAAGAGATATGGGGTAGGTTTAAAAATGTAGTGTTAAGAGTGTTCAGCAGAAGTTTGTGGTTACAGGAAAGTGGGTGCAGGAGGGAAGAGGAGCGATTGGTGGAATGATGATGTGAAGAGAGTAGTAAGGGAGAAAAAGTTAGCATATGAGAAGTTTTTACAAAGTAGAAGTGATGCAAGGAGGGAAGAGTATATGGAGAAAAAGAGAGAGGTGAAGCAATGTAAAAAGAGAGCAAATGAGAGAGTGGGTGAGATGTTATCAACAAATTTTGTTGAAAATAAGAAAAAGTTTTGGAGTGAGATTAACAAGTTAAGAAAGCCTAGAGAACAAATGGATTTGTCAGTTAAAAATAGGAGAGGAGAGTTATTAAATGGAGAGTTAGAGGTATTGGGAAGATGGAGGGAATATTTTGAGGAATTGTTAAAGTTGATGAAGATAGGGAAGCTGTGATTTCGTGTATAGGGCAAGGAGGAACAACATCTTGTAGGAGTGAGGAAGAGCCAGTTGTGAGTGTGGGGGAAGTTCGTGAGGCAGTAGGTAAAATGAAAGGGGGTAAGGCAGCCGGGATTGATGGGATAAAGATAGAAATGTTAAAAGCCGGTGGGGATATAGTTTTGGAGTGGTTGGTGCAATTATTTAATAAATGTATGGAAGAGGGTAAGGTACCTAGGGATTGGCAGAGAGCATGCATAGTTCCTTTGTATAAAGGCAAACGGGATAAAAGAGAGTGCAAAAATTATAGGGGGATAAGTCTGTTGAGTTATAGGTAGTAGGTTGGTAGACAGCAACTGCCCAGGGAGGTACTACCGTCCTGCCAAGTGAGTGTAAAACGAAAGCCTGTAATTGTTTTACATGATGGTAGGATTGCTGGTGTCCTTTTTTCTGTCTCATGAACATGCAAGATTTCAGGTACGTCTTGCTACTTCTACTTACACTTAGGTCACACTACACATACATGTACAAGCACATATATACACACCCCTCTGGGTTTTCTTCTATTTTCTTTCTAGTTCTTATTCTTGTTTATTTCCTCTTATCTCCATGGGGAAGTGGAACAGAATTCTTCCTCCGTAAGCCATGCATGTTGTAAGAGGCGACTAAAATGCCGGGAGCAAGGGGCTAGTAACCTCTTCTCCTGTATATATTACTAAATGTAAAAGGAGAAACTTTCGTTTTTCCTTTTGGGCCACCCCGCCTCGGTGGGATACGGCCGGTGTGTTGAAAGAAAGAAAGAAAGTCTGTTGAGTATACCTGGCAAAGCGTATGGTAGAGTTATTATTGAAAGAATTAAGAGTAAGATGGAGAATAGGATAGCAGATGAACAAGGAGGCTTTAGGAAAGGTAGGGGGTGTGTGGACCAGGTGTTTACAGTGAAACATATAAGTGAACAGTATTTAGATAAGTCTAAAGAGGTCTTTGTGGCATTTATGGATTTGGAAAAGGCGTATGACAGGGTGGATAGGGGGGCAATGTGGCAGATGTTGCAGGTGTATGGTGTAGGAGGTAGGTTACTGAAAGCAGTGAAGAGTTTTTACGAGGATAGTGAGGCTCAAGTTAGAGTATGTAGGAAAGAGGGAAATTATTTCTCAGTAAAAGTAGGCCTTAGACAAGGATGTGTGATGTCATCGTGGTTGTTTAATATATTTATAGATGGGGTTGTAAGAGAAGTAAATGCGAGGGTCTTGGCAAGAGGCGTGGAGTTAAAAGATAAAGAATCACACATAAAGTGGGAGTTGTCACAGTTGCTCTTTGCTGATGACACTGCTCTTGGGAGATTCTGAAGAGAAGTTGCAGAGATTGGTGGATGAATTTGGTAGGGTGTGCAAAAGAAGAAAATTGAAAGTGAATACAGGAAAGAGTAAGGTTATGAGGATAACAAAAAGATTAGGTGATGAAAGATTGGATATCAGATTGGAGGGAGAGAGTATGGAGGAGGTGAATGTATTCAGATATTTGGGAGTGGACATGTCAGCGGATGGGTCTATGAAAGATGAGGTGAATCATAGAATTGATGAGGGGAAAAGGGTGAGTGGTGCACTTAGGAGTCTGTGGAGACAAAGAACTTTGTCCTTGGAGGCAAAGAGGGGAATGTATGAGAGTATAGTTTTACCAACGCTCTTATATGGGTGTGAAGCATGGGTGATGAATGTTGCAGCGAGGAGAAGGCTGGAGGCAGTGGAGATGTCATGTCTGAGAGCAATGTGTGGTGTGAATATAATGCAGAGAATTCGTAGTTTGGAAGTTAGGAGGAGGTGCGGGATTACCAAAACTGTTGTCCAGAGGGCTGAGGAAGGGTTGTTGAGGTGGTTCGGACATGTGGAGAGAATGGAGCGAAACAGAATAACTTCAAGAGTGTATCAGTCTGTAGTGGAAGGAAGGCGGGGTAGGGGTCGGCCTAGGAAAGGTTGGAGGGAGGGGGTAAAGGAGGTTTTGTGTGCGAGGGGCTTGGACTTCCAGCAGGCATGCGTGAGCGTGTTTGATAGGAGTGAATGGAGACAAATGGTTTTTAATACTTGACGCGCTGTTGGAGTGTGAGCAAAGTAACATTTATGAAGGGGTTCAGGGAAACCGGCAGGCCGGACTTGAGTCCTGGAGATGGGAAGTACAGTGCCTGCACTCTGAAGGAGGGGTGTTAATGTTGCAATTTAAAAACTGTAGTGTAAAAACCCTTCTGGCAAGACAGTGATGGAGTGAATGATGGTGAAAGTTTTTCTTTTTCGGGCCACCCTGCCTTGGTGGGAATCGGCCAGTGTGATGATAAAAAAAAATAAATAACATGTATAACCCAAAAATTAATGATTAGTACTACTTTAAAGTAGAGATATTTGAACTTTAATATGATACTTTCATTTCCCAGCAACTAAAAGACATGGATTTTGTAAAGAAACTTTGCTTAAACTTAAGTTAGCTTACCTAAATAATCATTGGAACACCATACAGTGATCTCTCTCTCTCCCCATGAATACTCCTTGGCTTTTGGAAAGTGGTCAGCGATTCGAGCAACCTTCTTGAACACGCGGTAGGAATGGTCAGCTTTTTTCTGGGCAATTTGCTCCTTAAAAAATTCGTTGTATGGAAATGAATTCAACTCTGTTAAAGTAATATGAGAAAATTGTATTAAGTAACATAAATAACCTATTTACTGTATACAATGTCTACCAATTGCTTACAATAGTGCAAGAATGACTGTCGATCACTTTTACAAGATTAAAAGTATTTTATAAAAATCACTATATTCAATATATGGCCAAAATATTGGTAAAATACTTTTTTTTTTTTTGCCCTAACAGGAAAATTCGCCAATGAATGAACATTTCTTCAAGAATTTAATGATGTGAAGGACATTTCAAGATTTTAAAATTGTGAAAAGGCTTTTCATTTAATGGGCTTATGTAACAATTTATGTAATTTACACTGTCATAATTTCCCCTAATGCCACAGTAAACCAATAAATTGTAATACAATACCCAATTAGTTAGAAAAATGAAAATAAAATAAAGTACAGTATTATCATGCTCATACTCCAACAGCACATCAAGTCCCAGATCATTTGCCTCCAATTACTCTAATTTATCATCTAGTATGTTCAAATAATACCTCTTCGATCAGAGTGCTTGGAAGACAATGGTCTATTGTAATTTGATGTAATGTTGGAGCACAGGCATGGTAATATCTATGGATCTGGGAAAATCAGTTAGATAAAATTTTCTACTTATGCTATAACAGTACTCATACAGTACACCATTTGAAAAAAAAACTAAGATAAAAAAGAAAAAACTCAATAAAACACACAAAAAAGCTTAGATATAATAACACTAATAGAATGTAACTTCTGTCATGCTACTTGCTCTTTACATTCTGCAAGAAACTTCCAAGAAATCAAACGTAGTGAGAAAGCAGCAAGAAGAATGTGGATAACTATACGCAAGTCAGTCAGGCCTAGCTGGGTTATTTTTCACAAATACATGCTTTAGGTTATGCATATAGGTTCTTTAGCTTGGGCAAATACAGGACAAAACATGAAACTTTGGAACTAAGGTGGTGCTCTTACAAAATGCTAAGTTATTTAGCTCTCAAAATCTACATGAAAGCATACCTTTAGCTTTCTTATCAGGGACTGCCTGAGAAGCTAAAAAGGGGCATTTGGCCGTATCTTTGGGTTTGACTTCAAGTCCAGCAGGGCCTGTGAAAGGCCAAGTCGTGTAAATACACTGATGCAAAACAGCTGAATAATAGTGATGTTTGAAAATGATTTTTTTCTAATACAGTATACCTGAACAATTCCTATTAATATTTTCATCAATATGAAATAACCCACTAAAGACGTACAGCTTCAAAAAAATGAACTGTACTGTACTACAAGTCATTATCACTGAGTAAATGGCTAACATTTATTTAAACAATTTAATTATGGCAGAGAAAATCTACACCAAACTAACTTGAATGGTATGCCTTTATTTATTTACCTTGCTCTCTAGCAGAAAGATCAATGACATCCTCTTGTACTTCTCGGCTAGCTTGCTTCACCAGATTCTTGCCATTCAAAAAGGGGCAGGTCTTCTCTCCTTCTGCTAAAAAAAACATTGTCAGATCAAAAAGCCTTTAGAATAAAACTGTAATTTTGAAATTATTTTCAGGATACAATAACTATAAAGATCATTACATCAAAGGCAAAACACTTCACACTAAACAAAATCAAAGTAATAAATAGAAGCAACTATATGTATTAAGTGATTAGGAATTCTTATCACTATTAAGTTTATTATAGCTATTAATCCAAGCTTACTTTGTACATGCACACATGCTAGGATGTGTTTGAGAGATTTCTTGATTGTCAGTGCCTGTTCATGAGTACATACTTTACAAATTTGAGTAACAAATTTTTTGGCTTCAGAAATAGTAGCACAGTGGAGGCTCGGTTATCGGTCGTTCCGGATATCGGCCAATTCGGTTTTTGTCCGCTTTTTTGGCTGAAATTCTAGCCTGGTTATCGGCCGTTATTTTGGAGATTGGCCATATTGGACGCGTCTAACAACCGTTCCACCGTGTTCACGAGTCAGTCTGGCTGTGTCTCTGGGTGAGTGAGGAAACCTCCGCACATTCATCCAAAGATTTCACTATAATCCATTATTTTTTGTGGTTATTGATTGAGTGCAACTGCAAAATAAGCCACCATGGGCCCAAAGAAAGTTCCTAGTAAAGCTCCTTTGGTAAAGAAAGTGAGAAACACGATGGAATTTAAGAAAAAATTGTTGAAAAGTATGAGAGTGGTGTACGTGTGCTTGAGCTTGCCAAGATATACAGGAAATCCAAATCAATAATCACTTCCATCCTGGCAAAGAAAGTAGAAATCAAGGAAGCTAATGTTGCAAAACGGGTAAATGTGCTAACGAAACAAAGGTCACCAATAATCGAAGATGTGGAGAAGTTATTGTTGGTGTGGATCAATGAAAAACAATTAGCGGGAGACAGTGTTGTGGAGTCGATCATTTGTGAAGAGGCATGGCAGTTGCATGACGATCTCGTAAAGAAAATGCCTGGAATGAGTGCTGTTAGTGAATTTAGGGCCAGCAAAGGCTGGTTTGAGAGAGTTAAAAAGCGTAGTGGCATACACAGTGTTGTAAGGCATGGCGAGGCTGCAAGCTTTGACAAATGTGCGGCCACAGCATTTGTTGATGAATTCAAGGGGTACGTAGAGGCTAAAGGATTCCTCCCCCAACAAGTGTTCAATTGTGATGAAACAGGCCTCTTCTGGAAGAAAATGCCAAAGAAAACCTACAACATGCAGGAGGAAAAGGCACTGCCAGGACACAAGCCTATGAAAGACAGGCTTACTCTTTTGTTTTGTGGAAATGCTAGTGGGGATTTCAAAATGAAGCCTTTACTGGTGTATCACTGAAAATCCCAGAGTGTTCAAGAAAAACAATGCCGTCAAGAGTAAATTGTGCGTGTTGTGGAAAGCTAATAATAAGGCATGGGTCACAGGGCACATTTTCATTGACTGGGTCCATGAAGTGTTTGGCCCAAGTGTGAAAAAATACCTTCAGGAAAATAAATTGCCATTCAAGTGTCTCCTGGTACCGGACAATGCTCCTGCTCACCCTCCAAACTTGGTAGACCAATTGTCTCTGGAGTTAAGTTTTATAACAGTGAAGTTCATGCCTCCAAACACCACTCCTCTCATCCAGCCCATGGACCAGCAGGTCATTTCTAACTTCAAAAAACTCTACATGAAAGCAGTGACCTCAGACATTGACTTGACCCTAAGAGATTTCTGGAGGAATCACTTCAATATCCTCCACTGCATATGGCTTGGCAGGGAGTGACTTCCAGGACTCTGAACTCTGCCTGGAGAAAATTGTGGCCAGAATGTGTCCTCGACAAGGATTTTCAAGGGTTTGAGGCTGACCCTGATGACCCTACGCCTGTTGTGGAATCTACTGTGTCTTTGGGGAAGTCCAAGGGGTTGGAGGTGAGTGGCGAGGATGTGGAAGAATTGGTGGAGGACCACAGGGAAAAGCTAACCACCGAAGAGCTGCACGACCTTCATCTGGAACAGTAACAGACTGCAGTTGAGGAAATTGGTTCAGAGGAGGAGGAAGAGAGAGGGGAGAATATGCCTTCTTCAGTGATTAAGGACATTTGTGCAAAGTGGAGGGAGGTGCAAACTTTTGTTGAAAAATATCACCTCGACCAAGCTCAAACAAGCCATATCTGCAATATGTTCAGTGACAAAACCTTGTCCCACTTCAGGCATATCTTAAAGAGACGCCAGAAACAGAGCTCTCTGGACAGTTTTACTGTGCGACAGGGGTGCAGTGACTCTCAAGCTCATCCTAGTGGCAGTAAAAGACAAAGAAGGGACGTAATCCTAGAGAGGGCTTTGATACCTTTAGTCCTTATGGAGGGGGATTTCCCTTTCAAACAATACTCAGTCCTCCCTCTCTCCTCCTCCCTGTCTTCCATAAGCCAACAAGAGTCTTCATTGAAGGTATGTAACAGTGATTTAAATGTTCATTTATTTATTTTATTTAGTTCTCATTGTTTTGTGTATGTAAAACTAGAGTTAATCTTTAAAAAATGTATTTTTTGTTAATATTTTTGGGTGTCTGGAACGGATTAATTGTATTTACATTAATTCTTATGGAAAATATTATTTCTGTTTTCAGCTATTTCGGATTTAGGCCAACCTTCTGGAACGGATTATGGCCGATAACCGAGGGTCCACTGCATCAACCCACCTACATGGGTACTACAAACTAGTAGTTACCAAAGATTTCCTTCACTTTGATCAAGGAATTCTGGACCACAGACATTCAGGTCACTTACAAACAATTTAAAACACCCCCTGATCTTCCTTTGATGATTTTAGTAGTGTATACACATGCATACATTTGTTGGCTTTCTGTACAAGACAATGGTGAAATTATCCATTATCTGATTTAATGAGTACAGCCTCTCCTCACTTAGTGACGTACTCGTTTACCGATGCCTCGGACTTATGACGGACTCTGATCAGTATTCATACCTAAATAATGTATACCTAAATAATGTAGAGCTGATTTCCTCTATTCTGTTTACTTCAATATACAGTACACTACTGTATAACATTTAAAAATACATGTATACCAGAAATGTTATAAATGGTGCAAAGGTGACATTAAAACAATATCAAAGATGGTTGACACAAACTCACTACCATTATAGAATGCCCCTCACTTAGCGACGTTAACAACATGGTCTCAGGAACAGAACGCCATCGTTAAGTGAAGAGAGGCTGTAATTTCTGATGAATACATACAGAATACAGGGATAGGTTAATTACTGTCAATCACCATCTTAAATGTTAGCAGATATAAAAAAATGTGCAAAATTGGTCATATCATTAAGTGTTAAAAGTCAAATACTGAAATGTCAAGAATAAGGATAAGATAGGAAAATAAGATTTGTTGGGATTTTTAACCAGGAGGGTTAGCCACCCAGGATAACCAAGAAAGTCAATGCGTCATCGAGGACTGTCTTATTTCCACTGTGGTCCCTCGATCTTGTCCCTCAGGATGCATCCCACACCAGTCGACTAACCTTCAGGTACCTACCTACTGCTAGATGAACAAGGATAGCAGGTGTTAGGAAACAATCCAAAACATGCCCAATGTTTCCACCCACCCTGGGGACTGAATTATGGACACTCAGTGTGTGAAGCACGTGTGTTCCCAACTGAGCCACAGCTGGCATTATGAAAGCTATAAAGTGTTTGGTTTTAAACAGATTTAGAATTAAATGTGAGAGGCATTTAGAGGAGGGAGGACAGCACTAACCGGGGTCCTTGTTGGAGGAGAGGGTGTTGAAGGATCTGGAGCGGCCCATAGAGCTCATTACAGGGCACATCTCCCCATACTGTCGCACCAGGGAGGAGCTGTAGTGACGCACAAATTGTGTTGACAGGCGCGACATGAATGGACAAGGCATTTTTTTCACCACCTGTAACACAATAACATGTTTTTGCAAAAAAGTCAATTTCCTGTAGCAATATCATTAGGGTTACACTCCAACCTTTACTAACACTACAACTCTTCCAATTTGCACAAAGGCCTTAGTGCCAAAGTGCCTTAGCCAAGATCATCAGAGTTAAAAAAAAAAATCAGCTATTATTGAATTTTGGGTGAGGTGAGGAGGGGAAGTGGGCAAGGTGAGGGGGGAAGTGGATGAGGTGAGGAGGGGAAGTGGGTGAGGCGAGGAGGGGAAGTGGGTGAGGTGAGGAGGGGAAGTGGGTGAGGCGATGAGGGGAAGAGGGTGAGGTGAGGAGAAGTGGGTGAGGTGAGGAGGGGAAGTGGATGAGGCAAGGAGGGGAAGTGGATGAGGCAAGGAGGTGAAGTGGATGAGGCGAGGAGGGGAAGTAGGTGGGGCGAGGAGGGGAAGTGGGTGAGGCGAGGAGAAGTGGATGAGATGAGGAGGGGAAGTGGATGAGGTGAGGAGGGGAAGTGGATGAGGTGAGGAGGGGAAGTGGATAAGGCAAGGAGAGGAAGTTCATGAGGTGAAGAAGGGAAGTGGAGGACGGGATGAGTGTGAGAGGAAAGCGGGGAATTACCAGGGATATGCCTGCATCCAGTTCAAGTTTTCCTACTCAGGTAGGACGTCAGACCTGAAGCCAGGTTTCCCTGGTGACAGCCTAATTAATCAGGCTTTGCTACTTTGCCTAGGTTTCTCTTGCTAGTGCTACCTTGCCTAGCTTTCTCTTGCTAGTGCTACCTTGCCTAGCTTTCTCTTGCTAGTGTTAATGTGCCTAGCTTTCTCTTGCTAGTGCTACCTTGCTTAGCTTTCTCTTGCTAGTGCCACCTTGCCTAGCTTTCTCTTGCTAGTGCTACCTTGCCTAGCTTTCTCTTGCTAGTGCTGCCTTGCCTAGCTTTCTCTTGCTAGTGCTACCTTGCCTAGCTTTCTCTTGCTAGTGCTACCTTGCCTAGTTGTCTCTTGCTAGTGCTATCTTGCTTAGCTTTCTCTTGCTGGTGCTACATTGCCTAGCTTTCTCCTGCTAGTGCTACATTGCCTAGCTTTCTCTTGCTAGTGCTGCCTTGCCTAGCTTTCTCTTGCTAGTGCTACCTTGCCTAGCTTTCTCTTGCTAGTGCTACCTTGTCTAGCTTTCTCTTGCTAGTGCTGCCTTGCCTAGCTTTCTCTTGCTAGTGCTACCTTGCCTAGCTTTCTCTTGCTAGTGCTGCCTTGCCTAGCTTTCTCTTGCTAGTGCTACCTTGCCTAGCTTTCTCTTGCTAGTGCTACCTTGCCTAGTTGTCTCTTGCTAGTGCTATCTTGCTTAGCTTTCTCTTGCTGGTGCTACATTGCCTAGCTTTCTCCTGCTAGTGCTACATTGCCTAGCTTTCTCTTGCTAGTGCTGCCTTGCCTAGCTTTCTCTTGCTAGTGCTACCTTGCCTAGCTTTCTCTTGCTAGTGCTACCTTGTCTAGCTTTCTCTTGCTAGTGCTGCCTTGCCTAGCTTTCTCTTGCTAGTGCTACCTTGCCTAGCTTTCTCTTGCTAGTGCTGCCTTGCCTAGCTTTCTCTTGCTAGTGCTGCCTTGCCTAGCTTTCTCTTGCTAGTGCTGCCTTGCCTAGCTTTCTCTTGCTAGTGCTACCTTGCCTAGCTTTCTCTTGCTAGTGCTGCCTTGCCTAGCTTTCTCTTGCTAGTGCTACCTTGCATAGCTTTCTCTTGCTAGTGCTGCCTTGCCTAGCTTTCTCTTGTTAGTGCTGCCTTGCCTAGCTTTCTCTTGCTAGTGCTGCCTTGCCTAGCTTTCTCTTGCTAGTGCTGCCTTGCCTAGCTTTCTCTTGCTAGTGCTGCCTTGCCTAGCTTTCTCTTGCTAGTGCTGCCTTGCCTAGCTTTCTCTTGCTAGTGCTGCCTTGCCTAGCTTTCTCTTGCTAGTGCTACCTTGTCTAGCTTTCTCTTGCTAGTGCTGCCTTGCCTAGCTTTCTCTTGCAAGTGCTGCCTTGCCTAGCTTTCTCTTGCTAGTGCTACCTTGCCTAGTTTTCTCTTGTTAGTGCTATCTTGCCTAGTTTTCTCTTGCTAGTGCTACCTTGCCTAGGTTTCTCTTAGACTTCTACATTAGTTCCAGGAATATTTATATCTGCTGGTAGGTTTCAAGAGTCAGACTACGAGTACCGACATCAATACAAAATTTTTATGAAGAAGCATACCGGTAATTATCTTACAGAACCCAAACGTTTCATGGACTTTATTCTTCACTTCTCGTATTGAATCTTACATCCAATTATTATTATTATTATTATATGGAAGCGCTACACCTGTAGGGTAACTGCGCCTATGGAATGGGAGATAATCAAATTCGATCTGACGTTGAAAGTCTAATTTAATGAATCAAGAGCCCATTACCTGCATCAAGGCACTTCTCAAGAGGGAAAGGAAGGTGTGCTGATCCTGAAACTGACCTTCAAGTATCGATGACGTATTGATTATGAGACGGGTCCGTGTAGCTTATCGAGTTTAATAATTACTTGCCAGCAGCACTTGATATTTTTAGTTCTTACATCTCACGTGCTTTTAAGGAGATGAAAGTCCGCGAAAGTAATGAAAACGATAACAGAAGTGATTTGGAGATTATTATTATTATTATAATCAAGGGGAAGCGCTAAACCCGGAGGATTATACAGCGCCTGGGGGGGGATGTGGAAGGCATTCAGGCTTAATTCGGGGAACTGGAGCACAGATCCAATTCCCTAAATCAAAAGCCCCTCACCAACATCAAGTAACCTTCCTTGAAGAACACTGTCAATAATGATACATTTTGGTTGAGGAGTACTATCAATAATGATACCTCTTACCTGGAGAGGTCTGAGACCAGGCCTCATGGTGGATCAGGGTCTGATCAACTAGGCTGTTGCTGCCGGCCGCACGCAAGCTGACGTACGAACCCCAGCCCGGTTGGTCTGGTACTAACTTTAGGTGCCTGTCCAGTGCCTTCTTGAAGACAGCCAGGGGTCTATTGGTAATCCCCCTTATGTATGCTGGGAGGCAGTTGAACAGTCGGGGGCCCCGGACACTTATTGTGTTCTCTCTCAACGTGCTCGTGGCGCCCCTGCTCTTCATCGGGGGAATGTTGCATCTCCTGCCGAGTCTTTTGCTTTCATAGGGTGTGATTTTCGTGTGCAGGTTTGATGTCAATCCCTACAGGATCTTCCAAGTGTATATTATCATGTATCTCTCTCGCCTGCATTCCAAGGAATACAGATCAAGGACCTTTAACCGTTCCCAGTAGTTTAGGTGCCTTATCGTACTTGTGTGTGTCGTGAAGTTCTTTGTACACACTCCAGGTCTGTAATGTCGCCAGCCTTGAAGGGGGCCGTTAGTGTACAGCAGTATTCCACCCTAGAGGGCACAAGCGATTTGAAGAGAATCATCATGGACTTGGCATCCCTAGTTTTGAAGGTTTTCATTATCCATCCTATCATTTTTCCAAGCGGATGAGGTAGATACATGGTTGTGGTCTTTGAAGGCGAGATCCTTTGATATTATCACTCCCAGGTCCTTCACATTACTTTTCCGCTCTATTGTATGGTTAGAATTTGTTGTATACCCTTATACATTTTTAATTTCATCAAGTTTCCCATATCTGAATAGTTGAAATTTCTCCTCGTTGAACTTCATATTGTTTAGGTTGAAGAGTTATCATGGGAAGCGCTAAACCCGTGGGGTTGAAGCGTACTATCATTGTTATTATAATAAAAAAGAAGCGCTAAACCACAAGGGCTGTACTATCAATGATACCTCTTGCATAGAGTACCATCAATAATGTGACACCTCTTGATTAAAAATAATCAACTGTACCATCACTGATGTTTTAAGATTTATTATTATAATCAAAAAAGAAGCGCTAAGCCACAAGGGCTATACAGCGCTGTGATGTTTTAAGAGAAGCAATAACTTTCAAGTCCAGGATACTACTTGACCCGCGGAGATCTTATCACTGAATTTTTTTTTTTATAGTTATCAGATACATGGCAATTCGTGAGATACCTTTTAATCAACACTTGAAACCTTCCAGTAGCAACTGAATTAGTCTCGCACCTTGGCATTCTTCCAGGAATATGACTTCCAGAACAAGTGTAGTTTCTAACACTCTTTTACTATTAGATGTGCAAGGACAACCAAGAGTGTAAGGCAATCAGGTTCGGAACCTTTGATATACCTCTGATGAGTTCCGAGTTTTTCTACTCCCGAAGCCCGGCTAGCCTTGTCAACAAGGTTATTGCTGTTGACCCGTTGCCCTACATATCCATCACAGCCTGGTCGATCAGGCACCTGGTGAAGATACTTGTTCAGTTTCCTCTTGAATACCTCTACACTTGTTCCAGCAGTGTTTCTGATATCTTCTAAGATGCTGATTATAATAATCACGAGGAGCGCTAAACCCGTAGGATTATACAGCGCATGTGAGGGGAGGATGGAAGGTATTTAGGCTCAATTTAAGGAACCGGAGCACAGATGCAATTCCCTAGATCAAGAGCCCCTCACCAGCGTCAAGGAACCTCCCTTGAGGGGAGATGTTGAATAGTCTGGGGCCACGGACAGTGTTTGGGTAGCTGCAATTCTTTATATCAAGATCCCTTCACAAGTATTATGGTATCTGTGTCACCTCCACGTGGAAAATGTTTTAAGGATTTTTATATCTTCCGTGAGGATGGTTAGAGCATCCTCCAACAATCCTCACAGAAAATAAAACAACCGTGCCTTGAGTAACCCAGTTTTTTTTCGTTTACTCCACTCTCATTTGAAGTTCTTTACTTTCACTCTCTGCCATCTGTTGTTAGTCAAAATATCCAGTTCCCCACTTTCCCTCTTACACTTCATCACCACGCTTTAAAACACTCAATCCTCGGTCACATTACAAAATGCCCTCGTGAAACACCATTACACCGCGTCTGCAGTATTTTCTTAAAAATGTTTCTGTTTTTTCGTAGCGGTATAGAAGTTGTTTGGGTGAGATAAAGGGGGTACTGGATGGTGCTAAGGGGCTTGTAACCTCACACTCAGCCGACGTTGGTATCAGCCACTTAAATTATATCTTCACTACTGCTCCTTGATAAAAAAAAAAACTGATTATTCCTTACTGGGAGATTCATAATTTTATACTTACATATGCATGTACATATGTATATATGAAGGTATACATGTATTCACCTATATGTGGTTGAAGGGGTCGATTCACAGTTCGTGTGTGTGTACCCACCTATTTGTGGTTGCAGGGGTCGAGTCATACTTCCTGGCCCCGTCTCTTTTCTGATCGCTATTGGGTCCTCGAGATTCATCATACTTCGTCTTAAAATTATGTATGGTTCCTGCATCCACTACGTCACTTGTCATACTATTCCACTTCCTGACAACTCTGACTAAATACTTCCTAACATCTCGGACTCATCTGAGTCTTCAACTTTTAATTGTGACCCCCTGTTTCTGTGTCTCATCTCTGGAATACCCTTTCTCTGTCCACCTTGTCAATTCCTCGCAGTATTTTGTATGTCGTTATCATGTCTTCCCTAACCCTCCTGTCCTCCAGTGTCATCAGGCCGATTTCCCTTAACCTTTCTTCGTAGGGCATTACCCTTAGCTCTGGAACTAGCCTTGTTGCAAACCTTTGCACTTTCTCTAATTTTTTGACGTGCTTGACCAAGTGTGAGTTCCAAGCTGGTGATGTATACTCCAGTATGGGCCTGACATACATGGTGTACAGAGTCTTGAACGATTCCTTACAGAGGTATCGGAACGCTATTCTCAGGTTTGCCAGGTGTCCATATGCTGCAGCAGTTATCTAGTTGATGTGCGCCTCAGATGTGCTGTGTGTGTGTGTGATGTGTATGTGTGTGTGTGTGTGTGTGTGTGTGTGTGTATGTGTATGTGTGTGTGTGTGTGTGTGTGTGTGTGTGTGTGTGTGTGTGTGCTCAATTGTACTCACCTAATTGTGGTTGCAGGGGTCGAGACTCAGCTCCTGGCCCCGCCTCTTCACTGACCGTTACTGGGTCCTCCCTCTCCCTGCTCCATGAGCTTTATCATACCTCGTCTTAAAACTATGTATAGTGCCTGCCTCCACTACATCACTTGTCAGACTATTCCACTTCCTAACAACTCTGTGGCTGAAGAAATACTTCCTAACATCCCTTTGACTCATCCGAGTCTTAAATTTCCAATTGTGATCCCTTATTCCTGTGTCCCATTTCTGGAACATCCTGTCTCTGTCCACCTTGTCTATTCCACGCAGTATTTTGTATGTCGTTATCATGTCTCCTTTGACCCTCCTGTCCTCCAGTGTCGTCAGACCTATTTCCCTTAACCTTTCTTCATAGGTGTGTGTGTGTGTGTGTGTGTGTGTGTGTGTGTGTGTGTGTGTGTGTGTGTGTGTGTGTGTGTGTGTGTGTGTGTGTGTGTGTGTGTGTGTGTGTGCGCGCGCGCGGGTACTGTACCAGCACAAACTCACCATACTGACAGGCTTTAATACCCAACATTATTTACGGACCTTGAAAGAGTTTAATATTAATATAATTAAGGGGGAAAGCGCTAAACCTGTAGAGGTCATACAGCGCCTGGGTGAATGGGAGGCAGTCAAGTATCATTCAAGGACGGGAAAGGCAAGTCCAATTCTTTGCATCAAGAGCCCCTCACCGGGATCAAGGAACCTCCCTTGAAGGATTAAAAAGTTAAAACATTTATACTTATAACTTGCGTCTAAATTAATGTGAAACTAATACTACAAAATAATATGCCTAGAAGTATACTAGGTACTGTCTCAAATATCAATAAATGTCTACTTTTTGAAAGAGATTAAATATACAAGGTTCTTATTACCATATTTTATAAATTGAAAGTACGTACTTCAGAAATTCGAGTAATTTGCTTTGGCAGCGTAAATCCTTTAGCTCAGTTGATAATAAAACAAATATACATCAAATAAAAATTTAACAAAAAAATTACTAGCATGAAGGAAATACATCAGTTTAAAAATAATTAATTTCTAATGTTAAAATGCTCTCCTAAAAGTTCCGAGATCCTTACAGGCACGAAGAAAAAGAACAGATGTAAGCCGTGAGTAAGTAAGCAAACAGTTAAAATGTATTTCACGGTCAGCTACTCGCCACAAGCTACACATACATAGAAGAGGAAACATCTGCAAACTATGTCTGAGGTGTATACTCTATCCTCAGTTGTCAGAGATTAGTCTGAATAGTAGCGATTCCTGTTTAAAGAGAAGGAGGGGGGGGTCAAATAGCCACATCCTTCCAACCCCTGTATAACCTGCTTCTTGTCTATGTCCACCGGGACCGCCACTTCCCAAGAGCATACACATGTTTATGGTCCATGCTATACAGGTAATATGAAGGGATAAGTTATGTCTAACACCAAGACTGTAGTATACTTATGACCAAGGGAGGTTTTTCAAATGCTATTATTACATTTTAGGGGATCACACACATAAAGTACTGTAGTAACTGTAAATGTTTTCAATACGCTGTTATAGTTACGAGCTTGGCTTTCCTTAACCACTCACTTGAAGGCCTGTAACCGGACTCCAGTGACAGAGAACAGAGGCACACAGCAGCTTCATCGCACCTTCAAGAGTTACATGCAGCAGAGCCTTGATCTGTTCTTAAGTGCTGTACTTTCTACTGTGATACTAGAGAAATACTAACTGGGATACACTATACGAAAGTTCTTTCTCGGCTTTCAGAGCGTACTTACAGGTTTGAGTGTGTAGGTGATATGAAGAAAGTAGCAGCTGTGGGCGTTTGAGATGAGAGAGAGAGGCAGTGTACACCCCAACACGGTGGAGTCAAGTCAGGCACTGGCAGCCACCGGCACCTCACACCACCATTCACATCTCAACTCGCCCCCTTATAACATACTGAGTACTTACTTTTTACACACAAAATCCTTAATTACACAAACACATCCATTTTCGTTTCTATATAAATAAAATCTTTGCTAGTTTAAGCCTTAAAAGCTTAGTTATTGCTAAATAAAACATTCGAGGTAAGGTATGGAAACCTAGTCTCAGCGATGACGCAAGTACTTCCTTGCAGTCATGTGATTGGTTTGAGCCTCTTTGACGTCACAGCCACGCCTCCACACTGAATGCTATGGAAAAAAAAGGAAAACTTAATGGGAACTCAGGGGGTATTCCCTTATCAGTGCTTCCTGTGACGCTGCATTCCAGGATAGTTAATGCCATGACAACAAGACTAATCGCAGGTATTTAATTAATAGTACTAGTTAAGAAACATCATTTAGAAAACCCATAGTATTTTGATTAGTGAAATGGACAGCTGAAAACTAGAAAAAAATATATAAGAGCTGTTAATGCAAACGGTAGCTGTTATTTCCACGGGGGAAAAAATCAAGTCGAAATTACTCTTATTCATAAAACAAAGTGAATTACAGAAGGTCTACTGGCTCATGTGAGGTGGCTTTTACTGTTATCCAGTATTACTCATTTGTTTGTCCAGCATATAGTACCAGCAACTTTACAGTCGTATTTACATCATTAATACTTCATAAAAACTTGTTCCACACATATTTAGCTCATATTTTCAAACCAGTCTCTCCTTATTTCTAACAGCAAACTTTCCCACGTTGTTTTAAAGAAATGCAGGTTTACTGTTATGTCCGTCACTCGGACCCTCGAGTTAGATTAGCAATCCAGCGGTGGCTCTGCCATGGCTTGACATGGAGCCAACAACTACACATTGTATATGCGACAACAGACACCACACCTTAGAACACGCCAATAGAGTCTTCCTACTGAGCCTCCCGACAGAGCCACCGGCACTATTGAACGGGCCATCAAATAACGATGACCAGTGTCAAGGCAAAGGGTGACGTTAAGATTATATAAATTAAAAATACATGGAAGACAGAACACAAGTCTTCACTAGAGAAGTGGATTTAAGAGAGAAAACAGTCTGTGATTAGACCGTGCAAGCATTGACGTATTGTGATGCACCGTTCGAGGAATGGTGTATCAAGAGCTGTGGTGTCAAGGTGATTATAATGATGACTCAAGATGCCCATTACAGTGATCGAGATAGTTACTGAACACAATAATAAGTGTTAATACAGGTGAAAGCTCCTCCCCTCACCCTGACTAATGACAATACCCGCTTCAATCTGACTGTTGGTACTTACCTACAGTTGCAGGAGTCGAGTTTCAGCTCCTGGCCCTGCCTGAGACCACTAATGGGGTTTCTCTCTCCAGGCTGCATGAGCCCTACCATACTGATTCTTAAACTATGGGTGGATCCTGTCCCTACCACTTGGCTTTCTAGGTCGTTCCACTTTCTGACCACTCTTGGCTACAGTGATGTACAATAATAATAATAATAATAATAATAATAATTATTATTATTATAATCAAAAAGAAGCGCTAAGCCAATAATAATAATAATAATAATATCTTTATTTACTACAAGTACATGTACAAGGTATACAGGCCTAGTTGACATCAATGACATACTACTATACAGAAAGCCCCTTGTTATGCTGAGCATTTCGGGCAAATTAGGTCAGTGTCCCAGGATGCGACCCACACCAGTCGACTAACACCCAGGTACCCATTTACTTATGGGTGCACATAGACAACAGGTGTAAAGAAACACGCCCAATGTTTCTACCCTGGCTGGATGGTTCACATGGCTACAGTGGGCCGACAGCAGCAACAGCCGGGTTGACTAGGCAAGCGCCACATAAGCCTGAGTTAGGGTCGGAGTGCGGGAGTGTGGAAAACTACTCTCGAAACCCTTCAACGGTATATCAAAAGGCATACAGTGATGCAGGAACGTTCGTGTGCGTCTAGTGAGAGATCAAGTTAAATATATTATTCTCCTTCAAGCAGGTAGGTGAATTATTATCACTAGAAAACAGCTAAGCCCGTAAGATAAGATAAGATTTCGTTCGGATTTTTAACCCACGAGGGTTAGCCACCTAGGATAACCCAAGAAAGTCAGTGCGTCATCGAGGACTGTCTAACTTATTTCCATTGGGGTTCTTAATCTTGTCCCCCAGGATGCGACCCACACCAGTCGACTAACACTCAGGTACCTATTTGCTGCTAGGTGAACAGGACAATAGGTGTAAGGAAACGTGTCGGAATTTCCACCCGCCGGGAATCGAACCCGGGCCCTCCGTGTGTGAAGCGGGAGTTTTAGCCACCAGACCACCGGGCCACCGGTGGGATACAGTAGGGATACAGTACCTGGGGAATGAGGTGCAATCTGGTTTGATTCAAAAGAAGACTGTTCAACTGCCCATAAGCATACATAAGGGGGATTACCAATAGACCCCTGGCTGTCTTCAAGGCGGCTTTGAACAGGCACCTAAAGTCAGTACC
Organism: Cherax quadricarinatus; assembly: GCF_038502225.1. Lineage (NCBI taxonomy): Eukaryota > Metazoa > Arthropoda > Malacostraca > Decapoda > Parastacidae > Cherax > Cherax quadricarinatus. Next base: position 12,589,862 of record NC_091337.1, on the reverse strand, counting down.
TGGTCATCCGGGCTGTGGTTCGTACGTTGGTTTACGTGCGGTCAATAGTAACAGCCTGCTTGATCAGGCCCTGATCCACCATGAGGCCTGGTCAAAGACCGGGCCGCGGGGGCGTTGACCCCCGAAACCCTCTCCCGGTATACTCAGGGTACCTAAATTCCTTCAGTCAGGAGCGTTTCATCAACATCAGCTGCTTCAAGGTTGAAGAACTGAGACGCTTATTGAAGTAACGTTTCGCCACACAGTGGCTTCATCAGTCCAATACCTCAATCTCCTCCTCTCCTTACCCATTTCTACTTTGTATTGGACTGATGAAGCCACTGTGTGGCGAAACGTTTCTTCAATAAAGATTCCCATATATTGCATAAGTGTCTCAATTCTTCAACTTGTCGGTTTTCAAAACCATTCATGGTTCAGGTTCTTCAAACTGCTGGTAACAAATTGAAAAAAAATATTGTTGGAACAAAGGCAGGCGTTACTAACAGGAACCAGGATCCATACCTCCTCCAAACCGTTATAGCTGTGCAGGCCTGCGGACTAACAGCAACAGCCTGGATGACCACACTGTGTTTAGAGTAAAAGTCTATGTGTAGAACAAATTTCTATAATACAGTTCTTTCAAAAGAAGGTCATTAAGGTGAACACAGAACTGAGTTGCTATCTGACAACCTAAAGTTGTAATCTACTCCCTGCTTTGCCAATTTATCAATTCTATTATGTATTTCAGTGTCAGGGAGATGCCATAAAAGATATGCTCCGACTTCATTGTCTAAAATACCACACTAAATGACACTCGTGGAGCTAAGAGTATTTATAGACGATCAGGAATCACAATTAAGGTGTCAACTTTGAACACATGAACACATTGCGTAAGATGCACTACAGTTCAGTTCAAAGGGCGGAAGCCCAATTGTTGATACCTTCTCATATTTCTATAGAAGAGTCATCGCTCTGCATAACACTGGCACTAACAGCTGCACCATCACCTTAATTAGTGGAAGAATATTTAGCTTTCAAATATTATTATTATAATCAAAAAGAAGCGCTAAGCCACAAGGACTATACAGCGCTGCAGGGCAGGAAGGAAGCGAGGGCATCAGGTGGCAAAAGGGAGATGGATGAGTAATAGGTTACGGATAACAGCGGGGTAGTGGATGGTGAAAGGGTAAAGGGCAGCAAGAGACTGAACTAGAAAGGGCTGAGGGGAGTGCGAAAAGTATCATCAGAGTTTGTGGAGTAAATCGGTCGTTGTCAAGAAGTCAAGGAGAGAGTCAGGATTAAAGGAGGGTCCATCAGCAAGAAGGGAAGGTAAAGAGAGAGTAGTAGAACGAAGACGACGTTGGAGGTAAATTCTGCGTGCTCGTTGATGAGAGAGGGCAGTCTAACAGAATGTGGCTAATCGATACTGGAACTTGACACTGCTCACAGAGAGGAACAGGGTGCCTCTCCATGAGATACCCATGAGTAAGACGAGTGTGGCCAATGCGAAGGCGGGAGAGAGTGGTCTCCCAACCTCGGCACTGATGACAAGAAGACGGCCAGTAACCTATGCTCGGTTTAATAGAATGAAGTTTGTTACCGAGCAGAGTTGACCAACGTTGTTGCCAACGGGTGCGAAGGTGGGTAGCTATTGCAGCAAAATAGTCCAGAAATGGAACACCTCGATAGGAAATCGGTAGGCCATGTACTGCTGACCGCGCAGCAGTGTCTGCCTGTTCATTGCCCTGTACGTCGACATGACCAGGGACCCAACAAAAAACAATATCTTTATGTTTGGTAGAGATACGGCGTAGCCAAAGTTGGATACGGAGAACTAGGGGATGAGATGTATCAAATTTTCGTATAGCCTGTAGAGCACTAAGGGAGTCTGAGACTACTACAAATGATGACACAGGCATAGATGCAATACGAATAAGTGCTGCAAGAATGGCATACAGTTCAGCAGTAAAAATGCTAGCTGAAGATAGTAAATGTCCCCGCACGACGCTGTCTGGAAACACTGCTGCGAATCCGACGCCGTCTGAAGACTTAGAGCCATCTGTGTACACAGCGGTGGCATGAGAATGGGAGTGGAAGTGATCAAGAAAAAGAGAGCGGGAAGCCACCATAGGCAGTTGAGCTTTCGAGCAAGGGAGTGAGAAAGAACAGATCCGAACAGCTGGAACTTCCCAGGGGGGTAGGGAAAAGTGAGATGCTACATGAACATATAAAGGTGGTAACTGAAGGGAAGACAAGAGTGAATGTAGGCGAAGAGAAAAGGGATGGAGCAAACAGGTGCGGCGAACGAATAAAGAATGTCTACTAATATCGGTGACCATTCTATAAATGGAAGGATTGTGTAGATCGTGAGAGCGTACATAGTAGTGAAGGCAATGGGCATCACGGCGATCAGACAAGGATGGAACATTCGCTTCTGTATAGAGGCTCTCAACAGGGGAAGAGCGAAAAGCACCAAGGCACAAACGTAATCCTTGGTGATGGATAGAGTTAAGGCTAGAGAGAGTAGCAGGAGAGGCCGCGGAATAAATCTGGTCACCATAATCGAGTTTCGATAAAACGAGGGCTGAATGTAGGCGAAGCAGAGTTCGACGATCAGCTCCCCGGGAAAGATGAGCAAGGGTTTTAAGAAGGTTTAGCCGGCTGTGACAAGTTGCCTTCAGAGAGGTAATGTGAGGTTTCCAGGATAACCGACGGTCAAAGAGAAGGCCTAGAAACCTGACTGTATCACGTTCGGGGATATGGAAGCCATAGAGATACAAAGGATGATCGGAGATAACAGAGCGTCTAGTGAAAGTAATTTGGTGAGTTTTGGTACTTGAAAATTTAAACCCATGCGTGGTGGCCCAAGTGGAAACACGGTCGACCGCATGCTGGAGAGAAACTGCAATAAGATGACAGTCAGCGCCTGCACAAGCAATAGCGAAGTCATCAACATAGAGTGATGACCAAATATTGGGTGGAAGAACAGAGGCCAAATCATTTATAGCAAGGAGAAAAAGTGTTGTGCTTAGAACACATCCCTGAGGGACACCTTCAGCTTGGACGAAGTCCGGGAAAAGAACATTATTGACTCGAACACGGAAATGTCTGTCAGTTAAAAAGTTCTTAAGGAAGGATGGTAGATTGCCTCGGAGGCCTAAGGAATGGGCCTGGGCCAAAATATTATACCTCCAAGTTGTGTCATATGCCTTCTCAAGGTCAAAAAATATGGCAATAACTGAGTGATTATTCGCAAAGGCATTATGAACATACGTATCCAAGCGTAGTAAGGGGTCTATGGTAGAACGACCCTTACGAAAGCCATATTGACTAGCGGAGAGACTGTTGTGTGTCTCTAAATACCACATTAAACGTCGATTTACGAGACGTTCCATCACTTTGCAAACTGCACTAGTAAGAGCGATGGGGCGATAGTGGGAGGCATCATGTCCTGTAGTACCCGGTTTGCGGAAAGGGAGAACAATGGCAGATTTCCACAGCTGGGGAAGAACTCCTTGTGCCCAAATAAGATTGAAGAGGTGTAAGAGGACTACAAGGGCTGACCGATGTAAATGTAACATACGAATATGAATGTCGTCAGGCCCAGCTGCCGATGATCGGCAAGCTGAGAGCGTTGCCTCCAGTTCTTGAAGTGTAAAAGGCACATTATACTGTTCTTCTCTGAGAGAAGAAAAGTCCAAGGGTACTAACTCTCTGGCAGACTTTGAGGAAAGAAACGAGGGGCATAGATGGAGCCCTCGGGAAATACGGACCAGATGATTGCCAAGTTCAATAGCAACGTCGAGAGGGTTTGCTACATCAACACCAGCAACCCGTAGAACAGGAGCCAGGTCAGGAGAGTATTTACCACTCAATTTCCTCACTTTTTTCCAGACTGCACTCATAGAAGAAGCAGAGGTGATGGTGGAAACATAGTCTCGCCAACAAGTGCGTTTAGCTTCACGGATGACACGGCGAGCGATCGCACGCTTCTGCTTAAAAACAAGAAGTCTCTCAGCGGTTCTATTGTACCGGTACCTGCCCCATGCAGCACGTTTCAAACGTACTGCACGAGCACAAGCAGGAGACCACCAAGGCACGCACTTCTGAGAATGCCTGCCTGAGGTTTGGGGTATAGAATGAGAAGCTGCGGTATAAACTGACATCGAGAAGATGTGTAGGAGCTCATCAATGGAGGATGAAGAAGGAACCTCACTAAAAGCAGTGAGGTGTGAGTAAAGATCCCAATTTGCCCGATCAAATTGCCAGCGAGGGCTACGGAAAGGTGGTAAATAGGAAGGAGAAGTAAGAATGATCGGAAAATGATCGCTGTCATGTAAGTCTGGTAGAACAGACCAGGTGAAGTCTAGTGCAGTGGAGGAAGAGCAGACTGATAGATCGATGCAAGAGAGAGTATGAGTACGAGGATCAAAATGGGTGGGAGTACCCGTATTTAAAACATAGAGGGGGTGAGAGGCGAGAAAAGCCTCCAACTGGATGCCACGTGAGTCACAATGAGACCCCCCCCAGAGGAAATGGTGGGCATTAAAATCACCAAGTAACAGAAGTGGTGGTGGTAAGGATGAAACAAGAAAGGCAAAGTCTGGGATAGAAAATGCCCGAGAAGGAGAGAGATATAAAGAACATATTGTAAACCACTTATTCAAGTGGATACGGGCTGCAGTGTAATGCAGCGAGGTATGGACAAATAGTTGACAGTACGGAATAAAATTGCGTAGAAGAAGGGCACTTTCATTAAAGGTCCCAACTGAGAAAGGATCCGAAGAATACAATAAATTATAACCTGAGATATGTTGGAAAACAGCCGAGTGTAATTTTGGTTCTTGTAAGCAAGCACCAACAGGGGAAAACTTGGAAAGCAACATCTGAAGCTCACCCCGATTACCCCTGAGGCTGCGGATATTCCACTGTAAATAGGCCATGATTGTCGATGAAGAAAATACAAGGAATCTGTACGTAAAGGCACCTACGGACTAGAGGGGTTAGAAAAGTCAACGTGTGGTGGCATTGGAAGACATTCAAGTAGCGAAGGAATGGAGCGTTGCGAAGAATGGGGTTGTGAAGATGGAGGAGAGGGAAGAGAAGGAACAGGAAGTGAATCAGTGTCCATTGAAGGTTTAGTCTCTGCAATATATTCTGAAATGGCTTCAAGTGTTTCTGAATTCAAAGATGTATGGGAGACCATATTGGAGATAGAAGGAGGAGGGTGAGTAAAGATTGGGACAGTAATGGACTGTACCAAAGTAGAGGGGGAGGGAAGAGTGTAAGGGACTGGAGATGAAGTGTGGGGGGGGGACAGAAGAGGCAGAAACCTGGGAGGTGGCAGAAGAGGGAGAAACTTGGGAGGGGACGGGGGTGGAAGGCATAGTACGAGGAGGAGGGTGAATCTCCACACTTGTAATAGAGCCAGAGAGAGGGGAAGAACTAGGTACAGAGACTGGAAAGGTAAAGTGTGGAGGTGGAAGAAGGGAAGGAAGGGGCAAAGAAGATTTGAGCAATGTGAATTTTTTGGACTTCTGAGTAGAGGGGCGATTGGTATTAGGTGTCGTACGAGGTCTTGTCGATACTGGGGCTTGTGAGGAAGGACGCGAAGATGTGAGAACAGACTGAGTTGTAGTCGGGACGTCAGAGCCAAGGACAGCAAAAGGATTAGATGCCGTAGTGGCTATGGGAGGGGTAACAACAGAGGAGGCTGCAGAAGATGGGACCCCAGAAGTGGGGGGATGTTTAGAAACACGAGAATAAGAAACACGGGGTAGTCTCCCTTGGAGGCGGAGATGAGTAACTGCCATAGCATAAGGGAGACCTTCTGCCTCTTTGAGGCAACGGATTTCACGTTCATTTAAGTAGACCTGGCAACGGCGGGAGTACGAAGGGTGAGCTTCATTACAATTAAGGCAAGATGGAGGTTGACTGCAAGATGTATTAGAATGGTCGTTGGCACCACAGACTGGGCATTCGGCCATAGATCTGCAATATTTCGCTGGGTGACCAAAACGCCAGCAATTTCTACATTGTTGCGGTGTAGGTATCACCTTTCGAACTTGTAACCGATGTCCCGCGACATATACAGAATTCTCGGCTGTCAAAAGTTAAACGAGCCACATTGCAAGGGTAACGTCTCCGCCCCCGGGCAGGAAGGACACAAGTGTCTACTTTGAGGATTGGGAGATCCTGGAGTTCCAGCTGTTCAAAAATGTCATTGCCACATGACTGGAAATTCTGTTGGACTATGGTATGGGGCAGAATGACAGTACCACTACAAGAATTGAGAGAAAGATGTTTTTCAATAGTGATAGGAGTAGTATCGATATTCGAAAGGAGAGAAAGATCATGAGCTTGGGTAGCATTCTGGACGGTGACGATGTGCATACCGCTCTTGAGAGCATGAAATGAAATATCACTACCAACATGACGCAGGAGCGCTTTGCCAATACTATGGTCAGAAAGGTAGGCAGAAGAAGTCGGTCTTAAAGTAAAGAATTTAGTCCATTGTGTGGTCCAAAACTGAGTGTGGAGAGGGAGTGCTTGACGTGTCGGTCTTTTCCGAGTAGAATGGGAAGGTAACGAAGGAGCATCATTAGGAGATTGACGTTGGCGTTTAGGAGTAGGACCGGAGTTGGTCCGGCGTGAAATGGGCGGGCGATTCGAAAATTGCCATACCGTAGAGGGAGAAGCCGGAAGCATAGTCAAAGGAGAGCGGCGTTCAGACAAATCGAAGGAGTCAGTCGAAGCCCCGGTACCTGAAGCGGGTGAGGAAACAGCACCAGCAAGAGGTACAGGGGCATCAGGAGTGTCCGAAGAGTGGTCTAAACACAAGGCAGGGTCAGAATGGGGTGCGGTATCAAGAAGGGGCCCGGGGGTAGTGGGTTCATGGACTAGGGCTGCCATGGTTAGGTTACTCCTTTGCTTTTTGTTTTTAAGAAAAAAAAAGAAAGAAGAAAAGAAAATAAAAATAAAAAAAAGAATAAAAAAAGGGGGGAGCGGGGAGGAATAGTTCCCAGGAGGAATGAAAGGGCCGGAAATCTCCCTCCGCGCCCAAGAGGACCTCAGCACCGCTAGTAGCGCAGATGCAGCATGGAACCCATGCCATACCCTACCCTTCATGCCAGTAAACCAGCAATCCGGGATAGCAACCTCACATCTGCCGAGCTACCTCGGTGGACAAAAGAGAGGGCGGCCGGATATCCGCCACAAAGCATACCTCCTTCGGCCACCACCCCCGGAATCCGAAAGGTGGCTTCCAGAGATACACCTGTCGCCCGAAAGACACCCAAAGCTACTCCAGGATACCGGAGAGGGATCGGGACATCCCCAGGCAATCCAGATTCCACGGCAAACTACGCCACCACCAAGAACCTCAACGGAATGGGATGGACCCCGGTGTCCTTTCCCCTACCTAGGAACTAGCGCGCCTGTGGGAGAAATCCCAAAGGCCAAAAAGAGGAAGGGCAAAAGGGAGGGGTGAAGAGGAGGAGGAGGAATGGAAAAAGGGGAGGATGGGATAGGGGAGGGGAGAATGAGGGGTAATTAGGTTCGGTCTGAGGAAGAAGACCGACAGGGCTAATTCCTCAGACCAAGAGCCTCTTCACCACGCCAAGGAGCCCCCCTTGAAGAGGTTTAGCTTTCAAGATGAAGCTCTGAGAGAGGGACAGCGCTGCATAGCCCTTGTGGCTTAGCGCTTCTTTTTGATTATAATAATAATAATAATAATAATTTGAGAGGGGGAGGGTGGAGGAAGGGGATACTAAATGTGTAAACACTATGTTAAATTAGTGGCGCCCTACGTGACTTGCGGCGCGCACAATCAAAGCTATTTAATAGCCGGTTGGATAACATTACCCTCTCAGCTAATGTGTGAACAGTTAGTCCTCAGTGCTCGGTGTATAGACTCGCTGAATTGTGTTTGTGGGGGTCGAATCTTGGCCCCTGACTCACCTTCATAGTTAAACATTACTGGTTTCTGTCCACCACTTCCACATTCAGCTCATTTCACTTCACTACCACTACGAGAATGAGAAAACTGCTTCTTAATATCTCGGTGGCTCATCTGGTTAATTCCACATTAGAATCTACAGTAACTAAATTCTGTCTAGGTATAGTAGTGTCAGTTAATTTGTACAGTGACACCGACAAGATGTGTTAAAAAGACACTTTTGTACAGTTCAGAACATTTATAAAAGGAAACGTTTCCTTTAATAAATATCCTAAACTCTACATGTGTCTTTTTACACAACAGAATGTCACGACTCGACTTGACTCACGAAATCGTAATGACACGATTGCAATGACTCTCTGACCGTGGGTTCAAACCCCACCCGTGATATGGTTTATCAGGAGACACACAGGTGTTCTTACCTATTGTTGTCTTCGTTAATTGACCTCTGACTTCTCACCTGTATATTGCTGACTGAAGCATGACATCCACCTCACTCTTGAAACTTCCACTGTATCCAGGTTTTAATGAGATTGTGTCTTGATGTATCATTCTTGTAACTTTGTTTTCATTTGAATTAACTAATATCAGATTTAAGAACTGGTAACGCAAAATATATTTACCACCGTCTTTTTTCCTTTAAAATTTGACATGGTCAGATAATCTACAAAGTACAAAAGTCTTAAGCTGAATTTATTGCTTTGAAATCTGTAACATTTTTCGTAGTTCAAACGTTTTTCTTGAATCTCCTCCGCAGACGATCTTGATAGACTGCCAAGTTATCCGGACCTATTTTTTTGTAACTGTCATACCATTTTGTAAGCTCTTAAATACACCCCTGAATGCAGAGTTCCTTCAATTGCTTTTCCATTTCATATTTTTAGTGTTTTAACTAATGAGCAGTGACCCTTGACCCATGTCAAATTCGACGAATTTAATTGTAAATACCCGATTCCGACACGTTTATGAGCACATATTACATAACCTGCTTGAGCTAGCGAACTAAGAAACACAAGCATAATAGTACTACTGCCTTATATTCAGAGATACTGACTAAAGTGAAACTTTAATTACGACGTTTCGTCCAATACTGGTCTCGATTTTGTCCAGTCCTGGACGAAACATCGTAACAATGGTTTCAATGCAAACATTCTCGTCGCTTGTCTGCTAACGCCGCTACTCATCAAAGACAGTCTTTTCATAACAGTGGGGAGCAAGTTTAAATTTTTAACCTCAATTAGACCCACTGCACTGTGCGGTTATCTTGATTTATAACATTTTAGCCATGTTTAGCTAAGACACTCATCAGACAAGATGGCTTAACATTGTCAAGTATTCCACTGAGGTTGCAATAGCTACGGGAGTTTGAAAGGTTTCCTTGCACCAAGACTGGAGTTATGTTTATTTGGGATTACTATGGTAAAGTCACTCAAGATAGTTATATTTAAAATAAGCATTGTTAGGAAACCTGTAATACAAATATTACTCATACTAAAGTACAGTATTACTATACTACTGCTAGTAGTAGTTATTTCTACCAACGCCGCAACCGCTATCTAGTAAACTTAGGAACTAAAGTCCTTCAGGACTCTGTATAAGCTATATGTCAAGCCCACTATACTATATGTAACACCAGTATGGAACCTTGCTACTTGACAAAACTAGAAAAAAAATAGAGAAAAATCCAGAATACCTATGGGATTAGTTCCAGAGCTAAGAGGAAAGTTCTACAAGTATAAATACTAAAAGAATTAAATCATATAACAATGGAAGAGAATAAGAAGAGACATGATTACGACGTACAAGATGTTCGGAGGACTTGACAAGGCTGGACACAACCAAAGCAGAGAGGCTTGACACAACGTCTCAATGACAGTTATCCATAGTAAAGAACTTTAACAAATCTCTGAAGACGGGGTACTTGTCTGCCAGAGATTTGGAAAATATACTGTGTCCCCATAATAAAAAACGAGACAAACTCCTGAACTTCAAATCAGTGTCACCTATATATAATATCAAAAGTTCTGAAGATCGTAAGGAAAAGGTTAGTGCCTATTAACAAATCTTATGGGAGTTCTACGACACAGCTACAAAAATTAAACAAGAGCGGCCCGGCTAGGTAATCTGAATTTCTGAATTGTAAGAACAATTTTCATACCGTACATCCAGAAAATGATCAACAAACTGGAGAAACAAGACAAACAAGGAGAAATGTTGATGTGATCATCGAGTACCTCAGAAGTAAATACGCAGACCATCTTAATGTCAATATATCACTTTGGCCAAGAACGTTAAAGACCACTAGGATGACATCAGTTATTATATGACTATTTTAACATGCGCTGGTGGATCTCAGCTTTCTGTTCCCGCTTAGGAGTTTTTATTGAATTTAAATATTGGCGTTACAGCATGTTACAAGTAGCTATTTTTTTTCCTACAGACAATCTACTCTAACCAACCCAAACTTAAATAGAGTATATCGAGAAATTTGCTTAAAATCGTACGTTTGCTTTAGAAGGATTAGTTGAAATACGCATAATAATAATGGAAGAATGTAAGAAGTGGGATACCAATAACCGCTTCTACCGTTTCCTATATATAATTCGTGAAATTTCTTACGTGTCCCTGTTTACTGATAATGTGACACTAATGAGCGAGGAAAAAAAAAAAAGACCTGGACAGCCTAAAACATGTAGTTGTACAAATGGCTTGTGGAGTTAAAGCTAAATAAATGCAAAATAATGCGGATTAAATGATAAAAGAGGAGGGAATACTTAATAATGCCTAGAGAAGGAAGGAGCAAACTGTTCATATCAGCCAAGTGAAGGATCTGAGAGTTATCATTACGCCAAACACATCTCCAGATGTGCACATGACCGAGGAATATCTGCACCATCGGAAAATTTCAGAAGAACATTCAGGAAACTAATCAAAGAATTCTTTAGAACTACATACGAGTATACTAGGAATGTAGGACCCACCTTGAGTACGCAGCCCGAGTGTGAAGCCCCAACCTGATCAAGTGAAGGAGGGGGGATTATTCTAAGTCACGTATTTTTGTGGGTATTGAGATGGAGGGGAAAGGGGAAAGGTAGGGAGGGAGGAAAGGAGGGAGGAGAAAGAGGAGAGGGAGGAGGAGGGAGAAGAGAGAGGAGAGAGGGAGAGAGGAGGAGGGAAGAGAGAGAGGAGGGAAGAGAGAGAGAGAGAGAGAGAGAGAGAGAGAGAGAGAGAGAGAGAGAGAGAGAGAGAGAGAGAGAGAGAGAGAGAGAGAGAGAGAGAGAGAGAGAGAGAGAGAGAGGGGGGGGGGGAGAGGAGAGGGGAGAGGAGAGGGAGGGGAGAGGGGAGGGAGGAGAGAGGGGAGACTGCAACCACCAAACCACACGTGTTACTTTCACTGTCTTAAACAGGCCAAGGAACTACACACCTCGCCACCATGCTGCCTCCTCCATCACCCCTGCAATATAATACATCACCCCTGCAATATAATACATCACCCCTGCAATATAATACATCACCCCTGCAATATAATACATCACCCCTGCAATATAATACACCACCCCTGCAATATAATGCATCACCCCTGCAATATAATACACCACCCCTGCAATATAATACACCACCCCTGCAATAAAATACACCACCCCTGCAATATAATACACCACCCCTGCAATATAATACATCACCCCTGCAATATAATACACCACCCCTGCAATATAATACATCACCCCTGTAATATAATACATTACCCCTGCAATATAATACACCACCTCTGCAATATAATACACCACCCCTGCAATATAATACACCACCCCTGCAATATAATACACCACCCCTGCAATATAATACACCACCCCTGCAATACATCACCCCTGCAATATACTCCCCCTCGTCCCTGCAATATACCCACACTCATCCTGCGAAAATTCCCCTCACCATTGCAATCATCCCCTTCAAATAAGCAACAATTTCAATCACCACTGCAACATTCCCCCGTCACTCGAACAACACTTACCCATCACCCCTGCAATTCCCCTTCATCCATGCAACAATCTCCCATCACCCATGCAGCATCCCCTTACCCCTGTAATATCCTTTCCTGCAAAATCACCCCCACCCCTGTAAAAGATCCCCCAACCTTTCTCCCAGCCACTCTCCCCCCCCCCTCAACCTCCCACGATAACTTCTCACCAACACAAACAATCGACAGAAACAAGTCTAAACTTTCAGCTGAAGTAATAAAACACCAACAAGTGAAAAAAAAGTCAGAAAATAAACTTGTTCGCAGTAAAATAAAACATCTAGAATTCTGACGATGTAAAACAGTACATGTGAGTGTCCAGACTAACATTTGGCACACACTGTAACAATACAACCGAACAATTTCTCATACCTGGATTTGGCACTCAACAACCTGACTGATCAGACCATCAACCACTCATA
>NC_091337.1:12557486-12572486 GCF_038502225.1 Cherax quadricarinatus | reverse complement strand
GGAAAGATAGAAGGGGCAGAGGGGGAGGAGGGGTTGCTCTGCTCGTAAAAAACAGATGGAAATTCGAGAAAATGGGAGGCATAGACGAGACGGGAGAAAGAGACTACATAGTAGGTACACTTCAGTCTGGGGAACACAAGGTGGTCATTGCAGTGATGTATAATCCACCACAGAACTGCAGGAGGCCAAGAGAGGAATATGAAGAGAGCAACAGAGCAATGGTGGACACACTTGCTGAGGTGGCAAGAAGAGCTAACTCCAGCAGAGCACAGTTGCTGGTTATGAGGCATTTCATCCACAGGGAGATTGACTGGGAAAACCTGGAGCCACATGGGGGTCCCAAAACATGGAGAGCCAAGATGTTGGATGTGGTGCTATAAAACCTCATGCACCAACATGTTAAGGACACTACCAGAGTGAGAGGGGAGGATGAACCAGCAAGATTGGACCTTGTGTTCACCCTGGGCAGTTCAAACATTGAAGACATCACATATAAGAGTCCCCTAGGAGCTAGTGACCACGTGGTTTTGTGCTTTGAATATGTAGTAGAGTTGCAAGTGGAGAGAGTAACAGGAGTTGAATGGGAAAACCCTGACTATAAAAGAGGGGACTACATAGGGTTGAGGAACTTCCTGCAGGAGGTTCTGTGGGACAGAGAACTGGCAGGAAAGCCAGTAAACGAAATGATGGAATATGTAACAACAAAATGCAAGGAGGCAGTGGAAAGGTTTATTCCCAAGGGCAACAAAAACAATGGGAAGACCAGAACGAGCCCCTGGTTTACCCGACGGTGTAAGGAGGCAAAAACAAAGTGCAATAGAGAATGGAAAAAGTACAGAAGGCAGAGAACACATGAAAATAGGGAGATCAGTAGCAGAGCCAGGAACGAGTATGCACAGGTAAGGAGGGAGGCCCAGCGACAGTATGAAAATAACATAGCATCGAAAATCAAGACTGACCCAAAACTGTTGTATAGCCACATCAGGAGGAAGACAACAGTCAAAGACCAGGTGATCAGATTGAGGACAGACGGTGGTGAACTCGCAAGAAATGATCAGGAGGTATGTGAGGAGCTAAACAGGAGATTTAAGGAAGTTTTTACAGTAGAGACAGGAAGGGCTTTGAGAAGACAGCACAGAAGGGAACATCAAGGGGGAATATACCAACAAGTGTTGGATGACATACGAACAACCGAGGAGGAGGTGCAGAAGCTGCTAATTGACCTTGATACCTCAAAGGCGATGGGACTGGACATCTCCCCATGGGTCCTTAGAGAAGGAGCAGAGATGCTGTGTGTGCCCCTAACCACAATCTTCAACACATCCCTTGAAACTGGGCAACTACCCGAGAAATGGAAGACAGCAAATGTAGTCCCCATATTTAAGAAAGGAAACAGAAATGAGGCACTTAACTACAGACCTGTGTCTCTGACATGTATTGTGTGCAAAGTCATGGAGAAAATTATCAGGAGGAGAGTGGTGGAACACCTGGAACGGAACAAGATTATAGATGAAAACCAGCATGGGTTCATGGAAGGCAAATCCTGTGTCACAAACCTTCTGGAGTTTTATGACAAGGTAACAGAAGACACGAGAGGGGTGGGTTGATTGCGTTTTCCTAGACTGCAGGAAGGCCTTTGACACAGTTCCCCACAAGAGATTAGTGCAGAAGCTGGAGGATCAGGCACATAACAGGGAGGGCACTGCAATGGATCAGGGAATACCTGACAGGGAGGCAACAACGAGTCATGATACGTGAAGAGGTATCACAGTGGGCGCCTGTGATGAGCGGGGTCCCACAGGGGTCAGTTCTAGGACCAGTGCTATTTTTGATATATGCGAACATGATGGAAGGAATAGACTCTGAAGTGTCCCTATTCGCAGATGATGTGAAGTTGATGAGAAGAATTAAATCGGATGAGGATGAGGCAGGACTACAAAGAGACCTGGACAGGCTGGACATGTGGTCCAGAAACTGGCTTCTCGAATTCAATCCTGCCAAATGCAAAGTCATGAAGATTAGGGAGGGGCAAAGAAGACTGCAGACAGAGTATAGGCTAGGTGGACAAAGACTACAGACCTCACTCAGGGAGAAAGACCTTGGGGTGACCATAACACCGAACACATCACCGGAAGCACACATCAACCAAATAACTGCTGCAGCATACGGGCGCCTGGCAAACCTGAGAATAGCGTTCCGATAGCTTAATAAGGAATCGTTCAAGACACTGTACACTGTGTATGTTAGGCCCATACTGAAGTATGCAGCACCAGTCTGGAACCCACACCTGGTCAAGCACGTCAAGAAGTTAGAGAAAGTACAAAAGTTTGCAACAAGGCTAGTCCCAGAGCTCAGGGGAATGTCGTACGAGAAAAGATTGAGGGAAATCGGACTGACGACACTGGAGGACAGAAGGGTCAGGGGAGACATGATAACGACATACAAGATACTGCGGGGAATAGACAAGGTGGACAGAGACAGGATGTTCCAGAGATGGGACACAGAAACAAGGGGTCACAACTGGAAGCTGAAGACTCAGACGAGTCACAGGGACGTTAGGAAGTATTTCTTCAGTCATAGAGTCTTCAGGAAGTGGAATAGCCTAGCAAGTGAAGTAGTGGAGGCAGGGACCATACATAGTTTTAAGAAGAGGTATGACAAAGCTCAGGAAGCAAAGAGGGAGAGGACCTAGTAGCGATCAGTGAAGAGGCGGGGCCAGGAGCTGAGTCTCGATCCCTGCAACCACAATTAGGTGAGTACACACACACGCACACGTCCATCACAGACATGTGCGGAATAGTAAGAGTAAATTATATTTCATTTGGGAAGTGTTGGTTCATAATATTTCTTAAAACCCAAAGCTGGAAACCTGAGCCGGTGTCACGAGAGACATGATTCTCACGACTTGGCTTAGAGAGTTGATATGTGGTTGATGATAATTTTGCATTCCCACCCGGGAATAATAACCTTTGGTTGTGAAGTGACCACTTTACCATATAAGCTACAAGTTACCATGTAACTAGTGGTTATCTCCGCCCAAACTTCTCATTTATACACAAATAACCAGCACATTCTCATTTATGTAGCACCTCATATCCATCTTGATGGCAGTATTTAAGATTACGGAGGCATATAATGGTCCACCGGAAATAGTAATATTCACCGGTCTCGACGCACCGCCAATACATTCACAAATGTAAAAAGCCCGAAATATGTACCGTTACACATACTTGTGAAAAACAATGTTTCACGCCATGTAAGTGGACAGTTCCGCCATGACTCAACATTGCATTTTCAACCACGTTCTCTGTACCTCAAGTGTGACGATGTGCACGTCAGCCCATGACATCAAAGAATCCCATTTATACACGAAAATATTAGTGACATAACTGAATACACAGCTCGAAGAAGACTGCAAGGGTGGCGCTTTAAAACGAATGTACCGTCATGATACAACATAACTGATGTAATTCGTATAAAAGAAAAAAAAACCCAGCATGCTAGATAGAGCCTTGCGTAAGTTTGGCTGCCTCAAGGCCAGAGCAGGAGAACGTGACACACGAATACTTGACGTGAAAAGATCACAGCGCCTCAGCAAGCTAATTTAGAGCGAGTGCGTCAATAGCCAAAACTTAAGGTTAATTTCATTGCATATAGTAAAACTACATTTAAAATAAGGTGTCCTAATTAAAAAAATTAAGAGAAATGGATGCTCAGATGCTGATGGACCATTATGCTAAGTGATAAATCAGCGAGAGTCATTCATAACAGTGAGCGGTGGAGGCTCTAGCTTTTGTTTCTTAATAGCCAAACACATCTAAATATGCTTATTATGGATGAAGAACTTATATACGATTCAGGGTGGTTTTTAAATGCGCTGAACTGAACAGAAGTGTTATTTTATTCACATCATACCATTTAATTCTAACTGTATTTCCTTTAATCGTCATGCTAAGGCGAAATGGATATGTGAGGTGGTTAAATGATAAATCACAGCGAGCAAATAACATACAACATAAAAGCCTGTATGCAAGTGGCCCCATTACTAACATCATTGAAATTGCACCGCCTGGGCAGCTAAGCCCATTTGAACTCACCCTGAGCGGTAGCGCAAAAGAAACACGATTAAATAGGTCATAAATGGTCACTGTCACACCGTGTTATACAGTGCAGGGTTACATACCACGCCCTCAACATGGTGGAGGGTATCCAGCCACAACGGACATCACGTGAAGCGTATGTAAACCTCTAGAGAATAACTTATTTATTCCTCATATTGCAAGCTAACTCAAACAAATTAACATTATCAAAGGACATAACAATCTTAATTCGAAAAATACTAATTCAATACTACCAGTGCAGACCTATCACACAAAAATTTCAATCAATTCTACACAAAAAAGTAACTTCACCTTACTGAAATATTTTTTTTTAATCGAATATAGAAAATACACTTCCAAAAAATATGAAAAGTGATAAAGAAAATATAAAAAATATTTATACCCACAAACTGGAGATGAAATTTTACACGACGTTTCGGTCCATCCTGGACCATTATCAAGTCACAAGGCTGAGAACAAAAAGTTTCTTTAAATTGTGAATTTTTATTCTTTCTAATATTTATTAACAAATTCGCTACTTGCACCTACATATATTGTTTAATTTCTTTTACATAACTGAAATGCTGGATAACAATACAATCTGCTACCAAGACAATAGTAGAAAATCTATCTGTCAGAATCTGTACAATCTTTGGGTCCGTGACTAATTGCTAATCAGCCCTGAGAAATAATGAAAAAAAAAATATTTATGATTTCGATGTGTGGGTAATCAGAGGACGTGTTGTGAGATAGGCTGCCAGAGAAGATGCTGCATCCGCTGCATCTTTTATCAGACTTTATCAGACACTGATACGTAACGTTTCATCATTTTGCTACATTAATTTTCCCATGTGATTTCCAACGTCGATTTAGTAACGCTCCGTGTAAACATACAATACTGTCTTTGTTAGGTTAAGTTATAAAGCTATTTAAACTTATATTTATCTACAAATAGAGAATAAAAAAAACGGGTGCGACAAACCTGTCAATGAGGTGGTTTAGCAACGTCAGGAAAAGCTCAAATCTGCAGGCTTATCCCTCGTGCTGTGAGAATGAGTTGCATCACAACAAACAGCAGTGCCAATAGTTAATATAATTACGCAAGTAAGATTAAAATGACAACTCCTAGTATATTAACAAATGGGATTTGTTCCATTTTTCTAGCTAAAAAGTATGACAATCATGCAATCATGCTTGTACAACATGGGGGAAATGGTGAAGTTCCTTGGTATAACTGATACACAAACGACATACATGTGTCTACTCCGGTACAGAGTTGTGGTTATATTTTCTCTTCTCAATAACTCATTCATTACTGGCCAAGATTCTATTTTATATTTTATTATACTTTGGTGACACATTAGTATGTACGACTCCGTGAGTCATGCAGCGTCTGGGCAACGAACGGAAGGCAATTTAATTTGATCCGAGGAAGGAAACAGTAATCCCAATTCCTTAGATCAAGACCCCTTCACCAATATCAAGGCACGCTCGTTGAAGGGTAGTTACTGGTAGTAATGTGGAAACCCGACCACATGGGCTCGAACCTGGCTCGTCCAGGCTACCATTCCCATCCATGCACTCCTGCACCATGATGGCATGTAAATTTTAAATATTCAATACTTGTTGTGCCATAGCAGTGCATGGGTATACGTGTATGGCACCTGGCTGACCCGGGCTAAAGATCACTTGACGCCTTATTTACACAATGTGTTACGTTCACGGAAGTGAGAAATTTCAGGTTTTCACTGGTAGTAATGACAGAGGCAGAACATGATGTCCCGCTGAACAGCAAGAATTGAGACACTAGAGGTGAGATGCATTGTGACCAGAGGTAGTCTGAGATGACACCTGGCACCAAACTTTGTCTTGTGCTCCCAGCTGGCACCACTGGCACCCAACAGGTGATCAATACTGCACATACCACACTACCCTCGTTCCCTTCCCTTCACCGCCCACCCACTTACAACTCCTGTTTTATGAATGAACTGTGTCCTTGTGCACAATTTATTCACATTTAAACCACTGTTGTGCAAAAAAAAAAAAAACGTGACTGGTACGAATTCTGAACATAACATTGTGTGTTGTTGTTATATTCTTATATTTATGTGAAGCGCTGATGACACAAACTTCCCACACATCTTGTGGTGCTACACACAATATATATCATAAACAATTAACACATTCAAACCAACACATATAATGACTTGCTAGAAGAAATAACTAAAAATACATATACAGATACGAAAATCTATTAAAACGTAGAGAATCACAGTAACTATACAACCTTGGAATAAGATTCAAATGAATGATGGGGGTGAAAGTTGACAAATGCCACGTAATGAAAATGGATGAAAGTGAAAATAAGCCCCACGATTATTACTGATCTCAGGATAAAATATTAATTTTGGACAGAGAAAAAAATATATACTCTGAGACACAGGGGTTTAAACAAAAAAAATTGCAGTAGTGAGACGAAGTCAGGTAAACTTCAAGAGAGCTTTAAGTACATGGATGGTGAAATGCTACATCAAAAAGGTAAAATAGGTAAGGAAATTTTTAAATGTGCTGCAAGATGGTTCCCAGAGCTACATTAATAATTACGAATACAGACGGCACTGGAAATGTCCCGTGACAATTAATTTAATTAGGGTTAAACCAAAGAAAAGGAGAGTAGTTCCAATTCCTTGAATCAAGAATTCTACACCAGCATGAAGGAAGCAGACATGATAACCACATTTAAACTTATAAAAGAATGACAGAAAACAGATGATTTCTCGGTACCATCAGTCAGGAGGATCATTGACCACTAATTTAAAGATAAAAAGGTACATGAAGGACTAAAAAATATTTCTTGCAATAAGATACAGTATACTACAGTTATTAGAGAGTTAAACATACATGGAACCTCTGACAAGAAGGGACACCACTTCTTTATTCCAGTAACTAAGAATATATAATTGAACACAGGCAGAATATCTTGAGTTCACATCACTATATTATGATTACAATCAAAACTAAGCGCTAAATCCTCACATCGCTACAATATACAGTTAAATAAAAATCACAACTGTAAACATAGCAATTGCGATGGATTCCAATGTATGTATTCATGGTGATTAAAACAATACGTAAATTACTAAAGTTCACACATATACAAATTACCTTCACTAAGGATAACTTTCTTGGACGTACCATAATTAGCTGTTGTTGTGTCTCCCTCATTAATTACCAATACACAGAATAGCATTAATGATAATAATGTTTTGCAGTTAATACTCAGTTATTCGTGAGTGCAGAGGCCCTACCTCAAACTGGCCGCAACTACGTTCTCTCTCTCTCTCTCCCGACTTCGTAAGCCCGGTCACATGTATTCTTAAAGCTGTGTATAGTTCCTGTCTGTTTCCTTTCGTTGTCCAGGATACCACTTCCTGACCATTCTGCTTCTGCTTCTCTGAAACTCTGAGTGAACTACGGGCTCCCTCTATTCCTAGAACTGCATTTTTTTTCAGTTTCTGTTTATAAATTCTTACTAATGCTCCCGGCGCTTTCCAGCTCAGTACATCTCGACGAATACAAACACGTCATAATAATGTGGCTGGAACAAATCACGAATACCCACATTTACGAAAGTTAAGTAGACGTTTTGGACATTCCTGAACCATTAAGTCACATTCGTTTTCTATGCCAGCATATTACATGCAAATATAAAACTGCTTGCAGGTTTTGTTCTGCGCGGAGGTGCAACGGACAAGTAGAAGCAGTAATCAAGACACAGTAAGTTTTCCTGAGCTTCCCCAGCGCTCGGGCTGCGGCCCAAAGCTTGGGTATAGCTCCAAAAGGATCCTGTAGTACTTGCTGCCTTTGCACTTCCTGACATCGTCTGCTGCCACGTGGCTGCCACACCCTTTCGAGTCCAGTGTCGCAGGGTTTATGGCAGTCCAAGGAGCCTAGCTTCTTCCTACGAGCCCCGTTAGGCGGGGAATGTGGCTAGGCCTGAGGACAATTGGTTTCAGATGATGAAAAGGTACTTGTATCTCTTCCCATGGAAGACGTTAGCCAAGACATTCCCTCGATAGGGAGCTAACTTCGGGCCGGGTCACCAACTGGAAAAGACCTGGACCGGAACATTACCGGCGAACCTCAGAGAAATTTGTTCTCCGAATTACGATCAAGATAGACTCAGGCTCATGCAGTCATCGCCGTGGAGACTGACCTACATATTTCCTAATAAATTACTGAAAACAACATTCTGTTTATCACTGTTCTGTTCCATCTCGGTATATCAAGAACCCGTCTGTTATCTACAAGACAACGGCATGTCTTTCCTTCCAGTTCTCTTTCTTGCTACACTGTATTCAAGAATTCTCTCATACCCGTGTATTCTGAAGTCTGATTTATCCCTTCCCTACCCTGCTATGATTCTTTCTTTCTTTCCACAAGGTATTTGTAACTCGGTACTATATGTTCGTAAACCCCCAGGAGTCTCTCATTCAATTTCACCTATGTCCAGACTATGTTAAATTGTAGGGTCAATAAATATTAATTTAAAAGAAATGGTTGAATTACAGCATCTTGCACCTGTCAATTATCTTTACTAAGATAAAGATTATCTTTAGTAACCTAAACATTATCTTTACTAAGGCAAACTTCACCGTAACTAAATAATGAAAACATACATCTAAAAGTCATATATAACAAGTGTATCTCTATACGTGCTATGAAGCTATTCAAAAAGAAAATGACAAAAGTTCCCACTGTATAAAAAATCTGTGCAAAATTCACGGATGTAAAAATACCTAAGAATTTTCTGGTTACAAAAACAAACAAGTGCCTAAATAACAGTAGTGTGGGTTTGCTGCTAGACATGATGGACAAATATATGTTTAACAAGCGTATTGTTTCTTTATGTTGACAACCGGTGGACTAAACCTTGAGATCCTCAACACAGGACTCACTAGAACACCACTACACCCTACAAGACCGAATTTCCAGTGTATATCGTTCCAGTCACGGTATTGTGCCTTTTTTTTTTTTGTTATTCAATAGACTGGAATTTTTGGTTCCTCCGGCTTGTGCGCCCAAGCATACATGTAAACAAAGGAGTTTGCATCTACCCCTTCCTCATCAAGCTCGTTCCCTTTTTGACGAAACGTCAAGATGTGCTAAAATTCACTACTTAAGTATACATCAAACTCAAAAATTATTTATGTATTAATATGTATAATGAGTATGGTGAGAGCTGGTCATATCTGGCTAAGGCCGGTACATTCAAGGTCAACAAGCAGGTCGCCAAGCGGGTACGTCTGACCAACACACGAAGTGATTGTACAAGATGTTTGGAGACTAGATCTTAAGTTACACGAATATTAGATTTGAAGACTGTCTATTATACGAAGGTTGTTAAGTTTGTGCGTCACCTGTATTCTACCAATCAAGATTTACTTTAATCCTTATAATAGGGATTAAACTCTCAGCGTATACACACATGTATACCGAGATATATATAGTAGTTGATGGTCTGATCAATCAGGTTGTTGAGTGCCAAATCCAGGTATGAGAAATTGTTTGGTTGCAGATATTGTTACAGTGTGTGCCGATATATATATATATATATATATATATATATATATATATATATATATATATATATATATATATATATATATATATATATATATATATTAAAAGATGGGGTGGTAGGGGAAGTGGAATATTCAAACGGCTTCAGGAAGAAATCCAAATATTCTTCCTTGAGGCCTTTTTATCCACTTCTCCGAGGCTATGGGTCCCACAATTTACACCAGAGGTGGACCCCATCCTATATTATAATATAAATATATATATATATATATATATACATATATATATAAATATATATATATATATATATATATATATATATATATATATATATATATATATATATATATATATATATATATATATATATATATATATATATATGCAATAAGATCACAGTAAACAGGTGATTTCAAAATATGCAAAACAACCACTCTGAAAGAATAGAGAAATTCCAAGCGCTTTCGTGACTACTCACATTATCAAGTTCCTTGATAATGTGAGTAGTCACGAAAGCGCTTGGAATTTCTCTATTCTTTCAGAGTGGTTGTTTTGCATATATATATATATATATATATATATATATATATATATATATATATATATATATATATATATATATATATATATATATATATAGTGTCATGCGTGCATTATGACATTCACATGAAAACTCAGAAAACTACTTCTGATATTACTATTACTACCACCACTACTATACTGCTGTTGCTACTACTACCAACACCACTACTATACTGCTGTTGCAACTACTACCACTACCATCACCACTACTATACTGCTGCTACCACCACCACTACTACACTGTTGTTGCTACTACTACCACCACCACTACTATACTGCTGTTGCTACTACTACCACCACCACTACTATACTGCTGTTGCTACTACTACCACTACCATCACCACTACTATACTGCTGCTACCTCCACCACTACTATACTGCTGCTACCACCACCACTACTATACTGCTGCTACCACCACCACTACTATACTGCTGTTGCTACTACTACCACTACCATCACCACTACTATACTGCTGCTACCACCGCCACTACTATACTGCTGTTGCTACTACTACCAACACCACTACTATACTGCTGTTGCTACTACTACCACTACCATCACCACTACTATACTGCTGCTACCACCACCACTACTATACTGCTGTTGCTACTACTACCACCACCACTACTATACTGCTGTTGCTACTACTACCACCACCACTACTATACTGCTGTTGCTACTACTACCACCACCACTACTATACTGCTGTTGCTACTACTACCACTACCATCACCACTACTATACTGCTGCTACCACCGCCACTACTATACTGCTGTTGCTACTACTACCACTACCATCACCACTACTATACTGCTGCTACCACCACCACTACTATACTGCTGTTGCTACTACTACCACTACCATCACCACTACTATACTGCTGCTACCTCCACCACTACTATACTGCTGCTACCACCACCACTACTATACTGCTGTTGCTACTACTACCACTACCATCACCACTACTATACTGCTGCTACCACCACCACTACTATACTGCTGTTGCTACTACTACCACTACCATCACCACTACTATACTGCTGCTACCACCACCACTACTATACTGCTGTTGCTACTACTACCACCACCACTAATATACTGCTGTTGCTACTACTACCACTACCATCACCACTACTATACTGCTGCTACCACCGCCACTACTATACTGCTGTTGCTACTACTACCACTACCATCACCACTACTATACTGCTGCTACCACCACCACTACTATACTGCTGTTGCTACTACTACCACTACCATCACCACTACTATACTGCTGCTACCTCCACCACTACTATACTGCTGCTACCACCACCACTACTATACTGCTGTTGCTACTACTACCACTACCATCACCACTACTATACTGCTGCTACCACCACCACTACCATACTGCTGTTGCTACTACTACCACTACCATCACCACTACTATACTGCTGCTACCACCACCACTACTATACTGCTGTTGCTACTACTACCACTACCATCACCACTACTATACTGCTGCTAGCACCGCCACTACTATACTGCTGTTGCTACTACTACCAACACCACTACTATACTGCTGCTACCACCACCACTACTATACTGCTGTTGCTACTACTACCACCACCATCACTACTACTATACTGCTGCTACTAATACCACCACCACTACTATACTGCTGATGCTACTACTACCACCACCACCACAACTATACTGCTGCTAATACTACCACCAAAACCAACACCACTACTATACTACTGCTACTACTACCACCACCACTAGTACTACTGCTCTACCGATGCTACTACTACCACCACCACTACTACTACTTTACTGCTGCTGCTACCACCACCACCACCACCACTATACTGCTGCTACTACCACCACCACCACCACTATACTGCTGCTGCTACTACTACCACTACCACTATATTACTGCTACTACTACCACCGCTACTACTACTCTACTGCTGCTACTACCACCACCACAATATTGCTGCTACTACTACTACTACCACTACCACTACTACTACAACTACCACCACCACCACTCCTATACTGCTACTACTACCACCATCACCACTACTATACTGCTGCTACTACCACCATCACCATTACTATACTGCTGCTACTACTACTACTACCACCACCACTACTATACTGCTGCTACTACTACTACTACTACTACTACTACTACTACCACCACCACTACTACTGCTGCTACTACTACTACTACCACCACCACCAATATACTGCTACTACTACCACCACCACTACTATACTGCTACTACTACCACCATCACTACTATTGTTGCTACTACTACTAAAACTACTACCACCACCACCACTAATGTACTGCTACTACTACTACTACCACCACCACTACTACTATACTGCTGCTATTACCACCACCACCACCACTACTATACTGCTACTACTACTACTACCACCACCATCACCATTACTCTACTGCTGCTACTACCACCACCTCCACCACCACCACTACTATACTGCTGCTACTACTACCACCACCTCCACCACCACTACTATACTGCTGCTATTACCACCACCACTACTACTATATTGCTGCTACTATTACCAACACCACCACTACTAAACTGCTGCTATTACCACCGCTATACTGCTACTACCATCAGACTGGAATACTGCTGTACACTAACGGCCCCCTTCAAGGCTGGAGACTTTGAAGACCTGGAGAGCGTACAAAGAACATTCACGGCACATATAAGTACGATTAGGCACTTAAATTACTGGGAACGGTTGAAGGTCCTTGATCCGTATTCCCTGGAACGAAGGCGAGAGATACATGATAATATACACTTGGAAGGTCCTGGAGGGATTGCTACCAAACCTGCACACGAAAATCACTCCGTATGAAAGCAAAAGACTCAGAAGGAGATGCAACATTCCCCCGATGAAAATCAGGGGCGCCACGAGTACACTGAGAGACAACACAATAAGTGTCCGGGGCCCAAGACTGTTCAATTGCCTCCCACCATACATAAGGGAGATTACCAATAGATCCCTGGCTGTCTTCAAGAAGGCTCTAGACAGGCACCTAAAGTCGGTACCTGACCAACCGGGCTGTGGTTCGTACGTCAGTTTGCGTGCGGCCGGCAGTAACAGCTTGGTTGATCAGACCCTGATCCACCATGAGGCCTGGTCTCAGACCGAGCCGAGGGGGCGTTGACTCCCGAAACCATCTCCAGGTAAACTCCAGGTAAGCCACCACCACCACTATACTGCTGCCACTTCTACTACCACCACCACCACCACCGCTACTATACTGCTGCTACTACTACCACCACCACCACCACTACTCTACTGCTGCTACTACTACCATCACCACCACCACCGCTACTATACTGCTGCTACTACTACCACCACCACCACTACTATACTGCTGCTACTACTACCACCACCACCACCACCGCTACTATACTGCTGCTACTACTACCACCACCGCCACCACCACCGCTACTATACTGCTGCTACTACTACTACCACCACCACCTCTATTCTACTGCTTCTGCTACCACCACCACCACTACTATACTGCTGCTACTACTACCACCACCACCACCACCACCGCTACTATACTGCTGCTACTACTACCACCACCACCACCACCACCGCTACTATACTGCTGCTACTACTACCACCACCACCACCACCGCTACTATACTGCTGCTACTACTACCACCACCACCACTACTATACTGCTGCTACTACTACCACCACCACTACCACCACCGCTACTATACTGCTGCTACTACTACCACCACCACCGCTACTATACTGCTACTACTACTACCACCACCACCACCACCACTACTATACTGCTGCTACTACTACCACCACTACTATACTGCTACTACTACCACCACCACAACCACCACCATACTGCTATTACTACTACCACCACCACTACCACTACTCTACTGCTGCTAATACTACTACCACCACCACTACTCTACTGCTGCTAATACTACTACTACTACCACCACCACCACTACTATACTGCTGCTGCTACTACAACAACCACTACTACACTACTGCTACTACTACAACCACCACCACCACCACTACTGTACTGCTGCTACTACTACAATCACCACTACTCTACTGATCCTGCTGCTGCTGCTAGTACCACCATTACTACTATACTGCTGCTGCTACTACCACCATTACTACTATACTGCTGCTACTACCACCACCACCACGTGGTGGTGGTGGTGGTGGTAGTGGATGGTGGTGGCGGTGGTGGTAGTGGATGGTGGTGGCGGTGGTGGTAGTGGATGGTGGTGGTGGTGGTAGTGGATGGTGGTGGTGGTGGTAGTGGATGGTGGTGGTGGTGGTAGTGGATGGTGGTGGTGGTGGTAGTGGTTGGTGGTGGTGGTGGTAGTGGATGGTGGGTGGTGGTGGTAGTGGATGGTGGTGGTGGTGGTAGTGGATGGTGGGTGGTGGTGGTAGTGGATGGTGGTGGTGGTGGTAGTGGATGGTGGTGGTAGTGGATGGTAGTGGATGGTGGTGGTAGTGGATGGTAGTGGATGGTGGTGGTAGTGGATGGTAGTGGATGGTGGTGGTGGTGGTAGTGGATGGTGGTGGTGGTGGTAGTGGATGGTGGGTGGTGGTGGTAGTGGATGGTGGTGGTGTTGGTGGTAGTGGATGGTGGTGGTGGTGGTAGTGGATGGTGGTGGTGGTGGTAGTGGATGGTGGGTGGTGGTG
>NC_091337.1:12494986-12552486 GCF_038502225.1 Cherax quadricarinatus | reverse complement strand
CCACCCCGCCCACAGTCCATGGCCACCCCGCCCACAGTTCATGGCCACCCCGCCCACAGTCCATGGCCACCCCGCCCACAGTCCATGGCCACCCCGCCCACAGTCCATGGCCACCCCGCCCACAGTCCATGGCCACCCCGCCCACAGTCCATGGCCACCCCGCCCACAGTCTATGGCCACCCCGCCCACAGTCCATGGCCACCCCGCCCACAGTCCATTTCCCCCCCGCCCACAGTCTATGGCCACCCCGCCCACAGTCTATGGCCACCCCGCCCACAGTCCATGGCCACCCCGCCCACAGTCCATGGCCACCCCGCCCACAGTCCATGGCCACCCCGCCCACAGTCCATGGCCACCCCGCCCACAGTCAATGGCCACCCCGCCCACAGTCTATGGCCACCCCGCCCACAGTCTATGGCCACCCCGCCCACAGTCCATGGCCACCCCGCCCACAGTCCATGGCCACCCCGCCCACAGTCCATGGCCACCCCGCCCAGTCCATGGCCACCCCGCCCACAGTCCATGGCCACCCCGCCCACAGTCCATGGCCACCCCGCCCACAGTCCATGGCCACCCCGCCCACAGTCCATGGCCACCCCGCCCACAGTCCATGGCCACCCCGCCCACAGTCTATGGCCACCCCGCCCACAGTCTATGGCCACCCCGCCCACAGTCCATGGCCACCCCGCCCACAGTCCATGGCCACCCCGCCCACAGTCCATGGCCACCCCGCCCACCGTCCATGGGCACCCCCCCCACCGTCCAAGGGCACCCCGCCCACAGTCCATGGCCACCCCGCCCACAGTCCATGGCCACCCCGCCCACAGTCTATGGCCACCCCGCCCACAGTCTATGGCCACCCCGCCCACAGTCCATGGCCACCCCGCCCACAGTCCATGGCCACCCCGCCCACAGTCCATGGCCACCCCGCCCACAGTCCATGGCCACCCCGCCCAGTCCATGGCCACCCCGCCCACAGTCCATGGCCACCCCGCCCACAGTCCATGGCCACCCCGCCCACAGTCCATGGCCACCCCGCCCACAGTCCATGGCCACCCCGCCCACAGTCCATGGCCACCCCGCCCACAGTCCATGGCCACCCCGCCCAGTCCATGGCCACCCCGCTCACAGTCCATGGCCACCCCGCCCACAGTCCATGGCCACCCCGCCCACAGTCAATGGCCACCCCGCCCACAGTCCATGGCCACCCCGCTCACAGTCTATGGCCACCCCCCCCCCAGTCCATGGCCACCCCGCCCACAGTCCATGGCCACCCCGCCCACAGTCCATGGCCACCCCGCCCACAGTCCATGGCCACCCCGCCCACAGTCCATGGCCACCCCGCCCCCAGTCCATGGCCACCCCGCTCACAGTCCATGGCCACCCCGCCCACAGTCCATGGCCACCCCGCCCACAGTCCATGGCCACCCCGCCCACAGTCCATGGCCACCCCGCCCAGTCCATGGCCACCCCGCCCACAGTCCATGGCCACCCCGCCCACAGTCCATGGCCACCCCGCCCACAGTCCATGGCCACCCCGCCCACAGTCCATGGCCACCCCGCCCACAGTCCATGGCCACCCCGCCCACAGTCCATGGCCACCCCGCCGTGAATAATACGGTCAGGAACACCATCACTTTTCACTATGTCTGAATCATATATTTTCTTCAGGAGTTAAACTGAATGTATTATTATTATTATAATCAAGGGGAAAGCGCTAAACCCGTAGGATTAAACTGAATGTAACAGAAAAAAATCATATGTTTATTTTCAAGCAAAATAGTTTTAACTAAATAGTTGTAAAAAAAAAAAGTAATATTTTCATGAATCTGTTTACCAACTTTATTATTATTAATTATTATTATTATTATTATTATTATTAATTATTATTATTAATTATTATTATTATTATTATTATTAATTATTATTATTATTATTATTATTATTATTATTGGGAAGTACTAAACCCCCAGGAGTCATACAACACCTGGGAACTGGGAGGTAATTAGGTTGGATTCAAGGAAAATTGGGACAGGTGTTAACTCCTTGAATCAAGAGTCGTTCATCAGCGAGTAGCAGCAGCCAT
This sequence comes from Cherax quadricarinatus, assembly GCF_038502225.1. Classification (NCBI taxonomy): domain Eukaryota; kingdom Metazoa; phylum Arthropoda; class Malacostraca; order Decapoda; family Parastacidae; genus Cherax; species Cherax quadricarinatus. Next base: position 12,550,400 of record NC_091337.1, on the reverse strand, counting down.
GACACCGGAAACCAGAACCTAACAAAAACATCCCGCTTGTGTTCACTAATAACTCTAGCTGGAAAACACTAAACATCGCCGGAAACAATACATTTATACATATAATGTTTCTTTTACCAGAATATAGATTTAATACAAAGACAATGTACACTGAGCATCACAAATTGAAACTTCTTAAGACAATTACAGTATTATTAACATTATAGCCAAACACGTAAATTAACTTAGTTTCTCTGAAGATAAAAGTATCACACTTATATAATACAGTAAAAAAAATTATTAGCTCAAATACTGCATTGTAATTTTCTTAAAACAAGTGTATGAAATTATTTCCCATCCACATAGTATCGGAGGGAGAGCTGGACAGGTACCTAAAGTCAGTACCTGACCAGCCGGACTGTGGTTCGTTACTTCGGTTTCAGTACGGCCAGCAGTTTGCAAGGTATGCTTGTAAAAAGTAAGTGGTTATGCGTTATTTAGAGTAACACTTTTTTTTTATGGTCAGGAGGGAAAAAAGACTGGCAAGAAATGACAATAATCCTACACCAACTGAAAACACTTCTGGACCAGAGGCACGACACTGGCCTCCACTCCAGAACAACAGATATTAGAGCCAGCAAATAAAAAAAAAAACCTAAATTGCACCAATATAACGACATCTGTCTTTGCAAACATACAGGGTCTAAAGCCGTCAAAAAACAACAAAATTCTTTACATCAAGGGATTGCTCACGGAATCAAATGCAATGTTTGCAGCATTCACAGAGACCCACTTAAAGGATCACTATGACAACGAAATCTGGATCCCAGTTTATAATCTATTCAGATGCGACAGACTAAACAGGCAACAAGTGGGGTTGGCCTGTATGTCACAGAGTCCCTCATTTGCTCAGTACTACTTAACACTTCAAATGATGTAGTTGAAGTTTTGGCGGTAAAGACTGGTGGTATACAAGCCTCCAGATGCAACTTCCCAGCAATTCCAGGAGCAGCTTTTGAAAATTGACCACTGTCTGGAAAATCTCAACAGAGAACAATATGATGTTCAATGAAGACAAATTCCAACTACTCCGTTATGGAAAACTGGAGGAAATAATAACTAGAATTGAGCATACTACAAACTCCAATCACACAATAGAGAGGAAAAGTAATGTGAGAGACCTGGGAGTGGTAATGTCAGAGGATCTCACCTTCAAGGATCACAACAATGCCACTATCACATCTGCTAGGAAACTGATAGGATGGATAATGAGAACATTCAAGACAAGAGATGCTAAGCCAATGATGATCCTTTTTAAATCACTTATTCTTTCTAGGCTGGAATACTGCTGTACATTAACATCCCCATTCAAGGCAGGTGAAATTGCAGAGCTAGAGAATGTACAGAGAACCTTTACTGCACGTATAAGTTCCATCAAACACCTTAACTACTGGGAGCGCCTGGAAGCACTTGACTTGTACTCACTAGAGCGCAGGCGAGAGAGATATATCATAATCTACACCTGGAAGATTCTGGAGGGACTGGTCCCTAATATGCACACAGCAATCACTCCATACGAAAGCAAAAGACTTGGCAGGCGATGCAACATACCCCCAGTGAAAAGTAGGGGCGTTACTGATACACTAAGAGAAAACACAATAAGAGTCCGGGGCCCAAGACTGTTCAACAGCCTCCAACCAGCAATAAGGAGCATTACGGGAAGACCCCTGGTTGTCTTCAAGAGGGAGCTGGACAGATACCTAAAGACGGTGCCGGATCAGCCGGGCTGTGGTTCGTACGTTGGATTACGTGCGGCCAGCAGTAACAGCCTCGTTGATCAGGCCCTGATCCACCGGGAGGCCTGGTCGTGGACCGGGCCGCGGGGGCGTTGATCCCCGGAATTCCCTCCAGGTAGACTCCCGCCCCAAACATCTTACTACAAGGAGATTTCAACTTTAGACACCTAAAATGGAGGAGTATATCAAACAATGTTTTAGCAGAGATCACCCCAGGAGGCAGCTCAGATGAAAATTCACACACACACACACACACACACACACACACACACACACACATACACACACATACACACACACACACACATACACACACGAACTATTAAATCTCTGCACCAAATTCACCTTAAACCAGCAAATATTAAAGCCTACAAGACTAGAAAATACGCTGGATCTCATCTTCACTAACAATGACGATCTGATATGTAATATAACCCTATCAAAGACAATACACTCAGATCGTAACATAACAGAGGTACAGACATGTATACAGAGGACTCCTGACCAGCAACATGTGATCAGTCATGAAAGTCTCTTCAAAAAATTCAATTTCAATAACAAAAACATACAATGGGATCAAGTCAACCATGTCTTAAATGAAACACGCTGGGAAGATATCCTAAACAACACGGATCCGAACATTTGCCTAGAAAAAATGAACTCTGTGGTTCTTGAGATCTGCTCAAGACACATTCCATTAAGAAAAAGAAAGAGAAGATGTAAACTAGAGAGAGACGCTCCCTATACAGACGAAGGCGAAGAGTCACAGAGCTGCTGAGAGAGGCCAATATATCTGAAATACGAAGGGAGGCACTGGTCAATGAAATTGCAAATATCGAACTTAAGCTGAAGGAATCTTTTAGGAGACAAGAATCTCAGGAAGAAGGAAACTGACAAAAAAAATTACTTCTTCTCTTATGCCAAATCTAAGGAAAAAACAACATCCAGTATTGGGTCCCTGCTTAGGCGGGATGGGACATACACAGATGACAGCCAAGAAATGAGAGATATTAAAGTCCCAATATGGCTCAGTGTTCAGCGAGCCGCTGCCCAGACTAAGGGTTGACAATCCAAATGAATTCTTTATGAACGAAACCCAAAATTTGGTCATCTGAAAAATCTCGGATATTATCCTAACTCCGCAAGACTTTGAAGAGACAATTAGTGACATGCCCATGCACTCTGCCCCAGGCCCAGACTCGTGGAACTCCGTGTTCATCAAGAATTGCAAGAAGCCCCTATTGCATGCCTTCAGCATTTTATGGAGAGGGAGCATGGACACAAGGGTCATCCCACACACACTAAAAACAACAGACACAGCCCCACTCCACAAAAGGTGGCAGTAAAGCAATTGCAAAGAACTACAGACCGATAGCACTAACATCCCATATCATAAAAATCTTTGAGAGGGTTCTAAGAAGCAAGATCGCCAACCACTTACATACCCAACATTTACACAACCCAGGGCAACACGGGTTTAGAGTAGGTCGCTCCTGCCTGTCCCAGCTCCTGGAACACTATGACAAGGCCCTGGATGCTGTTGAGGATAAACAAAATACAAATGTAGTATACACAGACTTTGCAAAAGCTTTCGACAAGTGTGACCATGGTGTAATAGCACACAAAATGTGTGATAAAGGAATAACAGGAAAAGTTTAATTTCAGAGGATCTCGCCATCAAAAATCACAACAATGTACCTTTACCTTTGATATACCTTTGAAAATTTTCGAGAGTATATCTACTCTCTGAGCCCGGCCATGGGCCAGGCTTGTCTGGTGCTCGCCTGGTCAACCAGACTGTTGCTGTTGGAGGCCCGCTGCCCCACATATCCATCACAGCCTGGTTGATCTGGCACCTGGTGAAGATACTTGTCTAGTTTCCTCTTGAAGGCTTCAACACTTGTTCCAGCAATGTTTCTGATATCTTCTGGTAAGATGTTGAAAAGTCTTTGACCCCGGATGTTGATACAGTGTTCCCTTATTGTCCCCACCGCACCCCTGCTCCTCACTGGGTTTATTGTCCACTTCCTCCCAAATCTCTCACTCCAGTATGTTGTCATGGCAGTGTGCAGATTTGGGACCTAGCCCTCGAGTACCTTCCAGGTATATATTATCATGTACCTCTCTCTCCTCCGCTCCAGTGAGTACATGTTCAAGACTTGCAGGCGTTCCCAGTAGTTTAGGTGTTTTACTGGCTCAATGTGAGCCGTAAACAATCTCTGTATTTGTTCCAGCTCCGATATTTCTCCTGCCCTGAACGGGGCCGTCAGCACTGAGCAATATTCTAAGTGAGGGAGCACTAGCGATTTGAAGAGTGTCACCATCGGCATTGTTTCCCTTGTTTTGAAAGTTCTCAATACCCACCCAGTCATCTTCCTGACTGTCGTGATCTTTGTCTTGTTATGGTCTTTAAAAGAAAGGTCCACTGACATAATTCTTCCCAGGTCTTTTACGTGTTCCTTACGTTCTATTTGGTGACCCTCTTGAGTTTTGTATATAGTGCTCCTTTTAAGTTCTTCATTCTTTCCATACCTAAGCAGCTGGAACTTATCACCATTGAACGTCATGTTGTTTTCCACTGGCCACTGGAAAACCCTGTTTATGTCTTCCTGTAATTTTTCAGTGTCCTCTACCGTACTGACTTTCATGCTTATTTTAGTGTCATCTGCAAATGATGATACAAAAGTGTGCCTAGCGGATGTGTACCTCATCCGCTAGGAAAATGATAGGATGGATAATGAGAACCTTCAAAACTAGGGACGCCAAGCCCATGATGACACTCTTCAAATCACTTGCTCTCTCTAGGCTGGAATACTGCTGTAAACTAACGGCCCCCTTCAAGGCTGGCGACATTGCAGACCTGGAGAGCGTACAAAGAACTTTCACAGCACACATAAGTACGATAAGGCACCTAAACTACTGGGAACGGTTGAAGGTCCTTGATCTGTATTCCCTGGAACGCAGGCGAGAAAGATACATGATAATATATACTTCGAAGGTCCTGGAGGGATTGGTACCAAACCTGCACACGAAAATCACTCCTTATGAAAGCAAAAGACTCGGCAGGAGATACAACATTTCCCCGATGAAAAGCAGGGGCGCCACGAGTACACTGAGAGACAGCACAATAAGTGTCTGGGGCCCAAGACTGCTCAACTGCCTCCCAGCATACATAAGAGGGGATTACCAATAGACCCATGGCTGTCTTTAAGAAGGCACTAGACAGGCACCTAAAGTCAGTACCTGACCAACCGGGCTGTGGTTCGTAGGTAAGTTTGCGTGCGGCCAGCAGTAACAGCTTGGTTGATCAGACCCTGATCCACCATGAGGCCTGGTCTCAGACCGAGCCGCGGTGGCATTGACCCCCGAAACCCTCTCCAGTTAAACTCCAGGTATATGCCACATTGTTAAGCACATTTCAGCACATTATGTAAAGTGTGACAATTGTCCATCTGGCAAAGTTCACATTTAGTTTGGTCTACATTTGGTGGGCGCGATTCAACCTCCCAGAGATACGTGTAACTCAGCCGGAGCCTAACATTAACGACATCAAGTGTTTATTTTGTTCGACACACCACAGACAAGTGGCTCCTGCATGATAGAATGATAAGTGGACTGACTACTGTCAACATTAAGTGTTTTCTATCTGATAACATTTATATCAACGAATTTTATGCTTTTAACCAAATTTTTTCTATAACGAGTGATGATTTGATGAGTCCGGTTAAGAGTTATATGTTCTTCTGCTTATTGGTTCTAGGAAGCACTACCCCCGCGTCCTGGTCCCAGCCCAAACCTCCAAAATCGGAAAAAAATAAGAATTATTAAGAGATACAGAGGGAAAATAAGCTCATTCTGAATATACAAAGTAATTTGTAAAATGCACCTGCCTGGTCACAGACCGGGCCGTGGGGGCACTGACCACCGAGACCCTCTCCAGGTATACTCCAGGTATATCTTACATGTTCGTAAAGGAAAGAAAATACTAACAATCATGCCAGTGTAAGACATTTAACAGGCTACCGTTTCATTCTCACTTGACATAGGGGTAATACCTGCCTGGATGGTTGCTGTCTACCATCCTACTACCAGGTATAATAAGTTAATGTCATACCCCACTCTACTAGAGGTGCGAACTCGAAATTCACTGACGACGCTGGTACTAAGATATGTAAACTTTCAACTACAGCATCAAGGAAGTTGTGAGGGATACCCAGTGAAATGTTCCCAGAACCTCGAAGAGAACCCCCAGTGAAATGTTCCCAGAACCTCGAAGAGAACCTATTAAATACAGCACGGCTAAGCCAGTGGAAAGTGATCCCGATGGTTACCCCAATTTCGTATGTCCGTAGATTCAACACCAGCGTTTTGGAATGCTCTGCCATAGTGGTAATTACCCCACCTACACCAAAATCAATCACTAGAGACACCCAGGATGTTATTAGAGCGTTTGTAAGCGCTAGTACACAAAAAAGCGTTGTAAAACAAACGTGTGTTTTGTGCAACCTAACTTACTGATGTTAAACTTTAACAAGTGATGCACCAGCCATAGTTTATTATTAAATTACTCTAAAATAACTATAGTGAACCAATACAAAGTAAATATGTGAAAGACCAACAGTCCTGCTTGTTGTTGTCTTACGAGAAAAAATAATATACCAGGGTTACCATATTTGAACTTTCAAAACAACGGACGTAAAGGATGGTGTGTATCTAACAACTCACACTGTCTACATTATATAAAAATGGCAAGAATCAAATTTAAATGATCCATTTTTACATATGCTGAGTCATTTCCTTTCACCAGTCCCTTTCACTCATTTTCCTCCTTTTATACTCATCCATACTCTTCTGTAAATCGCACCTTCCTCAGTGATTTATTACTTTTCAAGAAGGAATGAAAGTCTTTGCAAGAAGTTCATCTGAGATTTCTCAGATACGGTACAGGTACTGTACTGTACAAGTAGAATCCCTTTCAAGGATTCAACAGTCAAGTTGTTCCTTTTTTTTATCCACTGAATTTGTATAAGAGATGCTCTACATTTTCATTGTGAGAGGGAACGGCAAAGAAAGAACTGTGCAATCTTAACATTTCTGAGTGACACTTCGAAGTTCAGAATGGTTGGATATGATAAAACGTAACAAAAAGTCACAAGACTATTCCATTGTTTTAAAAACGTTAATAGTAAATAATTTTCTTATTACACTGTTTCACCATCTATTTGAAGGGGGAACCAGTGTTCTCCTCCCACTTATCGCCCAGAATGGGACAAATTTCCCCAGACACCCAAAAGCAGGGTGTCTGCGTTAGCCGTGGTGGCCCTGTAAATCCCCAACAAGCGTAATAACATACTGAATCTGTATATTCAACTCGGCCTCAAGAACGTCACTATGATGAAAACCGTGAACATACCGAATCAGGCTGTCAGAAAATTATTGTTAGAAATGTAAATAAGATACTGAATCCGGATGTCTGACTCGGCTCTTGGCGCATAAGAACAAAATTAACATACAAAATCCGGATATCTGAATCTGTGCGCTTTCCCATTTTAATAATTGCACCGGCCTTGGAGGAGTGTGCAAGTCTCGCTCTACCCCTGCCCTGAGACTCTTGTGACTAATTTATCACATTCTCTCCCTGGAAGGTATGCTCTCATACTCTGCCCGATGGACACTCATTCCTTCACGGAATTTGAAACTGGCTGGAGATATTAAAAGTTGTAAATAATACATTCAATAAACATTTATTTTCAAAGCGTTCAAGAAAAATAAACATGGGGAACAAGCGGGAAAATCTCCGATATTTTTAAATATTTGAAAAGCCCGGCCCGACGAAGAACTGAAAAAGATTATATGTCCAGTAAAAGCTGGAGATGTGGTAGCCCACAATATCAATTATTGGGGCTTACCTCATTATTTGCCCTCCAAATGAAAATAAACTAAAGTTATGAAATTATACATCAAATTTTTTATGCAAGGTAAATTTTAGAAACGTTAATTCAGGTTGCCAAGCTAGTTCTGGCGCAAAATAAAAAAAAACCTACATAACTTTAGATAATGTTCGTCTTGGAGGGGAAGGGGGGTTATCTTCAGGTGATCACATTATTCCTTAAGGAAAGCATTCAACATTTACTTCAAATGCATTTTGCCAGAGCAGCAACTAGCCAGAGAGCGAACCTCCAGTCCAGTTATAGCTACAGGAATTGCTCCAATAAAACGGTGATTATACATATAGGAGGGCCCTGCTTTACAGCGTTTCGCTAATGCAGCGGCTTTCAATTATACCCATTGTTCATTTATCCAGACTTACTACAATAAATATATTCACCAGTCACTATAAGCTAAGGACGAAAATATTTTAGGTAATGTGTGTACTGTATATGCATTTTTTATGCCTAGCTCTACTGCTCACTTAGTATATGTAATATAAACATGTTACAAGGCTTTTATATGCATTTGAAAGTGAAAAAAAGGCTGTTGCACTCTACAACGATTTTCGCTTTTACAGCAGTAGCCCGGAACCTAACCTGCTGTATAAGCGGGGCCCCCCTATATACACGGGCGGGCACACGCACGCACGAACCCACAAAGTACATCAAACAAATTTTCGTAATGTTTTTTGTCGAGATTAAGCGATTACATCAGCCAAAACATGGTGTTCAGACTGGGTGTGTGTAAGAGTGGGTGAGAAAGGTTGTGAACTGAAGTATAAATATGAGTGAAGCATTATTTGCACTAACTAACATGCTATAATGAGATGAATGTTTGAGGTGAGAGTACGAGGTCTTGGGTGTTACATAATCAGCATGAGAAAGCAGCCATGACGCTAGTGTCAATCACAGTGACTACACATTTTTGAGATCTGTGTCACTGAGCCAGACTTCACATTGCCCTGCGATCACTCTAGAAACCTGAGTGTCTCATACAACACATGCGCAAACCCCCGCGCGCGCACATACGGCTTTATTGCAAGAGTGTATAGCAGGATACAGAAGAACTGGCAAATTCGGCCTCTGAAATTAACAGTAATTTTTATATAAAAAAAATGCAACAGCAACCAAAAAATTGAGTTTAAAAATGAAGATTACAGAGCCGAAAACTCGTCTAAAGAATGTATAAAAGTAAATGAATACATAGATGTGAAAGAAGATATGAGGAAAAAATGTGAACTAGTAAACTCATTATACTAGCAAACTTCATACTAGTCATGGTGAAATGTTAAAAAAAAGGGGGGATCGTCACGACCTACGGTAGATCAGTAGGTCGTACGTTGGCAGGACTAGGAAGTAGTCTGGCAGGATTATGTAGTATATAAGCAAAGAGCAACAGCCAAGGAAGCACTACTCTCCTGTTACAAGAGAGTGAAAATGAAGTTTGCCATATGGTCTGTTTCATTAAAAGATGACGAGTAAATCTTACAAATGTCTACTTACGTTCTGCATACACCTTACTTTCAGTTGTTTCGCAATGGTTCCTATTCTTATAATACTTTATTTCCAATTTTTGAAGCCTGGTCTGAGATTAGAAAAACATTTCTAAAACAGTGTTGGGTGGTAGTTACTACACAGTCCGGGGGAGGAAGGTGGTTGTTACTGGAGAGCCTTGGCAGGGAAGGGGAGGAGGGCGGTGGTTGCTGAACAGCCCTGACAGAAGAGGGGAAAGAGGGCGGTGGTTGCTGAACAGCCCTGACAGGGAAGGAGGTGGTTGTTGCACATCCGTGGGAGCGGGTGGTGGTTAGTATACACCCCTGGGATGGGAGGAGAGGGGGTGTTGGCTTATACCTCCTGTGAGGGAAGGGGAGGGGGTGATTGTTTCTACACATCCTTGGGGTGGGGGGGGGGGTTGTGTTCGTGTACTCCCCTCTAGTAACAAATTATTCTCCACATAAGATCGTTTTCTAGTTTGTCCGATCTAAGTCGAAGCAAAAATAAAATCTAACCTAGCTGAGGTCATTTTATGCTTAACTAATCTTATATTTACGCATAGTTAATGCGAATAACCAAACTTCGTAAGCGTGAGGGGTAACACCTGGCAGTGGGATTAAACCTCGTCATCAGTTAAAATAGGAGAGCACACTCGTTGTTAAGTAGAGGACGTATTGGCTGGAAGCACGGTGGAGGAGGCATGCATGAGAAGTCTGCTGTTGTTGAGGCTAAATGTGACCCCTACCTCATACAGAGATACAACCCATTCTGCTACCGAGGGTGATAATTGTGTCGATTTGAACGTTTTAAGGCACTGCACAGCCACCGCATTGCTAAACGTGTGGGGGCCTTTTTTTAATTTATTTGTGGTTAAAGCGCTTTTTTTTTAATTTGTATATAGCCTAACATAATCCAATATATCCCAAACTAACTTATAAGTTTACATGTTTACAGGAGCATTTAGAAATTTACTTAAGAATTAAATAAAAAAAATAACGTAGTAAAATGAGGATAGGCTGAACAATGACAAAAGCTGGCCGGAAAATGAAAATTGCAGGGTTGACGAGAGGGGCCATTTCCTACACGAACTAGAAAATAGTTTTTCTAAGAACTTCTAGCTAGTTACTCTGCGATTCTAAGCGTATACTATAACTGGCTCCTCTCCTTTTCCTTCTTATTTCTATAAAAAGCGAATGTTAGCAGTGGTTGGCCATAAAGAATTAAAATGGATGCAGGTCAGGGTACGCAAGCAGAATTCTGTAAAGAGAAAGTGTTGCGGAGTAAACAATGAAGCAAGAAAAAGTTCTGAATCCCGGACAGGTCAAAAGAAAAATGAAAAATAATGAATATGTATACATATCAGGGAAAACCTACACAGTGAATTAAAAATCCAGCCTGCCCTTGACTTTACCCGGAACAATGTGTTAGGTAAAACGCATGTTTATCGTGGACGCTTGGCTAATTTTTTGGAAGGTGTTGTCGCAAACATCGGCAATATAATATACTAGGGACAGTAAAAGATTGTGCTTAAAGAATTCAACCCTAGTATATACAAAGTAATGGAAACTGATAAAGTAATGGGAGGAGGAAGCTATATGTCGTGTACTGCCCTATCAAAGTGAAGAACAATCATGGAACGAAGATATGGAAGGAAACGTTACGCCCAACCCCTCTCCCGAAACATTTAAACAATATACTGAGAACATTGCAGGTTAGCAAACGTAAGAATAATATTGTAGAAATATAAACAAAGCTGAAATTAAGACATGTGCAACATCTGGGTATCTTTATTGTAGACGTTACGTCATCCAGTGGCTTTATCAATACAAATTCTAGGACATAGAGCCCTACCTAGCAAAACAAAAGGAAATAAAGAACACAGATATTCGTCACCAGGATGCTACCTGAAAGAAGGAACAAAAGATATGAATAAGGACTGAACGAACTTGACCTCACCTCTGTGGAAGAGTATAAAACAAGGAGACATTATCATGATATTGCAAAATACGTCTGGACAGACAAAGGAGGTATTCAGCACAGGAGGGACAAAGACTAGGGCTCAAAGATTTAATCTAAACACTCAGTTGAGTCATAAAAAACGCTGGAAAGTAATAATTCAGTTTAGAAGTCAATGCAACACACACGTCAACCAACAGAGAATTATTATTATTATTATTACTGGGGGAAGCGCTAAACCGTATGGATCATGTAGCGACTAGAGAATGAAAGCCAATCAGGTTCAATCCGTGAAAGACAAAACCAATTCCTTGGAGCAAGACCTGCTCACTAGTATCAAGGAACCTCCCTTAAGGAGTCCACACCGTGAAGGTATCCTTGAATATTACATCATTTACATTACGTTTTAAGAGTAGGTTCCAGTCACTGTCCGGCTACTTTTTATGTCCCTTAGCTTAGTCTTTTTGAGATTATCTGTTTGTATATAAAAAATAATAAATGTTTACTGTTTTATTATTTTTGGGGATGTTTTTATTGTCCGCTTCTTGTGCTAAGACGGCATTTGATGGATGAGTTCAATCCTGTAATAAAGCTTATTTACTCCTAGTTGCTTTCAGTTTAGCTTTTTTTGGTTACTGTACATTCTTTAATTGTTGTTCTCTTTTTCGAAAGGCCTTGTTTAATTGCTAAGTACTTGTAGAATTTCAGGTTCTTATGGTTAGCCTCAGTGTTAGTCGAGCTGCAACATATTCTCATTTTAAAACGTCAGTTTTTGAAGTTTTACCATTACCCATTTTCTCAAAGTATTTTCTCTATTTGAAGTTAAGTTAATTTACACTAGGCCTTATCACTCCACCTAACGGGTTTCTTAAGGTGATGCTTTGGTTTTTACTATATAGACTTAAGTTTAGCCCTCAACATACGCCAATTTTAATAATATTGTTAGAATTACTGACAATGTTAAGAAAAGGGACACGAGTGCAACTAATGTGACATTTTATTGTGGTAACGTTTCGCTCTCCAGGACCTTGACAAAGCTCCTGGAGAGTGAAATATTGCCATAATAAAATGCCACATTAGTTGCACTTTTGTCCTTTTACCTAATGCCAATGTTAGTTAGATAAGCACTTTTTAATAAATTTTAACGAATTATCACATCACATAAATGCAAAAATGCTTTTCTGACTGGTTTCAGACCTGAGGGTCATGACATGACCTACGATGCTAAGAGACAAGGAAGCTTATATTTGGACGAGCTAAGGGGAAGGGAGTGCAACGGACAAATGTTGTAGTAGCAGCAGCAGCAGCAACACACAGCAAGAGGCATTCTTGAGCTTCCCCAGCGCTAGGACTTAATGCCCAAAGCTAGGGTGTGACTCCAAAGGGATCCTTCAGTGCTTGCTGCCTTTGCACCTCCTGACATCGTCTGCTCCCATGCAGCTGCCACACCCTTCAAGCCCAGTGTGGGCGGGGTTTGTGGGAGCCCAAGGTGCCTAGCTTCTCCCTCTGAGCCCTGTGGGGGCGGGGAATGGGGCTAGGCCTGGGGACAGCTGGTCCCAGAAGATGAGGAGGTACTTGTACCTCCTCCCATGGCAGGCATTGGTCTGAGACACTCCCTCGACAGGGAGCCAAAGCTGGGCCACCTCTTGGAAAAGGCCCGGGCCTGGCGATTATACCGGCAAATCTATAACAGAACAGACGAGCTAAGGGTGAGGGAATAGACAATCAAGACATACAACTTTACAAGGTATCACTGACAGGGCAGACCATGACAGTTTATGTTAGAAGATTTACAATGTATTTTGACCTCTGAGATCTTTCAGCGCACTCATCACAAGGTATTTACATTCATAGTAAGACTTAAGCTATCTCATACACACATACAAAAAATCATTCACAAGAATGAAAGATAAAATCAGGTACCCTGGTAATTAAAAAAAAAAATACAACTTAGGCGAAAAGGCTGAATCCGGGAGCAGTTTAAATGTGCTTCGAAGTCAGCAGCGTGATAGACTATAGAACCTACGTCTCACTGTATGCAGCGAGCACCAACAGTTTGATTGCTCAACCTGTCAAAAGAAAGGCCTAGTCCCAGATCAGGCCATAGGAGCCATGATCAAGGAACTATCTACATGCAAACTACAGGTACCTTCTGACCCCCCCTCACTTTCCCCACATATACATTATGTAAAGCTTGAAAAACTGGATGAGTTTTAACGTGAAAATATATAAAAACAAAACTGAAGCACGTCAGGTTGATGTGGCATTCTTGAAAGTGGACACGAACACCATGTCTGGCTCCCCGCCCCAGCCTCCATTATACAGGAAGTATGCGTGCCTCAAGCTTTCAACCACCACCACTGTCGATACTACGCTTTAATATCCTCATTATTTTTAAGTGCATTTGCGACGTATCTAGCTGACATTCAATATTCTAATATGATCTTGAAAGAAAGATTTCCAATAAACAATCCTGTACAAAACCATTTAAAAACTACTTAAAAATAATTAGCAGGTAAAAAAATAATCGTGATTTCTGGCTTAGATACAGGATTTATTGCAAGGTGACAGTTATTCGTCAGACTCTAGCAAGTCTAGATATTACAAGAGAAAATATGTAAGGAGGCTGACACTCTATGCCAGTGGCTAGTAAATCATCGCTCTTTACCACTGCTAATACTTCTTATTGTACAAACCTAACACTCATACACCCACTTTCAACTACAAGTCACCACTGACCCCAACTGATGACCCAAAAACCAAGACACATCAGTTCAAAAAATCACATCCCTCAAATCTTCACTACAACCATGTAATCCATCATACACATTCAAGCACAGCTTTCTTTCCCTTACAGATAACTCGGTAACAGGAATGAAGAAATCATTTGTGGTGAAACGTTTCCTTATTTAATGTCATAATCTGCGTATGAAGTTATGAACGTCTCTTCCCACAACTAGGCAGATATACCCCTACAGGTAACCAAATACTCTTTACAAGGCTCCTTTTACAACGCAAAAAACGCTTACCGCGCTTCCTACCCCCTTATTAAATAAACAATGCCATGGGACTAAAATTGGTAAGCCACTTTTGTTCCCGTGATGGGCTGTGTGCCTGAGCTGGGCCATCGTCCAAGGCTGAGCCGGGATGGATTGTCATGACCCTCTACCATGACTTGGTAATATCCCTCAGTGATAAGTGCTACTGGCCACACCACCCAGCACCCTACAAGGCACCAACCACTTAGTGTGATTGGCTGGATACTCTGGCTTTCCAACATATAGGTCGCTGTTGGCGGCCTCTCAGACAGTGAGGCCAAGAGTTAAAATTATACAGTGATCAAGTATCATATATACCTTTGATGAGTTTGAGTTTTTTCTACCTCCAGAGTCCAGCCCTGGGCCAAGTTGTCTAGTGATTGCCTGGTCAACCAGGCTGCTGCTGCTGCTGCTGGTCCTCTGGCCCACATATCCATCACAGCTTGGTTGATCCAGATTATTATAATCAAAAAGAAGCGCTAAGCCACAAGGGCTATACAGCGCTGACTGGTTGATCCAGAACCTGGTGGAATTACTTATCCTGTTTCCTCTTGATTTCCACAATTTTCCCAGCAGTCTCTCTGATATACCTTCGACGGATTCCGAGGGTTTTCCTACTCCCAGAGCCCGGCTTAGGGCCAGACTCATCTCGCCTATTTGTGGTCGCTGGTCATTACTAGGTCCTCTCCCTGCTCCCAGAGCTTTATCATACCTCTTCTTGAAGCTATGTATAGATCCTGCCTCCACTACCTCATTCTTCAGATTGTTTCACTCCCTGACAACTCTATGACTGAAGAAATACTTTCTAACATCCCTGTGAGTCATGACTTTTCAACTTCCAGTTATGTCCCCTTCTTGCTGTGTCCTGTCTCTGAAACATTCTGTCACTATCCACCTTGTCAATTCCTTTATATGTTATCATGTCCCCCTATTCCTCCTGTCCTCCAGTGTCATCAGGATGATTTCCCTTAATCTCTCCTCGTAGGACATACCCCTTAGCCCCAGGACTAGTCTTGTTGCAAACCTATGCACTTTCACTAATTTCTTGTGATGAATGGTTTGAAAAACCGACAAGTTGAAGATTGAGACACTTATGCAGCATATGGGAATCTTTATTCAGGAAACGTTTCGCCACACAGTGGCTTCATCAGCCCAATACAAAGAGGAAGGCGTAAGGAGAGGAGGAGTATGAGGTAATCAGTCCCTCAACCTGGAGTCGATGTGTTCAGTCCATCAATCTTGTAGAATGTACAGCATAGGGCCGTAGACGTGGCTTATATACTGTAGTGAGGTGAGGTGAAGCAGGCGGACGCGGGGTCATAGTGGTACCATCCACTTCGACTAGTGGATGGTACCACTATGACCCCGCGTCCGCCTGCTTCACCTCACCTCACTACAGTATATAAGCCACGTCTACGGCCCTATGCTGTAAATTCTACAAGATTGATGGACTGAACACATCGACTCCAGGTTGAGGGACTGATTACCTCATACTCCTCCTCTCCTTACACCTTCCTCTTTGTATTGGACTGATGAAGCCACTGTGTGGCGAAACGTTTCCTGAATAAAGATTCCCATATGCTGCATAAGTGTCTCAATCTTCAACTAATTTCTTAACGTGCTTGACCAGGTGTGGATTCCATACTGGTGTATGCTGCACATTCCAATATGGGCCTGACGTACAGAATGTACAGTGCACTGAATGACCCCTTACTCAGGTATCGAAATGCTATTCCTAGGTTTGCCAGGCGCCCATATGCTGCAGCAGTTATTTAGTTAATGTGCGCCTCAGATGTGCTCGGTATGATACTCACTCCAAAATCCTTGAGTGAAGTTTGCAGCCTTTGCCCCCTCCCCTAGCATATATTCAATTTGTGGTCTCTTAAACCTTCCTCAATCTTCATGACCGCATTTGGTGGAGTTAAACTCTACGAGTCAATTGTTGGACCAGGCTTGCAGCTTGTCCAGATCCCTTTGTAGTCCTACCTGATCCTCTTCCACTTGAATTCTTTGCATTAGCTTTACATCATCTGCAAACAGGAACACTTCTGAATCTATCCCTTCTGTCGTGTCATCCACAAATACCAGAAACAGCACTGCCCTAGGAGTGACCCTAATGGAATTCTGCTAGTCATATGCGCCCACTCTGATACCTCATCACGTGCCATCACTCGTTGTTTCCTTCCTGTCAGGTATTCCCGGATCCATTGCAGTGCCTTTCCTATTATTCCTGCCTGCTCCTCTAGCTTGTGCACTAATCTCTTGTGCGGAACTATGTCTTCTTTCAGCCCCTCCACCCTCTCCTGTCTTACTTCTGTTACCTTGTCGTAAAACCCCAGTAGGTTTGTAACACAGGATTTTGCCTTCCTGAAACCATGCTGGTTATCGTGAATAAGTTCATTTCTTTCAAGGTGCTCCACCATTCTTCTGACTTTGCATACATGTCAGTGACACTAGTCTGTAGTTTAATGCTGCCAGTCTCTCTCTCCTTTCTTGAAACTTGTGACTACATTTGCTGTCTTCCACACCCCAGGTAGTTGCCCCCGTTATGATGGATGTTTTAAAGATTGTTGTTAGTGACATGTACAGTGCCTCTGCTCCTTATCTCAGGACCCATGGAGAGATGTCCGGTCCCACCGCCTTCGAAGTACAGTCGACCCTCAACTAACGGCGGCATTAAGCAACGGCAATTTCGTCTAACGGCGCTTTTTGCCGTAGAAAAAATGCCTTAACCAATGGCGAAAAGCTTAACCAACAACGTCAGCGTGCCATTGTTTACAAGCTGTTGCGGTCGGTTTCCACGTGTGCCTCCCATACATTTTGGATTATTCCACTGTTTCTAGCAATTGTAACTGCTAAATATGTCGTCATGGGTCCCACGAAAGCTTCTAGAGCCAGCCCTTTGGTAAAGGATGTGAGAAACACGATAGAATTCAAGAAAAAGTTTGTAGAAAAATACGAAAGTGGTGGTGGTAGAGGGTGGTCCAGTGATTCTCAAGCTGTGATTAATGGTTTTGAAAACCGACAAGTTGAAGATCGAGACACATATGCAACATATGGGAATCTTTATTTAGGAAACATTTCGCCACTCAGTGGCTTCATCAGTTCAATACAATGCAGAAAGGTGTAAGGAGAGGAGGAGTTTGAGGTAATCAGTCCCTCAGCCTGGAGTCGATGTGTTCAGTCCATCAATCTTAATGGACTGAACACATCGACATCAATCTTGATGGACTGAACACATCGACTCCAGGCTGAGGGACTGATTACCTCAAACTCCTCCTCTCCTTACACCTTTCTGCTTTGTATTGGACTGATGAAGCCACTGTGTGGCAAAATGTTTCCTAAATAAAGATTCCCATATGTTGCATACGTGTCTCGATTCTCAAGCTGGTCCTAGTGGCATTAAAAAACCAAGAAGGGAGGTAACCCCACCAAAGGACTTGGTACCTGAAGTCTTTATGGAAGGGGATTCCCCTTCCAAGCAATAGACAATTCTGAATTTTCCCTCCTGCTGGCACATCACTCATCAACAACTCCACAATAAAGGTAAGTGGCATTTAATTATTGTTTATTTTGCATGTCCCATTCCTTTCCATATAAGGAAATGTATATTTCATGTAATATTTTTTTTACAGACTTTGGGGGGTTAGGAACGAATTAACTATTTCTATTATTTCTTATGGGGAAAATTAACTCGACCAACGGCAAGCCCTCTGCAACGGATTAATGCCGTTGGTTGAGGGTCCACTGTATCTAGTTCCGCACTCTTATTGTGCCCACGGCTCCCCTGTTTTTCTTTACACTTCTTTCCACATCTCTCACTACAGTATGTTATATGAGTATGCAGATTTGGGACAAGGCCCTCGAGTACTTTCCACGAACACATTACCATGCATCATTCTCTAACGACTGACTTAGTCTCTGCATCAGCGAGTACATATTAAGGACAAAGAATAACATTCACAATTTTGTGGCTGTAGCAATGCACAGGTAACCCACAAATATCAGATAACTGGAAAACGTTCCTGTTCATCCTTGTCTGTTGTGTCATGAATTCATAATATAGTAGTTCAAAATGGACCGAAATGTCTACTTTTCATATCCAATTTGTGGGTCGGTTCTATTGTTATAAACCAACCTCTTTTATAATGCCATTGCTAACACAATCCTACTGGGACTGGCAATTTTTCACTTTTATTCTTAAGGTTCAGGTCTCATCGCGAGCAGCATGTATTATCATGATTAATGAAGAAAAAGGCACAATACAGTGATTGGAACAACACACAAATAACTCATACATAGGAGAAAGAAACTTATGATGTTAATGATCCATGGCACACATTCGCCGCTTGACCTGAGCAGAGTGCGGACGTGTGACTACTGCCCTCTGCTGGCCATTGGAGGAGACTTATATTTTCACAACATGGTGCAGTCTGTGAGAAGGCGTTTGCACACGGTGTGCCTTGAATTGGTGCGTGGTGCAATAACGCCTCAGTCTGCACAAGTGCTTTTACCGCAAATTATCCGTGACACCTATGGTGTTGCGGATCAAGAACTGTATGGTGTGGCGCTAAATGGTGCCTATCGTATTTTTGTAAAGTTGAGATCAGCTGGAGTGTATGAACGGCTGGTTGACAAGTACCAGGACAGGAGCGTGGACGTTAATTCAGTGATACGTGTTCGACTCATCAACGTGTCTAGGCATTACACATGGGTGAAAGTCCGAAATGTGCCATTTGAGGCGGACGAGACTGATCTGCGGAATGTATTTTAACAGTATGGACCTGTACACTTGGCTATGGCTGGTAAATGGACGGATGGGGCGTATGCCGGCTTGCCAGATGGTACGTTCACGCTCAAGATGACGTTGAGGCATTCCATCCCGTCTTACGTCATACTGGACGCATTTAGGACGCAGGTAATGGTGTACTATGCTGGGCAGCAGAAGACGTGTAGGTTATGTGGTGCATATGACCATATGGCGGCCCAGTGTGGGAGATGGCAGCGGAGACAGGAACTAGGTAGTGAGATGGTGAAAGAGCCAGAACTGGAGGTGGGTCATGCTGATGAGTCACCTGTACATAGAAGTGGCACTTCCTGGAGTGAGGAAGTGGAGTGTGAGCTGCCACTGGTGGGTACCAGCCCATCACTGTCACAGTTAGTGGGAAGTGAGGCATCTGCCTTGGAGAACGGGAAGACTGTGCAGATTGGTGACGTGCAGGTAGAGGGAGGCCTACTGGTGAATGTGAAGGAAAAATCCTTTGAGAAGAAGGTTTCTGAGGATAACTTGAGAATGGTGAGGAGTACTGTTCAGGTTGAAGATGAGCAACTTGGAAGATTGGCGAACATGGCAGATGACTCGCCAGGAGTGGTGGAAGTGATTGAGGTGAATGCTGAGATTCACAGGGAGGCATCCAGTGAGTTGGAAATGGATGCAGAGAGTGTCAACCGTAAGAGGGCGGCGACATATTCCGACTCTGATGATGTTTTGACCCCGGCACAGAGACCGGGGAAAAAGCCGTGGGTTGATGTGGTGCGTGGGAGCTTTAAAGGTACGCCTGGTCCGGTGTTGGATCAGGGGAAGCCACAAGTGGGCAGTGGAGAGAAAAGTGGAAGAAGCAGACACACTGGAAGCGTGTCAGTGAAAGGTAAAATGGGGCAGAGGGTGAAATCACATAAGTAGGTTTCCGGTGCATGACAGTGAATATTAATGGATTGTGTGCGAGTGAGAAGCGTCTGTGGGTAAAGGGATTTTTAAGACGTTATGCTATAGACACTGTTTTTGTGCAGGAACATAATTTCAAGCTGGAAAGGGAATTGGAGGTGGATGGGTACAGAGTGTTTGTGATGTATTCGGAGCGAATGAAGGGAGGGGTGGGAATCCTGATCCGAGAGACGAGCCCGTTTGTTGTTCTTAGGAGTGAAGGGGGGGGGGGTCGTGTGTTAAGAATAGATGGGTGGTGGAGAGGTGAGAGGATGGCAGTAGTTTGCGTGTATGTGCCGGCTGAGAATGATGTAAGGGTAAAGAATGAATTTGTGAATAACGTATTGGTATATTATTTGCGGTCATTACCGTCAGTGACAATAGTTGGTGGTGACTGGAACTGTGTGGTGCGAAGGAAGGATGTGGAACCGAGAGAGGCAGGGTGTTTTTTGGCAGGTTTAGGGGATCTATTGAGAGGTGTGGGATTGAGGGATATAGTTGATGGAGGGGATTGCGAGATAGAGCACACATTTCATAGAAAGGGATATGCTGCACGATTAGATAGGTTGTATGTGACAAGGGGAGTGAGGGTGACGTGGGTGCAGACGGTGAATGTCGTTTATTCAGATCATAGGGCGGTTTATGCTGATTTAAACTGGGACGGTTTGCCTAAGAGATATTTGGGGTACTGGAAGCTAAATGTACGACTACTGGGTGAGCAGGTGGAGGGCAGGGATTTTGAAAGTTTGTGGGAGGACTTATGGGGTGGGGGTAAGAGTGCAAGCGACTTATTGGGGTGGTGGGATGGGGTTGCAAAGAGGAGGATCAGGCAATATTATGTGCGAAGGGGAAAGAATGAGGCATGGATGACATATGGGCTTCAACAGTATTTAGAGGGGCGGTTGCAGGGTTGTTATGAGAGGGGTGCTGTGGAAGGTGTGTATCCAATGGAGGAAATTGAAGTGTTAAAGTGGCAGATAAGAGATATGCACAATGAGAGATTTGATGAGGCGAGGGTGCAAGGTGGGTTAGAGGAGGCGATTTGGGGTGACAGGCCGTCAGCCTGTGTGTTACGGGGCCAGCGGAGACGCAGGCTGGCAATGGAAATTGATAAGCTGGTAGAACACGAGAACTTAGGTGGGTATACGAAGGGTCAAGAGTTGCGAACTACTGAGGGTATGAGTGGTTTTATGGATAGTTGGTTTGGAAAATATTTGTGGAGTGTAGGACTGAACGGTGAGGATTTAGAGAGATTGGGAGAGAATGTATCTTGTGTGCTGAGTGGAAGTGATCGTATGGCATTGGGAGGGGATATTGAAGAGGGGGAGGTATGGAGAGCTTTGGAGAATATGGCGAGAGGTAAAGCGCCAGGTATAGATGGGTTACCTTGTGAATTCTATGTGAAGCATTGGAGTGTGTTGAAGGATTTTTTAGTGAACCTGATGAATGTGATGAAAAGTGAGGGGAGGATGGGTGAGTTGCAGCGTACTGCAGTAGTAGTATTGATTCCAAAAGGGGAAGGCCCTACTACAGTGCAGAACTACAGGGCACTGTCGTTATGTGCTGATTATAAGATATTCGCAAAAATCTTGGGGAACAGGCTGAAGTGCGTGATAGAGTTGTTGCGAGAGGTCAGTATGGGGTGCCTGGGAGGACGATGTATGAGGGACATGGAATAATAAAAGATTTTGTGGAAAGTATGGAGGAGGAGAATAAACGGGGGGAGGTGTCTTAGCATTGGATTGGCAGGCTGCGTATGATTGCATAGAACGAGAGGCACTGTGGCATATCTTACGGAGGCAAGGTTTTGGGAAAGAGATGGTGCGTTGGATTGAGACTTTGTATAATAGGGTAGGTGTACGTGTGCAGGTGAATGGGAAATTGGGAGAGTGGGTTTCAATGGGTAGAGGCATAAGGCAGGGTTGTCCTCTGTCTCAACTGTTGTTTGCTTGTATACAGGACCCTTTTTACAGGGCAGTGGGGAAATGTTTAGGGGTGGATCGTGGTGTGGAGAATGGAGGGATGGGAATAATAGGGTATGTGGATGATACGACAATACTAATGAGCAGGGAGGATGTAATTGGTGGTTTTGAAGGAGTTACAGGTTTAAAAGTGAATGTGGAGAAATCGAAATTATTGGTCTTAGGGAATTGGGTAGGGAGGGCGCGATGGGAAACAGCTGTGCATTGGTGTGTGGTGGATAGACTAAAGGTGTGTGGGATAATTTATATGGGGAATGCTGGGGAGGCACAGATGGTTAATTCTGGGAGGGCAGTGGATAGGTTGGTGGGTAGGTTAAATGTTTTGAGACCCATGCATTTGACGATACATCAACGTGTAATAGTGGTGAATGTAATGTTATATAGTATGGTCTGGCATGTGGCAGCAGTATATCCGTTGGCAGGACCGGACATAACTAGAATGCTAAAAAAGGTTTTTCGATATATATGGGGTTCTGGGTGTGACTGGTTGGGTAGGAGTGTTGTTATGCTACCGGTCAACAAAGGTGGATTGGGTTTAATAGATATAAGATTAAGGGTTAAGTGTATATATTTGAAGAGGGGGTTTCTCCGAGTGGAAGGTCGTGTGGGGAAGGGTGTGCAAGCATTATATGAGGAGGCACGAAGGTGGTGGGTAGGATCAGAGATGAGTGTGAGGATGTGCTGCGAGCTTTACTGTATGTTAGAGATCCGTCTAGGATGCGGGTAGGTGTTCTGGAGCGTGCTGTAGGGGTGAGGGTGATTGCAAATGTTGAGGGCATATACTCAATGTATGCATGGGGAGACATTTGGGTAAGGTTGCGGTTGGTTGGTGCGCATCAGACCAAGAGTGAGAGAGGTAATGTTTCGTTTCCTTCATGGAATATTGCCGTCTGGTTGGGTAAGGTTGCGGTTGGTTGGTGCGCATCAGACCAAGAGTGAGAGAGGTAATGTTTCGTTTCCTTCATGGAATATTGCCGTCTGGTGTGGTATGTGGATGATACGACAATACTAATGAGCAGGGAGGATGTAATTGGTGGTTTTGAAGGAGTTACAGGTTTAAAAGTGAATGTGGAGAAATCGAAATTATTGGTCTTAGGGAATTGGGTAGGGAGGGCGCGATGGGAAACAGCTGTGCATTGGTGTGTGGTGGATAGACTAAAGGTGTGTGGGATAATTTATATGGGGAATGCCGGGGAGGCACAGATGGTTAATTCTGGGAGGGCAGTGGATAGGTTGGTGGGTAGGTTAAATGTTTTGAGACCCATGCATTTGACGATACATCAACGTGTAATAGTGGTGAATGTAATGTTATATAGTATGGTCTGGCATGTGGCAGCAGTATATCCGTTGGCAGGACCGGACATAACTAGAATGCTAAAAAAGGTTTTTCGATATATATGGGGTTCTGGGTGTGACTGGTTGGGTAGGAGTGTTGTTATGCTACCGGTCAACAAAGGTGGATTGGGTTTAATAGATATAAGATTAAGGGTTAAGTGTATATATTTGAAGAGGGGGTTTCTCCGAGTGGAAGGTCGTGTGGGGAAGGGTGTGCAAGCATTATATGAGGAGGCACGAAGGTGGTGGGTAGGATCAGAGATGAGTGTGAGGATGTGCTGCGAGCTTTACTGTATGTTAGAGATCCGTCTAGGATGCGGGTAGGTGTTCTGGAGCGTGCTGTAGGGGTGAGGGTGATTGCAAATGTTGAGGGCATATACTCAATGTATGCATGGGGAGACATTTGGGTAAGGTTGCGGTTGGTTGGTGCGCATCAGACCAAGAGTGAGAGAGGTAATGTTTCGTTTCCTTCATGGAATATTGCCGTCTGGTGTGGTGCTTCGGGAGAGAGGGTTGATGGTGGAGGACGTATGTAGGGTGTGTGGGGATAGGGAGACAGCTTTTCATGTAGTATATTTTTGTACAAATTTGGAGTGTATACGAGAGTGGATGGGTGGGATTTTGAGGAGGGTGGGTGGGGGAGGGATATCGGTATTATGGGCATTGAGTTTAGATGTGGGAGGTGTGGAAGAGTCTGTGCAGCATGCTTTGGTGTACATCATAACGGATTTTGTTTTCGTATCATGGGCCATGCGGGGTAATGGGGATTGGGTGGTGCAAAAGAAGGTATTGGCTGCAACAATGTACAAAACACTTAGTCGTAATAGAGGGATATACGGAAGTAGATGGGAAAGGGCTTTTCCTGAAGGATATCGAAGTATGAATGTCAGAGGTTTGTTGGCGGAGAAAAAAAAAAAAGGGGGGGGGGTTGTGTTAGGAATTTCAGGGGTTGCACCGGGCTTGTCTCAGAATTTGGGAATGTATGAGGAGTCCTTGATATGGTGTGAAATGGCAGCGTAGTTGTGGAGTGTGTTTTATGTAAGTTTGTGGTGGTGCGTAAGGGAAAAGTTGTTAAGATTTTTATGGACATGGAAATGAGCAATATTTGTGTGAATGTGAAAAGTATACGGTCATACTCAGGATGGTTTACTGATGTATGTTATGGATAATATGGAAAATTTTAAAGGGGTGATTACCTGTATGTACCTCAACATTATATACATACAAGTAATCTCATTGGGAGACAACCATATTGTTTACCGTAGTCACCCCGTGTAGACATGTGAGAAAACTTAACCACCCCTGGTCACGGCAGGTGGTCCCTTCGACCTCACAATCTTATCCATATCTATCCGAGACCAGTATGGATTGGATAGCACCCACAAGTACGGTGCTGCTAATTAATTGTGGACTGTATAGATTATATTAGTGTAACTGAATGAAGGGGGGGGGGTAGGTTACACATGGATATATCCATCAAGGAAAAACACTTGTACGTAATCTCTCCACTTACCAGATATTCTCTGGTGGTCACTTGATGTAGCTGGATCACTCATAACCTATCCAATTACAACATACCTAACTGGCCAGTATCAGTCTGCTATAACTAGAAGGGTTACTTAACTGTGGGTGATTGATACTCCTTATTTCCTCCATTCACCATCTCATTTCGATGTCCTGCTACACCGACACGGTTCTCATTCCAGCAGGACGAGGTATCCGTTGGTTTGTCCCGGTTTAGAAGTCGTGACTCAATGAACTTCATTATCCTCGTCCCGGGAACAAGGTCTAACATGTTCGCTCGGAGCAAGGCGACTTATTTCACTTCACGCATTCTCTTAACTTAGTGTTATTATCATTAATTACATTACAATTCACAAGACGATTTAATGTCTCATAATTATTATACACATTAGAGATCACTCCATTAAGATCTGAGACCGATGAGTGATGATTAAACCAAGGGTAATTTTCCCCGGGACACAGTCCATGGTGATGCGCCAGTCACCCGGTCCTACCCTTATTCACTCATTTTACCACTTTATTACTGTGGTCCCGTAAATCACGTTCCCTCATTCTCCACCAGCAACAGTTACGATACTTCCTATTATGAAATGAGGCCTATATTAATCCTTAGGCCGCCATGAACGCCAATTTCCTGGTTCCATGCTTTCCCAGCCTCCTCACTATATTCAAAACACTCCCGCCTCCCCCATGGCCCGAGTCGACCTCTCCCCCCGCACATCCGCGCATGCGCAAAGGGAACTCTTGGTTCTATCCTATTGTCAAATATATTTTTGACTCATATCGACACATTAAACACCTATTAGGCACTATAGTTTCGGAAAATTAAAAATTTTCCACACTGCGGCCGGGCGGAGGTCGTTGCTAGACGACTTACATAATGTGGAGAACAATTTTCCCATCTTCACTGGCCACCTGGCTTGGGAACTCCAACATTGGTATTTACATAATCACCCATTAATTCTTTCCACCTGTTAACTCCTCAGGTAGAGCTCCATCCAAAGCACACTCAAGCCTCCATGCTTCTGGTATTAACAATTTCCCTCTTATTGTAAGGTGTGACACTAAGTCTATGCTCTCGGGGTTAATTTGTTGGGCATACTAGAATTATGAGACATCGTCTGCCAAGTCTTTTGCTTTCGTAGTGAGTGATTTTCTTTAACAATAATAAGTCTCTCTCAGTATCCCAAGTCAGCCCCAGCACATTACTGCTTATAGGCACTTCAACTCCATGGCCATCCATATTTATTGATCCCTCAAAATGGACTAATTAATGTTCCATTCTCTCAGGGGCATAAGCCTATGCTCCCTGGATTAATTTATTGGGCATACTGGAATTATGAGATTTTAACAATAACAAGTCTCTCAGTATCCCAAGTCAGCCCCAGCACATTACTGCATATAGGCACTTCAACTCCATGGCCATCCATATTTATTGATCCCTCAAAATGGACTAATTACTGTTCCATTCTCTCAGGGGCATAAGCCTATGCTCCCTGGATTAATTTATTGGGCATACTGGAAATATTAGACTTTAACAATAACAAGTCTCTCTCAGTATCCCAAGTCAGTCCCAGCACCTTACTGCATTATTTCATTAACCCCTTCACATATCCTCATTAGTTCCTCTTCAGTTGACGTCACACCCGGAAATTGTCCACATAAGATTATTTACCCAATTACTTCGCTCAGTGGACCACCTGTGCACTTAAGGTGTGCATTTATCGTCGCCTGAAGTAAGAACAATTTATTATTTAACTGTTTATTAATTATATCATTATAAGCAGTCAACAATTTTGGTGTCTTGCTCAGTTCGCAGAGGTGGGCCCTTTAACTGTCCATACGCCATCCTATAATTAGTAGGTAATTCTGGACGGTCGAGCTTCCACGGAAGTCGCACCCAGTAATGTCCAGATTCACATTTAACATCCTTCAGGTATTGTTCCTGAGTAAAGGAATCATTTGGACTTAACTCATTTATATTAATCCCTATGCTGTCCAGCTCCCACAAATTAGACTGGTTCAACATCATTCTCGATAGAAGAATACTTGTACTGGGTTGACCTTTTATGAGCAAGACACCGTGACTGTATTCACTTCTAGTCATTATTACTAGGCGGTAGTCTGCCATACATTACATGGCCCGTACCAGTGTTGAGGAGAGTGACGCCGCATGCCTTTGGATTTATGCCCTTTATCCTGAATTATTACATCCAACGCCGGCAAGGCTACCTCAGCTAGGCCATCATTATTGCCATTAGCTGCAACTTTTACATCAGTCACTGTAGTGTCAGGGTTATTAACATTATCATTATTGTCACCATTATTATAAGAATCACATACAACCCTGCACATAACTGTATGGTGCCTTCCCTTGTTGCATTGATAGCAACTGTTCAATTTGGTATGACAATCCTTTACATTATGATTGTCTAGACATCTGATAAATCTGTCAAGTTCTTTCATTCTTTCCACTTTAATATCCCATGAATTATAGGCATTACAATTTTTAGTGAAATGAGTACCCTGGCAGAAGAGGCAGTCTCTTTTCCTTGCCTGACCTTTTATTAACTGGGTTACCCTTACTGAGGTACTTATTCCTCTTACCTTGATGTGAGGAACCACTATTACTGATTCCTGACTTGATATGTGCCTATTAACTCTTAACTATGATTATTACCACTGGGATTATTTTTCCCTTTTGAGACCTGACAGATACTTCAGAGTCATTATGTGTTATATCCTTAGAACTGTTTGGCTGACTGGTCTGCAATTGAACAATTAATTCCTGCCGACCTAGTCTGATTTCCTCCAGACCGTACTCTGGAGGTTTTGGCAAACCCACCCTTTGCATTAATAGGTTGACCAACTGCCTGGCTTACACCCTTTAATTTATTCAAAGCCTTACTTTTACAAGACAGTTTTTCTTCCAATTCGTAATGTTGATTAATTAAAACATTCATTTCCATTCCATCTGCACAATTCTCCAGCAGATCTCTTTCACAGTCTTTAAACCACAATTTGTACCAATCAAATCTACTCTCTAAAACATCTAAATATAACTTTAATTCATTAGGGTTCACGGTTCTTTGATTCACTAAATCAAATGCCTTCGTCACATGGCTTTTAATAGCCTGTAATGATGCTTTCATTACTCTAAAATTCACGGACTTGTCAGCCACATTAACTCCATTAGATCCAGTCATGGTTAGAGAATTATTCCACATTAACTCCATTAGATCCAGTCATGGTTAGAGAATTATTAAGTACTGATTATACAACTTAAGTAGGCGCCTTATAAGAGTAATTCTTGCACTTTACTCTTGTATAAATCCTAGCCACACATGTGCTAGCAATTAATTGGGCTAATTATCATCCACCACACGATCGATTAAACTTGTGTACCCTATACCCACTTCCTTCAATCAGTCACTTAATTATTAAGTAATTAATTCAATTAAGTTTTTCACTGATTGCATCCGGTTCAGGAAGGACCAGCGGGCAGATATGGAAAATTTTAAAGGGGTGATTACCTGTATGTACCTCAACATTATATACATACAAGTAATCTCATTGGGAGACAACCATATTGTTTACTGTAGTCACCCCGTGTAGACATGTGAGAAAACTTAACCACCCCTGGTCACGGCAGGTGGTCCCTTCGACCTCACAATCTTATCCATATCTATCCGAGACCAGTATGGATTGGATAGCACCCACAAGTACAGTGCTACTAATTAATTGTGGACTGTATAGATTATATTAGTGTAACTGAATGAAGCGGGGGGGGTAGGTTACACATGGATATATCCATCAAGGAAAAACACTTGTACATAATCTCTCCACTTACCAGATATTCTCTGGTCACTTGATGTAGCTGGATCACTCATAACCTATCCAATTACAACATACCTAACTGGCCAGTATCAGTCTGCTATAACTAGAAGGGTTACTTAACTGTGGGTGATTGATACTCCTTATTTCCTCCATTCACCATCTCATTTCGATGTCCTGCTACACCGACACGGTTCTCATTCCAGCAGGACGAGGTATCCGTTGGTTTGTCCCGGTTTAGAAGTCGTGACTCAATGAACTTCATTATCCTCGTCCCGGGAACGAGGTCTAACGTGTTCACTCGGAGCAAGGCGACTTATTTCACTTCACGCATTCTCTTAACTTAGTGTTATTATCATTAATTACATTACAATTCACAAGACGATTTAATGTCTCATAATTATTATACACATTAGAGATCACTCCATTAAGATCTGAGACCGATGAGTGATGATTAAACCAAGGGTAATTTTCCCCGGGACACAGTCCATGGTGACGCGCCAGTCACCCAGTCCTACCCTTATTCACTCATTTTACCACTTTATTACTGTGGTCCCGTAAATCACGTTCCCTCACTCTCCGCCAGCAACAGTTATGACACTTCCTATTATGAAATGAGGCCTATACTAATACTTAGGCCGCCGTGAACGCCAATTTCCTGGTTCCATGCTTTCCCAGCCTCCTCACTATATTCAAAACACTCCCGCCTCCCCCATGGCCCGAGTCGACCTCTCCCCCTGCACATCCGCGCATGCGCAAAGGGAACTCTTGGTTCTATCCTATTGTCAAATATATTTTTGACTCATATCGACACATTAAACACCTATTAGGCACTATAGTTTCGGAAAATTAAAAATTTTCCACAGATAAGTTAAATTTGGGATATGTTGTAATGTATTATCAGGACTGGTGGTTGTATTAAAGTACAGGACATGCGGGCGTGATAAATATGTCTGTGTACCAAATGTACTGGTTACCTGGAGGTTATTCCGGGGATCAACGCCCCCGCGGCCCGGTCCATGACCAGGCCTCCCGATGGATCAGGGCCTGATCAACTAGGCTGTTACTGCTGGCTGCACGCAGTCCAACGTACGAGCCACAGCCCGGCTGATCCGGCACTGACTTTAGGTATCTGTCCAGCTCTCTCTTGAAGGCAGCCAGGGGTTTATTGGCAATTCCCCTAATGCTTGATGGGAGGCTGTTGAACAGTTTTGGGCCCCGGACACTTATGGTGTTTTCCCTTAGTGTACCAATGGCGCCCCTACTTTTTATTGGGGGCATTTTGCATCGTCTGCCCAGTCTTTTACTTTCGTAGGGAGTGATTTCTGTGTGCAGATTTGGGACCATTCCTTCCAAGATTTTCCAAGTGTAGATTATGATATATCTCTCCCTCCTGCGTTCCAACGAGTACAAGTCAAGTGCTTCCAAGCGTTCCCAGATAATGCAATGTGTGTGATTTTTATCATACATTAAATGTATATAGCAGTATGTAAGAGAGAATTTCATGTACTCAGTATGGGTTATATATTAGTATTCGGTGAAGTTCAATGAATATTATTGACGAGTGATGGGTATATAAGGACGTGTTCATGTACAATGTGTTAAGTAGGGTTAGGATGGTGAGGCAAGAAATGCTGCGGTCTGTAGAATAAGTAAGTAAGTTTATTCAGGTATACACAAATACAGTTACATAGAATTATCATACATAGCAGCATGTGTGTAGAGAACCTGGGATAACCCAAAAAAGTCAGACAGAGTGACTTATTTCCATTGGGGTCCTTTTACCTTATTATTATAATATAAAGGTTATAATATTTTCTTATTATTCTACAATGAAGATCTACTACACCAAGGTCATTAAGACTATCTACAATACGAGGGTCATTACTAGGAATAAGGTAAAATTTACACGTATGTTAGCTAAAAAATAGAAAATCATTCCCCTCCCTTTCTGTAGCTACATTCATCAGACACCTTTTGGCACTCTTCTTGAACTGGTTCATGCTATGACTGGCTTTGACATGTGCGGGCAGTCTGTTCCATTCCTTTATTGCTGTACAATAAAAGGTGTTTGAAGCCTGGCCACTGACTGTGGGTACTACAAAGTTGTGCTCTCTCCCCCTAGTACTATGATTGCTTTGGTTCCCATTATTATTATTATTATAATCAAAAAGAAGCGCTAAGCCACAAGGGCTATACAGCGCTGCAGGGTAGGGAAGGAAGCAAGGGAATTGGATGGCAGAAGGGAGGGGGGATGATCAGCAGGTTACAGAAAACAGCGGGGCAGGGGATAGTACGGGGGTAGAAGGTAGCAAGAGATACAAGTAGAAAGGGCTGAAAGTATCAGAATTTGTGAAGTAAGTCAGTCGTTGTCAAAAAGTCAATGAGAGAGTCCGGATGAAAGGTGGGTCCATCAGCGAGAAGGGAAGGTAAAGTGAGAGCAGCGGGGCGAAGACGACGACAGAGGTAAATTCTGCGTGCTCGTTGATAAAGTGGGCAGTCCAACAGAATGTGGCTGACTGATAATGGAGCTTGGCAATTCTCACAGAGAGGAGCAAGACGCCTCTCCATGAGATATCCATGAGTAAGACGAGTATGGCCAATGCGAAGACGGGAGAGAGTAGTCTCCCAACCTCGACACTGGTGATAAGAAGACGGCCAGTAACCTATACTCGGTTTAATAGACTGAAGTTTGTTGCCGAGCATAGTAGACCAACGTTGTTGCCAACGGGTGTGAAGGTGGGAAGATATTACAGCAAAATAGTCCGTACATGGAATACCTCTATAAGAAACTGGTAGGTCATGTACTGCTGACCGCGCAGCAGTGTCTGCCTGTTCATTGCCCTGTACGTCAACATGACCAGGGACCCAACAAAAAACAATATCTTTATGCTTAGTAAAGATGCGGCGTAGCCAAAGTTGGATACGGAGGACTAAGGGGTGAGGTGTATCAAATTTTTGTATAGCCTGTAAAGCACTAAGGGAGTCTGAGACAACCACAAATGATGACACAGGCATAGATGCAATACGGATAAGTGCTGTAAGGATGGCATATAATTCAGCAGTAAAAATACTAGCTGAAGATAGTAAATGCCCTTGTACGACGCTGTCCGGAAACACTGCTGCGAATCCTACGCCGTCAGAAGACTTAGAGCCATCTGTGTACACAGCAATGGCATGAGAATGAGAGTGAAAGTGGTCAAGAAAAAGAGAGCGGGAAGCGACCGTAGACAGTTGGGCTTTCGAGCAAGGGAGGGAGAAAGAACAGACTCGAACAGCTGGAACTTCCCAGGGGGGTAGGGAAAAGTGAGATGCTACATGTACATAGAAAGGTGGTAGTTGAAGAGAAGACAAGAGCGAATGAAGGCGAAGAGAGAAGGGACGGAGTAAGCAGGGGCGGCGAACAAATAAAGAATGTCTACTAATATCAGTGACCATTCTATAAATGGAAGGATTGCGGAGATCATGAGAGCGTACATAGTAGTGCAGGCAATGGGCATCACGGCGATCGGATAAGGATGGAACGTTCGCTTCTGCATAGAGGCTTTCGACAGGGGAAGAGCGAAAAGCACCAAGGCATAAACGTAATCCTTGGTGATGAATGGGGTTAAGGCTAGAGAGAGTAGCAGGAGATGCCGCTGAATAGATCTGGTCACCATAATCAAGTTTCGATAAAATAAGGGTGGAATGTAGGTGAAGGAGGGTTCGACGATCAGCTCCCCACGAAAGATGAGCAAGGGTTTTAAGAAGGTTCAGCCGGCTGTGACAAGTTGCCTTCAGAGAGGTAATGTGAGGTTTCCAGGATAACCTACGATCAAAGAGGAGGCCCAGAAACTTGACTGTATCACGTTCAGGGATACGTGAGCCATAGAGGTACAAAGGATGATCAGAGATGACAGAGCGTCTAGTGAAAGTGATTTGGTGGGTTTTAGTGCTGGAAAATTTAAACCCATGTGTGGTGGCCCAATTGGAAACACGGTCGACTGCATGCTGGAGAGAAACTGTAAGGAGGTGACAGTCAGCGCCTGCACAGGCAATAGCGAAGTCATCAACATAGAGTGATGACCAAATATTTGATGGAAGACTAGAGGCCAAATCATTAATAGCAAGGAGAAAAAGTGTTGTGCTCAGAACACATCCCTGGGGGACACCTTCAGCTTGGACAAAGTCCGGGGAGAGCACATTATTAACCCGAACACGGAAATGCCTGTCAGTTAAAAAGTTCTTAAGGAAGGATGGTAGATTGCCTCGAAGGCCTAAGGAGTGGACTTGGGCTAAAATATTATACCTCCAAGTTGTGTCATATGCCTTCTCAAGGTCAAAAAATATGGCAATAACCGAGTGGTTATTCGCAAAGGCATTACGAACATACGTATCCAAGCGCAGTAAGGGGTCTATGGTAGAACGTCCCTTACGAAAGCCATATTGACGAGTGGAGAGACTGTTGTGTGTCTCTAAATACCACACTAAACGTCTATTTACTAGACGTTCCATTACTTTGCAAACTGCACTGGTAAGAGCAATGGGACGATAGTGGGAGGTTTCATGTCCTGTAGTGCCTGGTTTGCGGAAAGGGAGAACAATGGCGGATTTCCACAGCTGTGGAAGAACTCCTTGTGACCAAATAAGATTGTAAAGGCGTAATAGGACTGCAAGGGCTGACTGATGTAAATGTTGTAGCATACGAATATGAATGTCGTCGGGCCCAGCTGCCGATGATCGACAAGCTGAGAGTGTTGCCTCCAGTTCTTGAAGTGTAAAAGGCACATTATACTGTTCTTCTCTGAGAGAAGAAAAGTCCAAGGGTGCTAACTCTCTGGCAGACTTTGAGGAAAGAAATGAGGGGCATAGATGGAGTCCCTGAGAAATACGGACCAGATGATTGCCAATTTCATTGGCAACATCTAGTGGGTTTGCTATATCAACACCGGCAACTCGCAGAACAGGAGCCGGGTCAGGAGAATATTTACCACTCAGTTTTCGTACTTTTTTCCAGACTGCACTCATAGAGGAAGCAGAGGTGATGGTGGAGACATAATCTCGCCAGCAAGTGCGTTTAGCGTCACGGATGACACGGCGAGCGATCGCACGCTTCTGTTTAAAATCAAGGAGTCGCTCTGTGGTTCTATTGTACCGGTACCTGCCCCATGCAGCGCGTTTCAAACGTACTGCACGAGCACAAGCAGGAGACCACCAAGGCACGCATTTCTGAGAATGCCTGCCCGAAGTTTGGGGTATAGAATGAGAAGCTGCGGTGAAAACGGAGGACGAGAAGAGGTGTAAAAGCTCATCGATGGAGGACGAAGAAGGAACCTCTTTAAAAACAGTCAGGTGTGAGTAAAGGTTCCAATTTGCCCGATTAAATTGCCAGCGTGGGGTGCGAAGAGGTGGCGAATATGAAGGGGAAGAAAGAATGATTGGGAAATGATCACTGTCATGTAAGTCCGGGAGAACAGACCAAGTAAAGTCTAATGCGGCGGAGGAAGAGCAAACTGAGAGATCGATGCAAGAGAGAGTATGAGTCCGAGGATCAAAATGGGTGTGAGTACCTGTATTTAAAACATGGAGGGGGTGGGTGGCAAGAAAAGCCTCTAACTGAATTCCACGGGAATCACAGTGAGACCCTCCCCAGAGGAAATGGTGGGCATTAAAATCACCAAGTAACAGAATCGGTGGCGGTAATGACGAAACAAGGAAGGCAAAATCCGGAATAGATAATGCCCGAGAAGGAGAGAGATATAAAGAACAGAGCGTATACCACCTATGTAAGTGGATACGGGCTGCTGTGTAATGCAGCGAAGTATGAATAAATAGTTGATGGTACGGAATATCAGTGCGGAGAAGAAGGGCACTTTCATTAAAGGTCCCATCAGGAAAAGGATCTGAAGAATACAACAAATTATAGCCTGAGATGTGAGAAATAACAGCAGAGTGTAATTTTGGTTCCTGTAAGCAAACACCAACAGGGGCAAACTGGGAGAGTAACATCTGAAGCTCACCCCGATTACCCCTGAGGCCGCGTATATTCCACTGTAAAAAGGCCATGATTGGCAATGATAAAGATACTTGAAATCCGCAGGTAAGGGTTCCTACGGACTAGAAGGGTTAGAAAAGTCCACATGCGGAGGCAGTGGAAAATGTTAAAGCAGCGAAGGAACGGTGCGCTGTGAAGAAAGGAGTTGCGCAGATGGAGCAGAGGAGAGAGAAAGAGCGGAAGGTGGATCAGTGTCCATTGATGGTTTGGTCTCTGCAATATATTCAGAGATTGCTTCAAGTGTTTCGGAATTCAGAGATGTCGTATGGGAGACAATATTGGGAATGGTAGGGGGAGGATGAGTAAAGATTGGAACTGTATTGGACTGTACCAAGGTAGGGGGGGGCGAAAGGGTGGAGGGAACTGGAGAAGCGTGGCAGGGGACAGAAGAGACAGGAACCTGGGAGGTGGCAGAAGAGGAAGAAACTTGGGAGGGAACAGGGGAGGAAGGTACATTACGAGGAGGAGGGTGAACCTCTGCACTTGTAACCGAGCCAGTGAGAGGGGAAGAACTAGGGACAGAGACAGGGAGGGTAAAATGAGGAGGTGGAAGATGGGTAGGAGGTGTTACCGGACCTTTTTTTGACTTTTGAGAAGTAGAGGGACGATTGGGAAGAGGTGTCGTACGAGGTCTCGTCGATACTGAGGCTTGTAAGAGAGAACTCGAAGAAGCGAGATTAGACTGAGGCGTTGAAGTAGGGACGTCTGAGCCGAGGACAGCAAAAGGATTAGATACAGGAGTGATTATGGGAGAGGTAACCACAGAGGTGGGTGTAGAAGATGGGATACCAGAAGTGGGGGGACGTTTTGAAACACGGGAATAAGAAACACGTGGGAGTCTCCCTTGGAGGCGGAGATGAGAAACTGCCATGGCATAAGGGAGACCTTCTGTCTCTTTGAGGTAACGGATTTCCCGCTCGTTTAAATAGACCTGACAACTGCGAGAGTATGAAGGGTGAGCCTCATGACAGTTAAGGCAAGAGGGAGATCGATTGCAAGACGTATTAGAATGGTCATCGGCACCACAGACTGGGCATTCGGCGATAGATCTGCAATATTTCGCTGGATGGCCAAATCGCCAGCAATTTCTACACTGTTGTGGTGTAGGGATCACCTTTCGAACTTGTAACCGATGTCCTGCTATATAAACGGAGGATGGGAGTTCTCGGCTGTCAAAAGTTAAACGAGCCACATTGCTAGGGTATCGTCTCCGCCCACGGGCAGGAAGAACGTAAGTGTCTACCTTGAGGATTGGGAGATCTTGGAGTTCCAGCTGTTCAAGAATGTCGGTGCCACATGTCTGGAAATTTTGTTGAACTATGGTATGGGGCAGAATAACGGTACCACTACAAGAATTGAGGGAATGATGTTTTTCAAGGGTGACAGGAACAGTATCTATATGGGAAAGACGAGAGAGCTCACGAGCCTGGGTAGCATTCTGTACGGTAATGATGCGCGTACCGCTCTTAAGAGCATGAAAAGAAATATCTTTACCAACATGGCGTAGGAGTGCCTTGCCAATACTATGGTCAGAAAGATAGGCAGTAGAGGAAGTTGGTCGTAAAGTGAAGAATTTAGTCCACTGTTCAGTCTGAAACTGAGCGTGGAAAGGTAGTGAAGGACGTGTCAATCGTTTCTGAGAAGAACGAGAAGGTGAAGGTGGAGAAATATCATCAGCAGGTAATTGTCGTTGACGTTTAGGCGTGGGACCAGAGTTGGTCCGACGTGGAACGGGTCGGCGATTTGAAAATTGCCGCACCGTAGAGGGAGAGGCCGGAAGCATAGTCAGAGGAGAGCGAAGGTCTGATAAATCGAAGGAGTCAGTCGAGGCCTCAGTACCTGAAGCGGGTGAGGAAACAGCACCGGCAATAGGTACAGAGGCATGAGGAATGTCTGAAGAGTGGTCCAAAGACGAGGCGGGGTCAGAACGGGGTGCGGTATCAAGAAGGGGCCCGGGGGTACTAGGTTCATGGACTAGGGCTGCCATGGTTAGGTTACTTCTTTCTTTTTGTTTTTAAGAAAAAAAAAGAAGAAAAGAAAATAAAAACAAAAAAAAGAAAAAAAAAGGGGGGACCGGGGAGGGATAGTTCCTAGGAGGAATGAAAGGGCCAGAAATCTCCCTCCGCGCCCAAGAGGACTCGACACCGCTAGTAGCGCAGATGCAGCATGGAACCCGTGCCATACCCTACCCTTCATGCCAGTAAACCAGCAATCTGGGATAGCAACCTCACATCTGCCGAGCTACCTCGGTGGACAAAAGAGAGGGCGGCCGGATATCCGCCACAAAGCATACCTCCTTCAGCCACCACCCCCGGAATCCGAAAGGTGGCTTCCAGAGATACACCCGTCGCCCAAAAGACACCCAAAGCTACTCCGGGATACCGGAGAGGGATCGGGACATCCCTAGGCAATCCAGATTCCACGGCAAACTACGCCACCGCCAAGAAACCTCAACGGAATGGGATGGACCCCGGTGTCCTTTCCCCTACCTAGGAACTAGCGCGCCTGTGGGAGAAATCACGAAGGCTAAAAAGAGGAAGGGCAAAAGGGAGGGGTGAGGAGGAGGAGGAGGAATGGAAAAAGGGGAGGATGGGGAGGATGGGATAGGGGAGGGGAGAATGGGGGGTAATTAGGTTCGGTCTGAGGAAGAAGACCGACAGGGCTAATTCCTCAGACCAAGAGCCTCTTCACCACGCCAAGGAGCCCCCCTTGAAGAGGCTTTGGTTCCCAACCTTGACAAAATTGACAGCAAGATATTCTGGACATTGTTTGTGAGCAATTTTATAAACATGATTTAGCTTCAGTTGTTTTACTCTGTCTTCAACATTCAGCATATCCAACTGCTGTAATTCATCCTGGCCTACATGTTCTCTTGGTCCCAGCCCCAGGATGAATCTTACGATTTTGTTCTGGGTGATTTGCAGTCTATCTTTCAGTTTTTTTGTCAAGGCAGAGTACCAAGAAGAGCAAGCGTAATCCATATGGCATTGTATAAGGGCTAGACATAGGGTCCTACGAGCCTCAGTAGGTAGACTCTGTGCTTGTCTATACAGGAACTTCAGTCTGGCATTCGCTTTCTTTACTACACTGTTCCCTATCAATTCTCCTGACATGCATGGGTCAAAGGGGATTCCCAAATATTTTACTTATGAAACCAAAGTGATGGGCTCCCCATTACATTGAACATTAAAATTATTTGCCCTTCTCAGTTTATGTTTCGTGCCAAAGAGAATGGCTTCAGTTTTCCCTAGGTGTAATGATAGTTTGTTGTCTACTAACCATTTGCTGCAGGACTCCAGTTCCAGTGTTAAAACATTAGCAATATCTTGTGGGTCTTTACCTGACACTAACAGAGCACTGTCATCTGCATACAGTAGGAGTTTGCACTTGACACTGATAGGCATATCATTGACATAACATAAGAATAATAAGGGACCCAGAATACTACCTTGGGGAACTCCACATGTTATCGGCAGGGGTTCTGATTCTGTTTTGTTGATTTTGACTATTTGTCTCCTGTTGCTAAGGTAGGACTTAAACCAGTCTACAGAACCTATACCGATAGCTTGAAGTTTATTACATAATATATTGTGGTTGACAGTATCGAAGGCCTTTTGCAGGTCTAAGGTTAGTACTTGTTTAAGTTAATGTTTAATAGTAATGACTATGTATATTTTATTATATGGTAGAAGAAGTTTGTTACTTAAAAATGGAAATTATATTTGCAAAATATTACTAAATATACGTGATTGTGTAAGTTCGCTTGTAGGATGATGTAGTGTTTGTTCGCTTGTGGGATGAATGTAGTGTATGGAAGTGAGGTGGGACGAATCATTTGTTATATTATATTGTGTTTAGTTTTTCTGTGGTGAGGTTTGGAGATTGTTATTTTCTAACTTTTATTTGTTTCGTAATTTATTGAGGTGTTATGTATTTGATATGAAGTTTAATATACAACAATAATAAGTGTGTAAAGAATTTTGGATAATCGAGAATGTCTTCGTACATACAGTTTTATGTAAAATGTAAATACCTGTGACATTCTTTGGGTTATATTGCATATTGTGTTTATGGCTGCAATTTTGGATGTAATAAACCCACCTGTATTTGAAGCTGTGGGCTGACTTTAGTTTAGTTAAATGTATGTTATGTGTGATGGTTGGGGTTTTTTTTTGGGGGGGGAGGGGTATCAAACTTTTTTAGTTGAACGTGTGTTTTCTTATGTATAAGTTTAGTGCTAAGGTAGGGAATGTGGAGTTTTCTTTTGTTATATATAATGGATACGTTTCATTGCTTACATTGTCTACATGTATAATTGTGTATGCGTTTTTCAATAAAATATAAAAAAAAATGATCCACGTCAGACCGAAACGTTGTCATTAATTTTTTCCTATGTGCAAGTCACTGGTCAACAACCAAAATTCTTCCCAGACTAGAGTAGCAATTTCCAACTAATTTTAGGCCACTGATAATGAATATCATGGTTAAAATTGCTTGTTAGCTCTACTTTTCAATATACACCTACGTGTCACAACAGGTTCCAACAGGCTTGCGGCAGTGTGTTTCTTACC
Organism: Cherax quadricarinatus; assembly: GCF_038502225.1. Lineage (NCBI taxonomy): Eukaryota > Metazoa > Arthropoda > Malacostraca > Decapoda > Parastacidae > Cherax > Cherax quadricarinatus. The sequence goes on along the minus strand of NC_091337.1, from coordinate 12,511,223 downwards.
ACACTCACAGTCTCACTGACCTTCATTATTGTTCCAGCAGTCATAGAAGGTGGTTGTGCTGTGCAAGTTTATATTTTGAGGTGACAGGTAGGTGATTTTCTTAGCCAAACACTTTTTAAACTTATAATAAATATTCACTGAGCAAGCTACTGATATGCATGGGAGACATGTGAACTATTGACAGGCACGTGAGGCCACCTTGTCAGTCATTGGAGCCCGGGATGAAAAATGTTCAACATTCACCTCTCATTGAACGAAACAAAATTTTGCTACCACCACTACATAAAACTGGGGCTCATGAAAAACTCTGTAAAAGCTATGGACAAATCCGGTCAGGGATTCAAGTAATTAACATCAAAATTCCCCCCTCTGAGCGACGCAAAGATATGAGAGGGAGTCTTCAATGGTCCTCCGATTCGAGAGCTTCTTAAAATATGGTGACTTTGAATCAGACCTTCATGGGGAGGAGAAAGCTGCTTGGGAAGCATTCAAGTTAGTGGCGATGGGATTTCTCGGAAACAGAAGGGAAGGTAACTATGGAGAATTGGTAAAAAACCTCATCAAGGCTTATACGAACATGGGATGTAACATGTCACTTAAAATCTACTTTTTGGACTCTGCGAGCTGTGAGGCAGTTAGTGACGAACAAGGTGAAAGGTTTCACCAAGATATTTCAACCATGGAAAAATGGTACCAGGGCAAATGGGGCACAAGAATGCTTGCAAACTATTGCTGGACATTGGCAAGAGATGATTCTTCAGCCCACTATAAGCATTAAAAAAGGCAGAGAGTAGGTACAGATTAGAGTTTAAAACATACTGACACATATTGAACGTTATAATAAAATAATCAAATATTACATGTCTTGTATCTTTAAACCTATAGCCAATAAGCATTTTTCAAGGTGATATTCGGATTCAGGACGTGAAAATACATAAGAATTAACTAATCTCATTTAAGAAGCAAACAACTTTTCAAAAATTGACCAGTGATATTGTGTATCATCTGACTTCCTATAAAGCCACTCCTGGGAACGGCCTCGCACTTCACATCACTTGATAAAAAAAAATGCTCCCACACTTAACAATAAATATCTAAGAGGGATTATTCAAAATGGTTTTCTCGCTAATATCAAGTGCTACTAACTCCACACGCTACTGCTTTCTCTCTAGATCTATACGTATTGTCATTTTCATGAGGATGTGTTTGAAGGCTTGATCAGTCAAGCTAATGCTACTTGTAGCACGCAGTCCAACAAACATCACAGCCCCGATGATCAGCAGTCCAACGTAACTATCAGAGCCCGGATGATCAGCAAGTCCAATGTAAACACAGCCCGGATGATCAGCAAGTCGAATGTAAACATCACAGCCCGGATGATCAGCAAGTCCAATGTAAACATCACAGCCCAGATGATCAGCAAGTCCAATGTAAACACAGCCCGGATGATCAGCAAGTCCAATGTAAACATCACAGCCCAGATGATCAGCAAGTCCAATGTAAACATCACATTATTATTATAATCAAGGGGGAAGCGCTAAACCCGGAGGATTATACAGCGCCTGGGGGGATGTGGAAGGCATTCAGGCTTAATTCGGGGAACTGGAGCACAGATCCAATTCCCTAAATCAAGAGCCCCTCACCAACATCAAGGAACCTTCCGTGAGGGGTGTAAACATCACAGCCCAGATGATCAGCAAGTCCAATGTAAACACAGCCCGGATGATCAGCAAGTCCAATGTAAACATCACAGCCCGGATGATCAGCAAGTCCAATGTAAACATCACGGCCCAGATGATCAGCAAGTCCAATGTAAACACAGCCCGGATGATCAGCAAGTCCAATGTAAACATCACAGCCCAGATGATCAGCAAGTCCAATGTAAACACAGCCCGGATGATCAGCAAGTCCAATGTAAACATCACAGCCCAGATGATCAGCAAGTCCAATGTAAACATCACGGCCCAGATGATCAGCAAGTCCAATGTAAACACAGCCCGGATGATCAGCAAGTCCGATGTAAACATCACAGCCCAGATGATCAGCAAGTCCAATGTAAACATCACAGCCCAGATGATCAGCAAGTCCAACGTAAACATCACAGCCCAGATGATCAGCAAGTCCAATGTAAACATCACAGCCCAGATGATCAGCAAGTCCAATGTAAACATCACAGCCCAGATGATCAGCAAGTCCAACGTAATCACAGCCCAGATGATCAGCAAGTCCAACGTAAACATCACAGCCCAGATGATCAGCAAGTCCAACGTAAACATCACAGCCCAGATGATCAGAAAGTCCAATGTAAACATCACAGCCCAGATGATCAGTAAGACCAACGTAAACATCACAGCCCAGATGATCAGCAAGTCCAATGTAAACATCACAGCCCAGATGATCAGCAAGTCCAATGTAAACATCACAGCCCAGATGATCAGCAAGTCCAATGTAAACATCACGGCCCAGATGATCAGCAAGTCCAATGTAAACATCACAGCCCAGATGATCAGCAAGTCCAATGTAAACATCACAGCCCAGATGATCAGCAAGTCCAACGTAAACATCACAGCCCAGATGATCAGCAAGTCCAATGTAAACATCACAGCCCAGATGATCAGCAAGTCCAATGTAAACATCACATCCCAGATGATCAGCAAGTCCAACGTAAACATCACAGCCCAGATGATCAGCAAGTCCAACGCAAACATTACAGCCCGGATGATCAGCAGTCCAACATAAATAATCATAAAAGCCCGGATGATCAGCACGTAAATATCACAGCTCAGATGATCAGCAGTCCAATGTAAATATCACAGCTCAGACGATCAGGAACTGACTCTAGGAACTTTGTCAAGTTTGGTTTTGTAGACACTGAGATGGAGTATAGTTTAATTATCCACATTTTCTTTCTCACCTTCCAATTATTCTATCATTAGCTTCTACTAGTTGTCGCTCTCGCTCTCTCTCTCTCTCTCTCTCTCTCTCTCTCTCTCTCTCTCTCTCTCTCTCTCTTATTCACTTACTCCCCGTTGCTCACTTGTTCTCCCTCCCATGCTCTCTCTTGCTCGCTCGCTCTCACTGGTGCTCGCTCTCTGGTACACTCGTTTGCTCTCGTTCATTCTCTTGCTTGTTCTTTCTCTCACTCTCACTCCCACTCTTGTTCACTCCCTCTTTTGCTCTCTCTCTCTCATTTGCTCCCTCTCCTGCTCACTCTCAGTCTCTCGTTTGCTCTCACTGGCACTTGTAACATGTACAAAACAAAGATGAAGCAGACAATAGATGCAAGGCAACTTTCTCCACGATGCATAAAGGTCCAAAGAATGTTGCAAGAACTCAGCACTACTGAATTATTTTGTAAATAAAAAGAAAAAGCTGTCTGTACATTTATAAAAAAAAAAAAAAGAGTGGAAAACAATAGTGAAAAGTGTAACACAGTTGTTAGACAATTAAAATGATAGATAATCTATGGAAGTAGCATTAGATATAGCAGTTTGGTAAATGTGATGGAATACCAAGTTCAAGAGGCATGATGAGCCACACGGCCTGATCAGCCTAGCTGATCAGGCGGTCACCAGAAAAGTTTGGCCATAAGTTGGGCTACAGGGGTATTATTATTATTATAATCAAAAAGAAGCGCTAAGCCACAAGGGCTATACAGCGCTGCAGGGTAGGGAAGGAAGCAAGGGAATTGGATGGCAGAAGGGAGGGGGGATGATCAGCAGGTTACAGAAAACAGCGGGGCAGGGGATAGTACGGGGGTAGAGGGTAGCAAGAGATACAAGTAGAAAGGGCTGAAAGTATCAGAATTTGTGAAGTAAGTCAGTCGTTGTCAAAAAGTCAATGAGAGAGTCCGGATGAAAGGTGGGTCCATCAGCGAGAAGGGAAGGTAAAGAGAGAGCAGCGGGGCGAAGACGACGACAGAGGTAAATTCTGCGTGCTCGTTGATAAAGTGGGCAGTCCAACAGAATGTGGCTGACTGATAATGGAGCTTGGCAATTCTCACAGAGAGGAGCAAGACGCCTCTCCATGAGATATCCATGAGTAAGACGAGTATGGCCAATGCGAAGACGGGAGAGAGTAGTCTCCCAACCTCGACACTGGTGATAAGAAGACGGCCAGTAACCTATACTCGGTTTAATAGACTGAAGTTTGTTGCCGAGCATAGTAGACCAACGTTGTTGCCAACGGGTGTGAAGGTGGGAAGATATTACAGCAAAATAGTCCGTACATGGAATACCTCTATAAGAAACTGGTAGGTCATGTACTGCTGACCGCGCAGCAGTGTCTGCCTGTTCATTGCCCTGTACGTCAACATGACCAGGGACCCAACAAAAAACAATATCTTTATGCTTAGTAAAGATGCGGCGTAGCCAAAGTTGGATACGGAGGACTAAGGGGTGAGGTGTATCAAATTTTTGTATAGCCTGTAAAGCACTAAGGGAGTCTGAGACAACCACAAATGATGACACAGGCATAGATGCAATACGGATAAGTGCTGTAAGGATGGCATATAATTCAGCAGTAAAAATACTAGCTGAAGATAGTAAATGCCCTTGTACGACGCTGTCCGGAAACACTGCTGCGAATCCTACGCCGTCAGAAGACTTAGAGCCATCTGTGTACACAGCAATGGCATGAGAATGAGAGTGAAAGTGGTCAAGAAAAAGAGAGCGGGAAGCGACCGTAGACAGTTGGGCTTTCGAGCAAGGGAGGGAGAAAGAACAGACTCGAACAGCTGGAACTTCCCAGGGGGGTAGGGAAAAGTGAGATGCTACATGTACATAGAAAGGTGGTAGTTGAAGAGAAGACAAGAGCGAATGAAGGCGAAGAGAGAAGGGACGGAGTAAGCAGGGGCGGCGAACAAATAAAGAATGTCTACTAATATCAGTGACCATTCTATAAATGGAAGGATTGCGGAGATCATGAGAGCATACATAGTAGCGCAGGCAATGGGCATCACGGCGATCGGACAAGGATGGAACGTTCGCTTCTGCATAGAGGCTTTCGACAGGGGAAGAGCGAAAAGCACCAAGGCATAAACGTAATCCTTGGTGATGAATGGGGTTAAGGCTAGAGAGAGTAGCAGGAGATGCCGCTGAATAGATCTGGTCACCATAATCAAGTTTCGATAAAATAAGGGTGGAATGTAGGTGAAGGAGGGTTCGACGATCAGCTCCCCACGAAAGATGAGCAAGGGTTTTAAGAAGGTTCAGCCGGCTGTGACAAGTTGCCTTCAGAGAGGTAATGTGAGGTTTCCAGGATAACCTACGATCAAAGAGGAGGCCCAGAAACTTGACTGTATCACGTTCAGGGATACGTGAGCCATAGAGGTACAAAGGATGATCAGAGATGACAGAGCGTCTAGTGAAAGTGATTTGGTGGGTTTTAGTGCTGGAAAATTTAAACCCATGTGTGGTGGCCCAATTGGAAACACGGTCGACTGCATGCTGGAGAGAAACTGTAAGGAGGTGACAGTCAGCGCCTGCACAGGCAATAGCGAAGTCATCAACATAGAGTGATGACCAAATATTTGATGGAAGACTAGAGGCCAAATCATTAATAGCAAGGAGAAAAAGTGTTGTGCTCAGAACACATCCCTGGGGGACACCTTCAGCTTGGACAAAGTCCGGGGAGAGCACATTATTAACCCGAACACGGAAATGCCTGTCAGTTAAAAAGTTCTTAAGGAAGGATGGTAGATTGCCTCGAAGGCCTAAGGAGTGGACTTGGGCTAAAATATTATACCTCCAAGTTGTGTCATATGCCTTCTCAAGGTCAAAAAATATGGCAATAACTGAGTGGTTATTCGCAAAGGCATTACGAACATACGTATCCAAGCGCAGTAAGGGGTCTATGGTAGAACGTCCCTTACGAAAGCCATATTGACGAGTGGAGAGACTGTTGTGTGTCTCTAAATACCACACTAAACGTCTATTTACTAGACGTTCCATTACTTTGCAAACTGCACTGGTAAGAGCAATGGGACGATAGTGGGAGGTTTCATGTCCCGTAGTGCCTGGTTTGCGGAAAGGGAGAACAATGGCGGATTTCCACAGCTGTGGAAGAACTCCTTGTGACCAAATAAGATTGTAAAGGCGTAATAGGACTGCAAGGGCTGACTGATGTAAATGTTGTAGCATACGAATATGAATGTCGTCGGGCCCAGCTGCCGATGATCGACAAGCTGAGAGTGTTGCCTCCAGTTCTTGAAGTGTAAAAGGCACATTATACTGTTCTTCTCTGAGAGAAGAAAAGTCCAAGGGTGCTAACTCTCTGGCAGACTTTGAGGAAAGAAATGAGGGGCATAGATGGAGTCCCTGAGAAATACGGACCAGATGATTGCCAATTTCATTGGCAACATCTAGTGGGTTTGCTATATCAACACCGGCAACTCGCAGAACAGGAGCCGGGTCAGGAGAATATTTACCACTCAGTTTTCGTACTTTTTTCCAGACTGCACTCATAGAGGAAGCAGAGGTGATGGTGGAGACATAATCTCGCCAGCAAGTGCGTTTAGCATCACGGATGACACGGCGAGCGATCGCACGCTTCTGTTTAAAATCAAGGAGTCGCTCTGTGGTTCTATTGTACTGGTACCTGCCCCATGCAGCGCGTTTCAAACGTACTGCACGAGCACAAGCAGGAGACCACCAAGGCACGCATTTCTGAGAATGCCTGCCCGAAGTTTGGGGTATAGAATGAGAAGCTGCGGTGAAAACGGAGGACGAGAAGAGGTGTAAAAGCTCATCGATGGAGGACGAAGAAGGAACCTCTTTAAAAACAGTCAGGTGTGAGTAAAGGTTCCAATTTGCCCGATTAAATTGCCAGCGTGGGGTGCGAAGAGGTGGCGAATATGAAGGGGAAGAAAGAATGATTGGGAAATGATCACTGTCATGTAAGTCCGGGAGAACAGACCAAGTAAAGTCTAATGCGGCGGAGGAAGAGCAAACTGAGAGATCGATGCAAGAGAGAGTATGAGTCCGAGGATCAAAATGGGTGTGAGTACCTGTATTTAAAACATGGAGGGGGTGGGTGGCAAGAAAAGCCTCTAACTGAATTCCACGGGAATCACAGTGAGACCCTCCCCAGAGGAAATGGTGGGCATTAAAATCACCAAGTAACAGAATCGGTGGCGGTAATGACGAAACAAGGAAGGCAAAATCCGGAATAGATAATGCCCGAGAAGGAGAGAGATATAAAGAACAGAGCGTATACCACCTATGTAAGTGGATACGGGCTGCTGTGTAATGCAGCGAAGTATGAATAAATAGCTGATGGTACGGAATATCAGTGCGGAGAAGAAGGGCACTTTCATTAAAGGTCCCATCAGGAAAAGGATCTGAAGAATACAATAAATTATAGCCTGAGATGTGAGAAATAACAGCAGAGTGTAATTTTGGTTCCTGTAAGCAAACACCAACAGGGGCAAACTGGGAGAGTAACATCTGAAGCTCACCCCGATTACCCCTGAGGCCGCGTATATTCCACTGTAAAAAGGCCATGATTGGCAATGATAAAGATACTTGAAATCCGCAGGTAAGGGTTCCTACGGACTAGAAGGGTTAGAAAAGTCCACATGCGGAGGCAGTGGAAAATGTTCAAGCAGCGAAGGAACGGTGCGCTGTGAAGAAAGGAGTTGCGCAGATGGAGCAGAGGAGAGAGAAAGAGCGGAAGGTGGATCAGTGTCCATTGACGGTTTGGTCTCTGCAATATATTCAGAGATTGCTTCAAGTGTTTCGGAATTCAGAGATGTCGTATGGGAGACAATATTGGGAATGGTAGGGGGAGGATGAGTAAAGATTGGAACTGTATTGGACTGTACCAAGGTAGGGGGGGGCGTGGAAACTGGAGAAGCGTGGCAGGGGACAGAGAGACAGGAACCTGGGAGGTGGCAGAAGAGGAAGAAACTTGGGAGGGAACAGGGGAGGAAGGTACATTACGAGGAGGAGGGTGAACCTCTGCACTTGTAACTGAGCCAGTGAGAGGGGAAGAACTAGGGACAGAGACAGGGAGGGTAAAATGAGGAGGTGGAAGATGGGTAGGAGGTGTTACCGGACCTTTTTTTGACTTTTGAGAAGTAGAGGGACGATTGGGAAGAGGTGTCGTACGAGGTCTCGTCGATACTGAGGCTTGTAAGAGAGAACTCGAAGAAGCGAGATTAGACTGAGGCGTTGAAGTAGGGACGTCTGAGCCGAGGACAGCAAAAGGATTAGATACAGGAGTGATTATGGGAGAGGTAACTACAGAGGTGGGTGTAGAAGATGGGATACCAGAAGTGGGGGGACGTTTTGAAACACGGGAATAAGAAACACGTGGGAGTCTCCCTTGGAGGCGGAGATGAGAAACTGCCATGGCATAAGGGAGACCTTCTGTCTCTTTGAGGTAACGGATTTCCCGCTCGTTTAAATAGACCTGACAACGGCGAGAGTACGAAGGGTGAGCCTCATGACAGTTAAGGCAAGAGGGAGATTGATTGCAAGACGTATTAGAATGGTCATCGGCACCACAGATTGGGCATTCGGCGATAGATCTGCAATATTTCGCTGGATGGCCAAATCGCCAGCAATTTCTACACTGTTGTGGTGTAGGGATCACCTTTCGAACTTGTAACCGATGTCCTGCTATATAAACGGAGGATGGGAGTTCTCGGCTGTCAAAAGTTAAACGAGCCACATTGCTAGGGTATCGTCTCCGCCCACGGGCAGGAAGAACGTAAGTGTCTACCTTGAGGATTGGGAGATCTTGGAGTTCCAGCTGTTCTAGAATGTCGGTGCCACATGTCTGGAAATTTTGTTGAACTATGGTATGGGGCAGAATAACGGTACCACTACAAGAATTGAGGGAATGATGTTTTTCAAGGGTGACAGGAACAGTATCTATATGGGAAAGACGAGAGAGCTCACGAGCCTGGGTAGCATTCTGTACGGTAATGATGCGCGTACCGCTCTTAAGAGCATGAAAAGAAATATCTTTACCAACATGGCGTAGGAGTGCCTTGCCAATACTATGGTCAGAAAGATAGGCAGTAGAGGAAGTTGGTCGTAAAGTGAAGAATTTAGTCCACTGTTCAGTCTGAAACTGAGCGTGGAAAGGTAGTGAAGGACGTGTCGATCGTTTCTGAGAAGAACGAGAAGGTGAAGGTGGAGAAGTATCATCAGCAGGTAATTGTCGTTGACGTTTAGGCGTGGGACCAGAGTTGGTCCGACGTGGAACGGGTCGGCGATTTGAAAATTGCCGCACCGTAGAGGGAGAGGCCGGAAGCATAGTCAGAGGAGAGCGAAGGTCTGATAAATCGAAGGAGTCAGTCGAGGCCTCAGTACCTGAAGCGGGTGAGGAAACAGCACCGGCAATAGGTACAGAGGCATGAGGAATGTCTGAAGAGTGGTCCAAAGACGAGGCGGGGTCAGAACGGGGTGCGGTATCAAGAAGGGGCCCGGGGGTACCAGGTTCATGGACTAGGGCTGCCATGGTTAGGTTACTTCTTTCTTTTTGTTTTTAAGAAAAAAAAAGAAAGAAGAAAAGAAAATAAAAATAAAAAAAAGAAAAAAAAAGGGGGGACCGGGGAGGGATAGTTCCTAGGAGGAATGAAAGGGCCAGAAATCTCCCTCCGCGCCCAAGAGGACTCGACACCGCTAGTAGCGCAGATGCAGCATGGAACCCGTGCCATACCCTACCCTTCATGCCAGTAAACCAGCAATCTGGGATAGCAACCTCACATCTGCCGAGCTACCTCGGTGGACAAAAGAGAGGGCGGCCGGATATCCGCCACAAAGCATACCTCCTTCAGCCACCACCCCCGGAATCCGAAAGGTGGCTTCCAGAGATACACCCGTCGCCCAAAAGACACCCAAAGCTACTCCGGGATACCGGAGAGGGATCGGGACATCCCTAGGCAATCCAGATTCCACGGCAAACTACGCCACCGCCAAGAAACCTCAACGGAATGGGATGGACCCCGGTGTCCTTTCCCCTACCTAGGAACTAGCGCGCCTGTGGGAGAAATCACGAAGGCTAAAAAGAGGAAGGGCAAAAGGGAGGGGTGAGGAGGAGGAATGGAAAAAGGGGAGGATGGGGAGGATGGGATAGGGGAGGGGAGAATGGGGGGTAATTAGGTTCGGTTTGAGGAAGAAGACCGACAGGGCTAATTCCTCAGACCAAGAGCCTCTTCACCACGCCAAGGAGCCCCCCTTGAAGAGGCTACAGGGGTAGAAAATACGTATCTGAATGGATTAGTAGTAGAGAACCTTATTTTCCAGTACTCAATAATGTTGCTATTATAAACATTGTAACTAATTTAATTTTTTTTATGACAGATACTGTACGGTGACTGACAAAAGGTTTCAGTACAATGCTTCCAAGGGCAGCCACTGTACTCATGTACAGCAAAGATATGATTTATCTGGATTTTTAACCCAGAGGGTTAGCCACCCAGGATAGCCGAAGTCTGAGCGTCATCGAAGGCTGTCTTATTTCCACTGGGGTCCTTCAATCCTGTTCCCCAGGATGCGATCCACACCACTCGACTGGCACCCAGGTAACTACTTACTGCTAGGTGAAATTAATGAATTCAGAGACAACTCACTCAAATGTTCAAGATATGTCAAAGTATTTTATCCACAGTGGTATATTACAAACCATTCTGGAAAAAATACCCAGACTTTGCTCACTGTAAATGAAGTTAATATTTGCATTAATAACTCGTTGCAACTGTTATCAGGTGTGGATGTGTGAATGGTTCATTGACTTTGTAACTTGTTCAGCTATCAAAACTTTGGGGCTCAATCCCTGTAATCTTTTTGACTACTGCCCACAGGGTGGGTATGAGGTGCATAATGAAGATATTAAACTAACTGCTAGGTGAACAGGGGCAGCAGGTGTAAGGAAAAATGCCCAATGTTTCTACCCAGCCAGAAAATGAACAAAATACTCAGCGTGATTCAAAAGCACTGCTTATCGAGCCACGGGCTACTTCCATTAACCCACACAATTACCATATTATATGCAAGGGGGAGGAGGAGCGTTAAACCCGTAGGGGGTCATATAGCACCTGGGGAAATGAGGCTTGATTCAAGAAATCGTAGCACTGGTCCAATTTCTTAGATCAAAAGCCCCTCCCCCTCATCAGCACCAAGGAACCTCCTTCGAAGGGATGCTTCTTTAAAGAAACTGCACTCTGGACAACTTCAAAATGTTTGTACCATCATGGAACACGACAGTGGAACAGTTCAGTATATGTACATAATTCAGTATAAAATTTTTAATTTAAGAATAAAGCTGAGAAATAAGACCCTGGCATCCATTAACTTCAGATTCACATGAAATATTCTAAATCTACTAAACAACACATTACAAGTCACAGAACGGGTGAGACTCAAACCCATGGCAAGCCAGCCCTAAAACACGAAGGCCAGTGTACTTAACCACTGGTACAGGTTTGAGTTTTAGGACTTGCCTGCATGGGTTTGCTCCACCCGTTCTGTGATTGTTTCCAATTGTGTTATTACGATTTTATGAGTCATACATATAATTACCTCCATATGTCAACTAAAGCCTGCAGTGTAGGCGAAGCTTTCAGCAATGAAGATACCCAAGTGTTGCACATGTCTTATTCATCATTATTATTGCAGTATAATAATCATAGAGAAGTGTTAAACATATAGAGGGTCACATAACCTGAGGAATGGGAAGTAATGAGGCAACTAGGTAGCTTGAAGGTCAAGTGGTACATGATGCCTTTGGTTCATAACCAAAGAGCCCAGGTATGAAATTTTAGGCATGTTTCTTGACATCTGCAAGTACAATATTTGGATGCTAGCTGACTTCTGTGGGTAGGTTATTTATTTATTTAATACATACACATGTACATGAATTATTTTTTCAGTGGTCATATAGGCACACACTTGATATGGCATTCATATATGTACATAAGAACATAAGAACATAAGAAAGGAGGAACACTGCAGGAGGCCTGCTGGCCCATACTAGGCAGGTCCTTTACAATTCATCCCACTAACAAAACATTTGCTCAACCCAATTTTCAATGCCACCCAAGAAATAAGCTCTGTTGTGAAAGTCCCACTCAAATCCAACCCCTCCCACTCATGTACTTATCCAACCTAGATTTGAAACTACCCAAAGTCCCAGCCTCAATAACCCAACTAGGTAGACTGTTCCACTCATCAACTACCCTATTTCCAAACCAATACTTTCCTATGTCCTTTCTAAATCTAAACTTATCTAATTTAAATCCATTACTGCGGGTTCTCTCTTGGAGAGACATCCTCAAGACCTTATTAATATCCCCTTTATTAATACCTATCTTCCACTTATACACTTCGATCAGGTCTCCCCTCATTCTTCGTCTAATAAGTGAATGTAACTTAAGAGTCTTCAATCTTTCTTCATAAGGAAGATTTCTAATGCTATGTATTAATTTAGTCATCCTACGCTGAATGTTTTCTAATGAATTTATGTCCATTCTGTAATATGGAGACCAGAACTGAGCTGCATAATCTAGGTGAGGCCTTACTAATGATGTATAAAGCTGCAGTATGACCTCTGGACTTCTGTTGCTTACACTTCTTGATATAAATCCCAGTAATCTATTTGCCTTATTACGTACGCTTAGGCATTGCTGTCTTGGTTTAAGGTTGCTGCTCACCATAACCCCCAAGTCCTTTTCACAATCTGTATGGCTAAGTTCTACATCATTTAACTTATAAGTACTAGGGTTATGGGCACTCCCAAGCTTCAGAACCTTGCATTTATCTACATTGAACTGCATCTGCCACTTTTCTGACCAAGAATAGAGTTTGTTTAAATCCTCCTGAAGTTCCATAACATCTACGTTTGAATCAATTATCCTACCTATCTTTGTGTCATCGGCGAATTTGCTCATATCACTAGTAATTCCCTCATCAAGATCATTGATATATATTATAAACAACAATGGGCCCAAGACTGATCCCTGTGGAACGCTACTTGTTACAGATCCCCACTCGGATTTAACCCCATTTATGGACACTCTCTGCTTCCTGTCAGTGAGCCATGACTCGATCCACGAGAGCACTTTTCCCCCAATGCCATGAGCTGCCACTTTCTTTAACAGTCTATGGTGCGGAACTCTATCAAAAGCCTTACTAAAATCTAAGTAAATAATATCAAATTCTTTATTGTGGTCAACAGCCTCAAAAGCTTTACTGAAGAAAGTTAATAAATTAGTTAGACAAGACCGGCCTCTTGTGAATCCATGCTGAGTATCATTAATCAAGCTATGCTTACCGAGATGGCTTCTTATAATCTCAGCTATAATTGACTCTAGTAATTTGCCTACAATTGAGGTCAGGCTTATTGGGCGGTAATTTGACGGTAACGACTTGTCCCCTGTTTTAAAAATAGGAGTTACATTAGCCATCTTCAACATATCAGACACTACACCTGTTTGAAGAGATAAATTAAAAATATTAGTTAATGGTTCACAGAGTTCCATTTTGCATTCCTTAAGAACCCTTGAAAAAACCTCATCAGGACCTGCCGACTTATTTTGCTTCAGTCTGTCTATCTGCTTCACAACCATCTCACTAGTGACTGTGATGTTACATAATTTATCTTCTTCTAGCCTACTGTAAAAATTAATTACTGGAATATTGTTAGTGTCTTCCTGTGTAAAAACTGAGAGAAAATAATTATTTAAAATCAAGCACATTTCATTCTCTTTGTCAGTAAGGTGCCCATAGTTATTTTTAAGGGGACCTATCTTATCTCTAACTTTTGTTCTATAGACCTGGAAAAAACTTTTTGGGCTAGTTTTAGAATCCCTAGCAACTTTAATTTCATAGTCCCTTTCAGCTTTTCTTATCCCCTTTTTAATGTCCCTCTTAATGTCAATATACTGATTCATAAGATGACCCTCACCTCTTTTGATACGCCTATAAATTCCTTTCTTATGCCCTAGTAGATATTTGAGCCTATTATTCATCCATTTTGCAGATTTAACTTAAGATACCCCAATAAAGTCAAACAATGTAACTTATTTATATTGGGGTTGCATCCTGGGAAAGAGGATCAAATGACCCCAATGAAACTATTAGCTAAACTGAGTGGCTTTCTTGGGTTAACTGGTATTCAACCCACTCATTTACCCAAGATCCAAGGAACGATAAAAGCTCAATTTTCTTAGATCAAGAACCTCTAACCAGCAACAAAACACACCCTTCATGGGTCATTATGATAGACTATCAGACATGACTAGAACATCGTGAAATTTTATTTACATAATTATTATTATAATCATACACAAATAACCCACACATAGGAGAATGAAACCTATGACATTTCAGTCTGACTTAGACCATTAACTAATCCAAGGTGGACTGAAATTTTGTCATAAATTTCATTCTCCTATGTGCAGGTTATCTGTGTATTATTCCAAACCAGACATGGTACTGCATTTTTATTCATTACACTTATGAAAGAGAGATTAGATTTAGATTTTGCCACCGAAGTGGCTAGTTTATTGTGCACCCCATATCCATCCTGTGGACGGTAGCGCAAGAGCATATGGATACACAAAAGGCCCAGGAACTAGGCCCCAAAAGGGTTAACAGGTGTACATATGGGTTTTTATTTATCTACATATCTAAAGTTCACTTACCTGTTACATGCAAGGAGAGTGCTAAACCCATACGGGTTATACAGCACCTGGGGGAATGGAAGGAACTTGGACACAAGTTCAATTCCTTTGATCAACTGCCCCTTACCAGCATCAACAAACCTTCCATGAAGGTGGAAAAGCTGGTTACTTGATGCTGGTAAGGAACTTGATCCAAGGAATTACAGTATCCATGGTGCCCAGATTATTATTATTATAATCAAAAAGAAGCGCTAAGCCACAAGGGCTATACAGCCATGGTGCCCAGAGAGCTCAGAATTTGTTTTATCAGGCAGTCATAATACATGACAAGGAAGTATTAAACAAGAAGTATATATGTACTTACTTTGAGGAGGTAGGTTGTCTTGTCGATGTTATTCACTTGGTGTGAGTAGGGAAGAGCTGGTGGCAATAAATGTTAAAACGTGTGATAGAATAATGTCAGCTGTGACCTTGTAGACAGACGACGTTCTCAGCTGTTTAAAGCAGCATCTGCTGCAAACATCTGCCTCACCTACACATTACAACCACTGCCTTATCCTATATCTACCAAGATCAACCATCAATTCTTGCGTTTTTCATTATAACATGTGCATTAAAAACTTCACTCAATCAAACAATACTATATAATTGTAAAATTGTAATATATACTAGATGCCTAATCTTTCACCTGATCAGGACAAATTAAATAATAAATAAGTACTTTATTTCGAAATGAAACATAGGTTTTACAAAATTTGATGACATTTAATAGTACACATAGAAAGTTCTGGTTATGCAGAGAATGTCTAGCAAAATAATCATAATTTTGATTATATTCACGGGGAATGTTATGTTAATCAAGGGGAAGCGCTAAACCCGGAGGATTATACAGCGCCTGGGGGGGATGTGGAAGGCATTCAGGCTTAATTCGGGGAACTGGAGCACAGATCCAATTCCCTAAATAAAGAGCCCCTCACCAACATCAAGGAACCTTCCTTGAGGGGTATTCACGGGGAAGCGTTGAACCCTGGTCTGAGTTGACCGGTAAATTACTTTTAAATTCTCCAATATTAGATGGGTTTGTTTTGTGGTAGTGGTAAGAAACGTAACCCAAGGAAACACAATGTCACACAATCTAAAGTAACCTAAGGTAGCTTAGCCTTGCTCCGCTAGCGTTAGATAAGGGAATGGGGTGTCTTTGTTTATGCTGCTTTGATTGGCGAGGAGCGGCACACGACGCTTGTTCACAGAGATAAGATAAGATTTCGTTCGGATTTTTAACCCCGGAGGGTTAGCCACCCAGGATAACCCAAGAGAGTCAGTGCGTCATCGAGGACTGTCTAACTTATTTCCATTGGGGTCCTTAATCTTGTCCCCCAGGATGCGACCCACACCAGTCGACTAACACCCAGGTACCTATTTGCTGCTAGGTGAACAGGACAACAGGTGTAAGGAAACGTGTCGAAATGTTTCCACCCGCCGGGAATCGAACCCGGGCTCTCCGTGTGTGAAGCGGGAGCTTTAGCCACCAGGCCACCGGGTCACCGTTGATTGGCTCTGACAACTAGCTCGTACCAAAATAAATATATTTGTTCTAATATCTCC